>NC_135717.1:1250132-1570265 GCF_964656455.1 Halichoerus grypus
CTCAGCTGCCCCCCACCTGCCACTCGGGACCCTTGGCTCCTGTCCTGCCTGCCGGCCCCAACTTCTGTCTCAGTGGGGCTCCTGCAACCACCGAAACTCACACCCCCTGAGCTGGGATGATTCACATGCGCCGCGGTCCTGTGCCGTGTGCAGCCGTCCCAGCACCCCCGGCGCCCTCATACGGCCAGGGAGGGAGGGGCCATGTGCCCATTCCACAGACGAACAGACCAAGGCACAAACTGGGAACTTGGGCCAGGCTCCCTGCTCACCAGAGCCCGGATCTGCCCGTCACAGACACCCGCCACCCCAGCCCACCCCCAGCCGGCCCTCTGCCCATTTTACAGATGGGTCAGCTGAGCCTCCTGGAGGAGGGAGAAGAGTCAGTGGCCATTGTCAACCTGGAGCTGGTTCTGGCCCTCGATGCAGAGGACCCAGGGCCTGCCCTGGGCAAGGGGCTGTGGGACGGGCTCGTGGGGCCCAGGCCGCCCCCTCTCCACTCCTGCCCAGAGTTCTTTGTCGGACACAGTCAGCAGGAGTCCAGGAGTGAGGCAGCTGTGGAGTTCGATGATGGGGAAGCAGCCAAAGTCGTAGGGAAATCACCCCAGGTCAGGTTGGAGTGAAATCCTAAGGGGGACAGGGCGGCAGAAGCTGATGGCCTTGGGGGCTTGTATGGTGTTCTGAAGGGACTGTGGTGGTCAGGAAGGCTGGGTCAAGCAGAGGCCGAGTGGCGTGCGTGCAACGTGTCCTTCAGCCACTTGACGGAGGTATCGTTCACCTACCGTGACATTAGGGGTGTGCGAGCCTGCCCGAGGACCTCCTCTGTGGTTCCCGCACACTAACGGAAGTGCGCGACATGGTGACAAGCCCATCCCCCCAGAGGTCCCCATCCATCCGAGCTCCCGCCCTGGCACGGACCCGCGGCTCTCTGTGTAGACTCACCTTTTCTGGACATTTCCCATCAGTTGAATCCTACAGCATGTGGTCTTCTGTGAGTGGCTTCTTCCACGTTTTCCAGGTTTGGGTTCACGCATCCTGCAGCGCGGGATCATAGCTTGTTTACTTTTGGTGCTGAATAGGATTCCATTTTTCGCTATACTGAGTTTCATTTATCCATACACCGATTATGGGCATTTGGATGGGGTGGAGTTTGGGGCGAGTATGAACAATGCTGCTTTCTTTGGTGTAGAGTCTTGGTGTGGACGTGTGTTTTCATTTCTCGGGCAGGGTCCCTGCAATGGAACGTCGTATGGTAAGTTTATATTTACATTGTTAACATGCGGTCAATAGTTTTCCCAAGCGGGTGCGCCACCTTACATTCCCACAGCAACGCGTGAGGGTCCCAGCTCCTCGGCATTCTCCAGACCCTTGGTGATGCCAGTCTTTCCGTGGTAGACATTCAGGCCAGTGTGTCCCATGGTGCTTTTGGTTCAAGGTTCCCTAATGATGCATGACGTTGAACGTTTTTCATGCACTCATTAAGTATTCATATTACTTTTTGGATACAGTTTCTATTGAAATCTTTTTGCCAAGTTAATGGGTTTATTTGTCTTACTGAGTTTCAAAATGTTCAAAATTATTGAGGGAATTCTTTATACATTCTGGATACAAGTCCTTTATCAGAAATATGACTTGCAAATACCTTATTCCCAGTCGTAGCTCATCTTTCAGTGTTTTAAAGGTGGCTTTTAGAAGTCTTTATTTATACTAGAGCCTGCTTTTGTCCATTTTTCCCCCTTTACTGTGTTTCTTTTACATTTTTGGTGCTTAAAAATTCTTTGTTTAATCCAAGGTCACCAAGATTTTCCTCTATTTTTTTTTCTATGAGTTTTATAGTCTTAGCTCTTACATTTGGGTCTTTTGTCTATTTTTTTTCCCTAAGATTTTATTTATTTATTAGAGAGAGAGCACACAAGCAGGGGAAGGGGCAGAGGGAGAGAGAAAGGGAGAAGCAGGCTCTCCACTGAGCAGGGAGCCCGATGCGGGACTTGATCCCAGGACCCTGAGATCATGACCTGAGCCGAAGGCAGACACTTAACTGACTGAGCCACCCAGGCACCTCAACTGGTCAATTTCTTAGATAATTTAGATGATTTAGAAATTTAGAAAAATTTAGGAAAAAAAAAAGCCTGCTGGGATTTTGATGGGCTCATGTTTAATTTCCATCAATTTGGGAATATTAAGTATTCCAATCCATGAACATGGAATGTCTCTCCATGGATTTAGATCTTTAATTTCTCTTAGCAATTTTTTGTTTTCCATGTGCAGGTCTTGCTAATTAAATCTCTTTTGTTAAATTTATTCCTCAATATTTTTTGATATTGTGAATGGAATAATTTTCTTAATTTCATTTTCAGATTGTTGTTAGTACATAGGGATAAAATTGAGTTTGGTATATTGATCTTTTATCTGATGATCTTGCTAAATTTAATTATTAGCTAGTTCCAGTGGACTTTTTATGGACTCCTTGGATTTTCTTCATACAGAATCATGTCATCTGCAAATAGGAGAGTTTTACATCTTCCCTTTCAAACTAGATTCCTTTTATTATTTTTCTTGTCTTACTGCACTTGGTGGAGCTTCCAGAATCATGCTGGAAGGCAGAGGTACTTTGCTGCTGGCCTTATGGGGAAAGCTTTCTGTCTTTCCCTGTTAAGTATGATGTTGGCCATGGTTTTCATAGACGGTCTTTTTGGGCTGAGGAGGTGCCTTGTACTCCTGGTTTGTTGTGTGTTTTTATCACGAATGGGTGTTGGGTTTGGTCAGGTGGTTTTGTTTTGTTTTACTTTTTGTATCTACAACATGATCATGTGGTTCTTGTCCTTTTGTCTATCAGTGTGGTATGGGACTAGTTATTTTCAGATGGCAACCCTAAACCTAGCCTTGCATTCCTGGGGTAAGTGCCACCTGTATAATCCTCTTTATATGTTGCTGGATTTCGTTTCCTAATAGTTTGTGAAGGATTTTTGCACCTGGGTTCGTCAGGGATATCGGTCTATTATTTTCTTCTGATGTCTTTGACTAGGTTTGGTATCAGGGGAAAAAAATACTGGTCTCATAGAATGAATACGGGAGTTTTTCTCCCCTTTCTTTTCTAAAAGAGTTTGTGAAAGTTCAATATTATTTCTTTAAATATTTGACAGAATTTGCCACTAAAGCCATCTGTGCGTGGGCTTTTCTCTGTGGGGATAATTTAAATTATTCATTTAAAAATGGCATAAGTCTATTCAGATTTTCTTGCATCAGTTTTGATAATTTGTGTCTTTCTAGGAATATGTGTACTTCATCTAAATTGTCTAACTTGTTGGCATCAAGTTGTTCATAATATTCCTTTATACTCCCTTTAATTTCTGTGGGACTGGTAGTGATGTTTCCTCTTTAATAACTGACTTTGATAACTTGTGTCTTCTTCCCCTTTTTGTTCTTGGTCAGTCCAGCTAAAGGTCTCTCGTTTTTGTTGATCTTCTAAAATAACCGAATTTTGGTTTCATTGATTTTCTCTATTTTCTTCTGTTTTTTATTCCATCAATCTCAGCTCTGATCTTTATTATTTTATTTGCTTTGGGTTCAGTTTTCTCTGCTTTTTTAGTTTCTTAAGGTGAGAACTTAGGTTATTAAGATTTTTCTTCTTTTCTGATATAAATTGAAATCTATAAATTCCAAATGAAGCCCTACTTTTAACTGCATATCATAGATTTTGGTACATTCTGGTTTTATTTTCATTGAATTAAAGACATTTTCTAATTTCCTTGGTGATTTTTTTTGACACGTGGGCTATTTAAAACTCTGTAGTTTACTTTCCAAATATTTGAGGGATTTCTCATGATTTATTTTGTTCATTTCTTTTCAGTTCCATTGTGGTTGGAGACTATACCTTCTACAATTTCATTCATTTTAAATTTATTGAGGTTCGTCTTACAGCCTGGCACATGTCTGCCCTGGAGAATGTACCACGTGTGTTTGAAAAGAATGTGTGTTCCGCTGGATGGAATATTCTATAAATGTCAGTTTGGTCAAGTTGGTGATGGTGCTGTTTGTCTTCTACATCTTTGCTTGTTTTTTGACTATTGTTCTGTCAGTTATTGAGAGTGGAGTATTGAAATCTCCAACTATTGTTGAATTGTCTGTTTCTCCTTTTAATTCTGTTGATTTTTGCCTAATGTATTTTGGTTCTCTTTCATTACAGGCATATACACATATAATTGTTATGTCCTCCTGAGATATGGACTTGTTTATCATTATGAAATGTCATTCTTTGCCTTTGGTAATCTATCTATCTATCTATCTTTTTTTCTTTCTTTCAGAGAGGGAGAGGGTGGGGAGGGTCAGAGGGAGAGGGAGAGAGAGAATGTTAAGCATGCTCCAAGCCCAGCATGGAGCCCAACACGGGGCTGGATCTCACGACCCTGAGTCATGACCTGAGCCCAAATCAAGAGTCAGATGCTTAACTGACTAAGCCACCCAGGTGCCCCAGCCTTTGGTAATATTTCTTAAAGTCTATTTTGTCTGATATTAATGTACCCACTCCTGCTCTGTCATGCATACTGTTTGCATGTATTTTCCCATCCTTTTGCTTTCTTTCTTTCTTTCTTTTTTTTTTAAAGATTTTATTTATTTGACAGAGAGATAGCAAGAGCAAGAACACAAGCAGGGGGAGTGGGAGAGGGAGAAGCAGGCTTCCCGCTGAGCAGGGAGCCCGATGCGGGGCTCGATCCCAGGACCCTGGGATCATGACCTGAGCCAAAGGCAGACGCTTAACGACTGAGCCACCCAGGCACCCCCCTTTTGCTTTCTTTTATTAAATTTTTTTTAAATTTTATTTATTTATTATAGAGAGAGAGAACACAAGAGGGGGTAGGGTCAGAGGGAGAAGCAGACTCCCTGCCGAGCAGGGAGCCTGATACCGGACTCGATCCCAGAACTCCGGGATCATGACCTGAGCCTTCGGCAGTCGCTTAACCAACTGAGCCACCCAGGCGCCCTCCCATCCCTTTGCTTTCAACATGGTTGTATGTTTGAACATAAAGTGCGACACTTTTTAGATGATCTGTATTTGAATGTTGTTCTTTTAACCCAGTCCAACAATCTCTGCCTCTTGATTGGGCTGTTTAGTCCATTTACATTTAATGTATTTTGTATTTGACATGGTTACACTTTTCTTATTTTCTACATGTCTCACCTTTTCCCCCTTCTTTCTCTTTTCCTTTGTTGCCTTCTTTTGTGTTAGGTAAATACTTTTAGTGTACTATATTAATTCCTTTGTTAATTTTTTAAACTATATCGCTTTAAGTTGTTTTCTTAGTGGCTGCCCTGGGGATTACAATATGCATCTTAACTCATTGCAGGTGATTTCAGTTTAACACTAATTTAATTGTGAAATATGGAAACTCTGCTCTAGTATAGTCCCATTATCTCTTTTGTCCTTGTTCTGTTATTGTCATATATATTACATTAATATATGCTACGACCCTAACAACATAGTGTTATGATTATTGCTTTATGTAAGCTTATGTTTTTATTTTATTTTAATTTCTAATTTTTTAATTTTTAAAAAAAGACTTATTTATTTACTTTAGAGGGAAAGAGAACACAAGCTGGGGGAGAGCCAGAAGGAGAGAGAGAATCTCAAGCAGTCTCCAGAATTCTGGAATTCCAGAATTTCTGTTTTTTTGAATAATCTCTCTCTTCGAGGTTCTCTATTTTTAAGTCATTGTCATACTTTCATTCTTTAAACACAATTATCGACCAGTTTTATGATCACTACCTTGAAGTCTTTGTCTGCTATGTGTAACATCTTGTGACATTCACTGACAATTTTTGTTGACTGTTTTTTATTCTGAGTATGAGTTACCCTTTCCTGTTTCCCTGCATGTCTTGCAATTTGGGGTTGAACATGGGCATTGTAGATAATATTTTGTAGAATCTCTAGATTCTGATCTCCCCTCTCCCTGGCCCCAAAGTTGGTATTTTTGCTGGGTTTTGAATAATTCTTCTGGACTAAAACATTGAAATCCATTTTCCCCTGATGTATGACGGTTGATGTTTCTGTTTTGTCGCCCTCCTCATTTTAAATCCCTGCTATTATATTTAATTCTGGCTTCCCGAGGATCATCTCTGCGTCTGCTTAGCTTAGTGGTCAGTCAGTGATTGGTCAGAGGTTGTGTGCCTGGAGCCTTGTTGGGCTTCCACTCTCTGCTGATGAATCTGCATGCGGGTTTAAGAACACATTTAAAGACCAGGCAGTTTTCAAGCCTGCTTGGTATTTACTTTCTGCCAGAACCTCTCGTGTCTCCTCTGTGCATGTCCGCAGGCTCTCAGTAAGCCAGGGATATGTGAATTTCGTGGGCCCTCTCTGCTCTCTCTGGGTGTGTGCTGCCCATCAGCTGGGTGCACGTGGAGAACTTACAGAGCATTGCTACACTGTCATATTTCATGTCTCTCTCTGTCAGATTTCCAGCTAATCCACTGGTGTGTTGCTGCCCGAGCCAGGATCACAGCCTCTGCCGGGTAGAATCTCTGGCTTCCCCCATTCACTCGCGCCGAAATTACCACTTATCACGGACACCACTGCTGCTGATCGTGAGTTTTGCGTCTTCTGCTCTGAATCAAATCAGCCTCTGGCAGTGAAACTTCTAGTGTCCATGGCCTGCCCTGTCCTGTGTGCCCTGTTCTGATGACGCACCTGCTGAGCTGGGAGAGGGGAGGTGGAGGGAGCAGTTTCAGGCAAGAACACCACCTTTACCCTGTCAGGTTTTCATGCAGAAATGCCTTTGGTCAGTTTCTAGGATGCTGAAAATGTTATTTTTAATCGTTTTGACTAGTTTCATAGTTGGTTTGGTGATAGGATTTGGTGACCTTTTCACTATAGCATGCCACAAGTCCCACCCTGTAGTATTATCGTCTGAGAAACAAAACGCGAAAAAACTTAGCGTATGCGGCTCTGTAAATGATCACAAAATGAAATTCATAGAAGGACCATCTAGGTTCAAGAAATGAGACATCACCTGCGTCTCACAAGCGTCTCCGCTCCTTCTGTCATCACCACTCCTCCTTACTCCTCAAAGGGAAACACTTTCCTGATTTTTTTTTTTTTTAAAGATTTTATTTATTTATTTGAGACAGAGAGAGAGAGCACATGAGATGGGGGAGGGTCAGAGGGAGAAGCAGGCTCCCTGCCGAGCAGGGAGCCCGATGCGGGACTCGATCCAGGGACTCCAGGATCATGACCTGAGCCGAAGGCAGTCGCTTAACCAACTGAGCCACCCAGGCGCACACACTTCCCTGATTTTTAATGCCACAAATTAGTTTTTCCTGTTTCTGTGCTTTATATGAACGAAACCACACCGTATGTGTTCTTTTGAGGCTGGCTTCTTTGTTCAACAAAGTAGACACGTGACGTCCCTAAATGTTGGTGCAACATTATATGGTATCCTGTTTATCTTGCTAACATTGACGTACATTTGGGCTGTTTCCGGTCTTCAGTGCTTACGGATAGTACTTTTTGTGAACATTCTTGTACTTGCCTTTCATGGGACAGATACCTAGCAGTGGGGTTGTAGGTTTGTTCCTATGTTGGATTAGATACTGCCAGACAGTTTTCAAAAGTGGTTGTATTGATTTTTACAGGACTGTGCTTCACCTTTCAGAGGCAGTTCAGTGCTGGTTGTCCCTCGTCCTTGCCAACACTTGATATTCGCTGGTCCTTTGAAAGTTAGCCCTCTTGGCGAGCACCTTTTCATAAGTAGATTGGCCATTTGGATATTCTATTTTGTAATGTATCTGTTCAAAACCTTTACCCATTTTTTTCTACTGAGAGGTTTGCCTTGATCTTACACATATGTAGAAGTTCTTTATATAATCTGTAAACACTTCTATTCTTGATTATGTGGGTTATAAATCTTCTTCTATTTGATGTTTTGGCTGTTTACTTTTGTGGTTATATCTTTAAAAGAGAAGTTCTTGATTTTAATGTAGTCCAAGTCATCCTTCATGGTTAGTGCTTTTTGTTGGCTCATAACAAAATGTTTTCTCATTTCAGGTTCTCAAAGATGCTCTTCCATGCCATCTTCTAAAAGCTTTATTGTTTTACATTTGACAGATTTGTGGCCCAACTGGCATTAATTTTTTAACCATGGCGTGAGGTAGGGATCAAGTTTCCAGTCTTTCCGTGTATTAATCCAGTTGATCTTACATCTTTTATTAAAAATACCACCCATTTTTGATGGCATCATTTATTTAAACTTAATTTTGTTTTGAGATTACTGTAGAGTCCCATGCAGTCATGAGAAATAATTCAGACATGTGCTCTTTATCAGTTCCCCACAGTGATACCATCTTGCAGAACTGTAGTATAGCGTGACGACTAGGACAGGGACAGTGATACAGCCCAGACGCAGAACATCTCCATCGGCATGAAGTTCCCTCTCGTTGCCCTTCGCAGCCACACTCAGCTCCCTGCCCCCAGCCCCATCTCTGATCCTGGTAACCACTACCTTGTTACTCATTTCTGTAATTGGTCTTTCCAAGTATGCTATAAAAATGGAATCATAGCCTATATAAATTGGGGATTGGATTTGTTTTCAGCAAAATTCCCTGGAGATTCACCCAAGTTGTTTTTATCAGTAGTCCATTCCTTTTCTGACTCAGTAGTAATTTCTGACTCAGTAGTAATATTTCTTAACCTTAGCCTCTCTACATGGCACACGGTATATGGTAGGTATGCGTGTGTGCACATGCATGTGCGTGCACGTGCATGCGTGTGCCTTGGAGTAAGTACAATTTCAGGGCTCTGCAGGATCTTATTCGCTATTCCAGGCATATAGTGTGTCTGGGGGCTGAGAGTACAGATGGACAAGTGAGGGGACCAAAGCATGGAGGGACACACAGGGAAAAACACCGATTCCCAGCTCGGTCCCTACAGCTATGGTTGCTAAGGAACCATGCACGTATTTCTGGGTATTTGGTATAATTGGGATTTGCCAGTTGAACCGGTTGCCCTGGGATCTGCAGAGGGCTCATCCGGGGAGGCCTAGTCCCACCTTTGCTGGTGGCTGGAACCCAGTGCTCCACAGACCCTTGAGAAGCTGTGGATTTGGGGGCAAGGGGGAAAATGTATCTTGTTCCCCTATTTTTAGTCATGTTGTTGAATCCCCTACCCATAGTGTCCGTTCCTAGTCCTCTGAGCCAGCCAGTTTTCCCGGTGGGGCCCAGTGCAAAGCCTCTGCTGTCGTGTGCGCATTATAGGCGGAGACTCTGAGGTTCTTGACCAGGCTCCCATGGTCCTGAAGCGGGGTCAGTGGGGGCTGCAGGGCTTTGCTGTGCCTTAGCTTCTGGTTGTCTCCCAGGGATCTCGAGTGGGGGAGAGGAGCTCTTCCTTAAGCAGGCAGGAGTCAGAGGCAGAGCCGGGGACAGAATGGGTATTCCCAGAGCTCTTGAAGTCCCTGGCATCCTGGAAAGGTCAGGGGTCAGGATTTGGGGACCTGGGCTCTAGCCTGGCCCACAACTGGCACAGTGTATGCTTGCCGCATTCCTCATACGTCCATAAGCGGGCAGGTAGGTGGGTGAGGCGGCAGGTGTGCACCTGGGTGGATAAAATGGGGGGTGGGTGGGAGAAGGATGAATGGGTGGATGGATGAATAGATGCATGAATGGCTGAAAGCTGGACGCACAGATGATGATGGTGTAGATGATGGACAGATGCACCTGCAGGGATCGGGAAGGAGAGTGTCAGTATGGACTTCCAGGGGCTTGGAAGAAATGAGAGCGAGAAGACTCGGCTCAAGAGATTAATGCTGTCAAATGGCAGATAGAGACCCTAGGGCCCAGAGAAGTGGCTTGCCCAAGCTCACAGAGCCCGGTAGGAGCAGATCTGAGGCTTGACACCTCCACTCTGCCCGAGTACACACTCAGGTTTCCTTCCACCGTCACCCCCACAGAGGCGGGGAGGAGACTAGGGGTCAGGTCACCTCATGTGGAAGCTGACAGTGGTCCCGGTAGACAGGGCAGTTCGAGCCCTCCCAGGCCAGTCAGCGGATCCAGGAGCAAGGTTCTGGGCTCCGGGGTCTCCATCCACGGCTGCGGTTAACTGCTCTGCACCTCCTGGCAGCAAACATTGATTCAGCACCTGCTTTGTGCCTGGCCCTGTGTTAGACCCCGAGGGAACCAGAGTGGGTAAGACTCTGTGGTCCCAGACATGAGGGGATCTGTGGCACCCCTCCCCTCAGGTTTCTTATCTGTAAAGGGGAAGGTTTAGGACCCACACATCTGAAGGTTGCACTGGGCTGGGATTCCCAGCTCCCCAGGTCTTCGTCCACCCCGGCTCTGTGTCCACAAGTTGGCTGCTGAGGCAGGTTTTCTGTGGGCATCGGGTGGGCAGTGAGAGCTGAGGGTATTAGGGGAATCCGTGTGGACCTCCCTGGGTGGCTGTCTTGGCCCCACACCCAGGCTGCATCTAAAGGCTGGGCCAGGGAGCCCGGGAAATGTTTAACTTTGAAAAATGGACCTTCACAGCTCATTAGGCCTCAGTGGCGCGGCCCGGTGCCTCAGGCGGCTGGGGAAGAGGGAGATGCCACGGCATGAAATCACTGAAGTATTTAAAGGCCAGTTCTGCATTCCTGACCAGCAACGTCAGCTTGCCGGGATGGGCTGGTGCATGGGTGCCCAGGGCAGCCAGGACAGCCGGAGTGGCTGGAGGGGATGGTGCCGGCACCAGGGACCCCTGTCATCCCTCACTGCAGGCGGTGACCCAGTCCCAGGCCAGACCCTCCGAGCATCTGCCGTTCCCCGGCTCTGTGACCTTGGATAAGCCATGTCTGACTCCAAGCCTCAGTTTCTCCACCTGCCACCTGCACCGTGACTTATGTGCCAAGCAGAAGACAGGGTGGAAATGGAAGCTGCCTGTGAGGGGCGGGCAAGGGGCTCTGTAGCCTCCTGAGGGCGTAGGGAGCTGTTCTCTTGGAGGCAGAGGGGCTGTGGGCACCCCCACCCCTATGCTGCAGCCATATTGCAGTTCTCAGCGCCGGTCACTAGACCCGGGTGGCTCCGTCTGGCCTGCCCAGCCGAGACTGGGCTCCCGGAGGCCCCTCATAGCACCATTGGTGGTTGCAGGGACAGGCGAGGCTGCTGTGCCGATCGGGCCCGAGGTCCCTCCCTCTGTCCTCACGTCCACTCACTGTCCATCCTGGGGCGGTGCTTCGCTCTCCTCAGCTGGGCTGGAGGGCCCTGTGGCTCAGAGGCAGGGGAGGGGGCAGCGCTGGGGAGGGGAGTGGGTTGCGGGGCGTCTGAGTGGAGCCGAGGCAGCCAAGAAACACTGGAGCTGATCAGCGGTGGCCATGGCCGTGATGGTCCCGACACGGAAGCTGTGTTGCAGGAGCTTCTCCTCGTTGCGTGTGTCAGATGCAGAGCTGGACGCAGGAGGCGCCCGGGGCCAGTGACCCGCATGCCGGTCCGCAGCTGGAGGGGCAGACCTCCACCGGACTCTTGAGGCCCTCCTGCCCCCACCCCCACCAGCTCTGGAACTCTCTGGGGGTCGGTGACCTTGCACAAGTTAAGTGCTTTCTCCGAGCCTCTGTTTCTTTAATTGGAAACTGGGAGAAGCTTCCTGGGTCCCTATCCCGGAGTCGTGGGGTTGAAGGAGAGTAAAAGCAGGCATCTTTCCTTTCCCAGAGCTGGAGGGGACAGTGGTCAAGGCTGCGTGCACGTGCCCAGCCTGCCTGCTCCCGTGTGGACATCTCAGCGGTGGCCACAGCGCCGTACGAACAAAGACAGGTGTGTCCGCACACTCCCGGCGACCCGTCCCCATGGCAACCCCGGGCGCAGAGCAGGTGTCTGGGAGACCGAATTGGTGCTGACAGGTGGGGCCCACGTGACAGGCTCCCTAGAGGCGGCCGAGCCAATCAGGGCCCCTGGGCCGAGGCTTCAGGAAGATGTGAAGGTGCTGCCCTATTCGTAGCAAATGCTGCCAACAGACTCAGCCCCATTTGCGGTCTCGTCCCGCTTTGGGGAAAGGGAAACTGAGGCCTGAGCCAGCCCGGCAGCCGTGGGCCCCGCCCCGCTCCATCGGGAAGGCGCGGGACTCCGCCCACACCCACCTCCAGCTCCCGCGTGCAACTCCTAGTCTTACGGCTGAGTTTTCCTCCGCCAAGCGGCTTCCCCGCTTCCTGTGCCATTTGGCTGATTGTCCGAGACCTTTGCCGCGAGACCAGGCGGGCCCAGCGTGCTCCCCGCCCCGCGCGGAAGTCATGGCTCGCTGCCGGGTTCCCATGGCAACAGTAGTGCCTCACAAAGGGCCGGGAGGCTGGGGGTGGGGGTGGGCCAGGACGAGGAGGCGATCCCTGGCTTCTCGGTCGTCCGCGGGCGGAGCTGTGACCCTGGGAGTGGGTCCCGAGCATTGTCCCGCTCCCCAGAGGCAGGAAACCACCCCGCACAGGTGCGCCCGGCTGCCCAGATGCACAGACCCGCGCAGGAACGAGGCGGGCACCAGCCCTGGCCTCTCTGGCAAGCTTAGACCGGCTGTGAGGGCCACTGGCCACACACCTGATCCACCGGGGTCCCATGACACCACCCGGGCGGCTGACCCTGCAGGGCTGGAGGCCTTGGAACCTGCCCTTGAGTTTCTTGGTCTCCTTGGCACTGGCCTAAGATTCATTCCTGGAAAAAAGAAGAAAAGCCCTTTCTGTCAGACTCTTGCCTCCCTGACCCCGGCGGTCCACAAGCCAGGGCGTGCTGCCCACGCGTGACCACATGGTGCTGGGGCCCCCTGCTCCACGCTGGAACGTGAAGTACCGTAGAAGCCCGCCCTGGGCCTGTGCCCCTTCCTCCTCAGTCCGCACCCGGAGACATCAGAGGTACACGTTGCCGTGAAGGCGTCAGAGCCCCGTGCGTCACTTGGTGTGCGCAGGGAGGGACTGGCCCCGTGGCCTCAGAACCCACCTCCCAGCCAGCCAGGCCTGTGGCCAGTCTGCTCCTGCTCAGTGGATCCACTCAGACGCTCCTGCGGACTCGGGTGCCGGGAGCCTTTGCTCCCTCCACGCCTGTGAACTGGGGGGGCTCCGGTCCAGAGTGAGGGGGACCCCACGGGCTCTGTCCAGGCCCTCCCAGCGCCAGCCCACATCCTCTCCCCTTGGGTTGTACCCGCAAGGGTCATGGGCCCAAGTGCAGGGCAGGAGCTATAGCTCGTTGACGCGGCCCCGCTCGGGGTGTTGGGGGTGGGGAGAGGAATGGGTGCAGCCCCGCCCCCCGTGGCCCCTGCTTTTAAAACCTGGCTGGTGTTGGCTTAACTGATCCCCATTCATTCATCCACAAACGTTCCCTCAGCAAAGCTTGTTGGGACTACCCAGTGCCAGGCCCGGGGGTTACAAGACACAGTCCGTGCCCTCGTGAGGTGTACATTTATTGAGCTCCTGCTGTGTGCTGAGCCCTGTGCTAGCGTGGACCCTGGGGCACAGCCATGGAGGAGAGGAATGTGATTCCTGCCCACACGGAGCTGACAGCCAGTGGGGGTGACAGGAGCGAGCGAGGAAGTAAGAAAGATGCTGGAGTGACCGGGCTCTGCAGAAGTCACCTGGGTGGGCAATCTACTGGCAGCCATTGGGTCGCTTCTAGGTGTGGCAGCCTGGGAAGGCTTCTCGGAGGAGGTGACATTGAGCTAACCGGTCCAGGCCGGGCTCTAAGGCCGAGCCCTCTGCCACTCAGTTTGAGACCCTGAAGAAGCCACTGCCCTTCGTGACCTGGGTTCACTGGCAGGGGTGTGGAGAACGTGCTTTAAGCTAGGGAGAAGGGGACTAGATGGCCCTCCTCCTGGGGCATAGAGGAGAGACTCCCCCACCATTCTTGGCAGGAGAGATGCTGAGTCAGGCACCAGAGGGGGCAGGGGCTGGGTCTCATGCCTGCATTGCCCCCTCGGAATGCAGATGAGGCTCCAGACAATCCTAGGACAGCTGCCCCTCCCGCCCCCTCCTCCCCTGATGGGGGTTATCTGGGCTGTTAGCGGGGCACGCGGGACAGAGACCAAGCCCGGGCCTCACTGAGCGTCCGCTCCCCTTCCACAAGCTGGAACGGAGGTGGGCCTGGGGTGCAGGGGGTGTGTGGGTCTGGATTCCTGTCCCAGCTGCCCTCCCACTGGCCTTGGGGCCTCCGGCGCTGTTACCTTAGCTGTCAAAAGGGTTCAGGGTAAGAGGACAGTTGGCCCCGGGACACATCTGTGGAAACCAGCATCTGCCAAATTTGCAATATTTCCCCTGTGACTTCAGGCCTTTTTCAGGGGTGACCCCCCAGCCCCACCCGTTCTTCTGGGAATGGGTAAGGCATTTGTCATCTCCAGCAAACTCCCTTGTGGATCCGGGAACGAGGGTGCCAAGAGTGGCCCATGGGCCTCCCCACCAGGCGCCATGTCCCTCAGAGAGGCAGCCCGCCTAATGGGGGCTGCTGATCAGGGTGAGAAGTGGGGAGTTCCTGCTCCTAGAATGGGTCTCAAGAGACAGGCTTCACCCCCTAGGGTCGGGCTGGTGGTAAATGAGAAATAAGGCCTGGGAGGTAGTCAGGGCCCCCTAAGCACACGGTCGTTGCCACCCTCATCACCGTGAGCGCCAGCCTGGAGGTCAGCTCGGAGGCAGTGGGAAGAGAGACAGGCGCCCAGGCTGGCTGGACGTGTGCTGGGGTCTAGGCTTCAGCGCCAGCCTGGACAGTCTCTAAGACAGGACAGGAGGGGGTGAGGGGATGCGGCTGACTCCCGGACCTGCTTCTGAGGGGCGTTTTCCAGGGTGCCTGCTCTGGGCCCTTCTGGAGGCTTCACATCCGTCTACGTGCCTACAATGCAGTATCTCCCCAAAGTTTCAGCCAATTAGAGTCCGAGGGGACCTCAGCCTCATTTCAGCAAACAAGAAAATTCTGAGCCTCATTTCTGTGTTTCTAATAAGCATGTATCAAATTTACGGCTTTTACGTACCCCTGGTGAGGCGAGCGCCTTCTGGGGATTCCTGCCTCGGGTTGCCGTGGTTTCTCGTCCCTGCTCGCGCCCCGAGCTCCCTGGGACTTCGCGCGGCAGGTCGGCGCGTCGGTCCCGTCAGGAGGGAGGATCCGGCGGCCGACCTGACCGCGGTGCGCTAATCAGCATAAACACGGGTTATTTGGGCCAGGCATGTAAATGTATATGATGGTCTTTTACTTATTTTTTGATTTTGGAAGCCTTCTCTGTATTTCTTCCCTGAAGGAGGTCTGGAGATGATGCTACACGGTGGAGACAGAAGTCACGGTTCTGCCGCCTGGCGCTGACCGCATCGGCGCTTTAGAGAGTGTCCTTCTGGTCTTCTTCTCTTTTGAGATGAGAGTCTGTTACAGAGTCGGTATCCATCACCCCTTTATTTTTTTTTTTTTTTTTTTTTTTTTTAAAGATTTTGTTTATTTATTTGACAGAGAGAGATACACAGCGAGAGAGAGAACACAAGCGGGGGGAGTGGGAGAGGGAGAAAGCAGGCCTCCCGCAGAGCAGGGAGCCCGATGCGGGGCTCGATCCCAGGACTCTGGGATCATGACCTGAGCCGAAGGCAGACGCTTAACGACTGAGCCACCCAGGCGCCTCCATCACCCCTTTAAAAAAAAAAAAAAAAAAAAAAAACTTGTAAGAAATTGAAACATAGCCTGTGTACAGAAAAGTTCCCTAACCGCAGGTTACCACCAAGCGCGTTTTTCACAAGGTCTAACCAGCACCCCAGTCCAGAGGCAGAATGGCCCGGCGCCCCGGGAGCCTTCTCGGGCCTTCCTGGGCCCGTCCCCTCCCAGGGCAGCCACGGTCCCGGCCTCCCCAGCATCGTTCTGTCCATCTCTGCATGCCCGCGTGCACGGAGTCGGATGCTGTGCACTCTATGTCTGGCTTTGCTGCTGAGATTCACTCACCCTTGCGGTTTTCCCATCTTTACCGCTGTGTAGACTTCCTGGGCACGGAGACACCCCATGTGGGAAGAAGCAGCCCTTCTCCCACGGCTGGACACCGAGGCCGTTTGAGTTTGGGCTGCCCTGAATAGCGTTGCTAAGAACCTCGCGTGTGAAGTGGGTATATGTATCTCCGTCTGGGAGCGGACTTGGTGTGTCCGATTGTTTACTGACCCTGAACGATTTCCAAGTTGCAGAATATTCATCAACATTACCGAAATGACCGTGCAGGATTCAGTAAGGCTTTGCTACAATTGATTTAGTCATTCTCCTGCTATTGAGCACTTAGGCTGCTTCCCCCTTTTATTTCTTTTCTATATTAAGTGGCCATGGAAATCTTTGGCCATACATTTTTTTTTTTTTTTTCTCTTTGGGGTTATTTCCTTTCGATAGTTTCTTAGGAGGAGGACTGTTGGCTTGAGGGTGGGGGCTTTCCTCCCACACCCCCGTGATTTTTACGGTTGTGAGAGGTAACTCACTATGTATAGGAGAATAGGGAAAGATCACATAGAAAGAACAGAAGGAGTAATCACTGAGGGGACGTCTGTGTCACCATGGTCAAGGTGAAGACATGGAGCTCGGTCCGCCCCCGGGAGCCCGCCCCAGCGCTCCTCCCCGATCACAGCCCTGTTGACCTTCCCGAGCAGGCAGCCAGCATCCCCAAACAATTTATTCTGGGTCGGCTTGTTTTTGACATTTATGTAAATGTAACCATTGCAGACATAGTCTTTTCTGACCTCCTTTGTTCAGTCGACATTATTTGGGGAGGATTTATCCACCATCAGGAGGTGGTGCTCATTCATCTTCATTGCTGTAGAGTATTCCGTTCCAGAACTAGATCAGGGTTGTCGTTCCCAGTTTGGGGCTGGGATGAACCCCTCCACGTCTCTTCTGTTGCACGTGGGCCAGTGTGGAAGGATTACTCTGGGGAAAGGGATCACCACTGTTGGGGTGTGTGGCTTCGCACCACCCTGTTTCCCAGTGGGGTAGTGAAACATTGTGCCCCCGTGCTGGGGACGGGAATCACACGTTCCCTAACACGCCATGTCGCCCGGCTGTCGAAGCTTTTCCACCTTCACGAATGATGAAGTTGAGCATCTTTTGTGGTTTGGGTTTTTTGGCCATTTGGGTGTCCTCGTTTGTGAAATGCCATTTCAAGACCTCTCCCCATTTTGTTATTGGGGTGTCTGTATTTTCTTCATTAATTTGTAGGAGTTCACAGATTGCGAGTGAGACAGCATTCTCTCCGAGTAGAAAGAAGACATCCACCTTGTAACATTTGTGGCTTGCGGTTTTATTCTTTTTATGGTGTATTTTTAAGAGCAGAAATTCTTCGTTTGTATGTAGTAAAGTTTATCAATATATTCTTGTGTGCGTGGGTGGGAAGAAGTCCTTCCCTGCCTCCAGGTCATCAATGTATGTTTCTGTGTCTTCTAAAATATATAGTTCTTCTTTTCCCATTTGGGTCTGTAATGAACCTGGGATTGATTCCGTGTGTGGTATGAGGTAGGGGTTCATGTTCATTTTTCTCCCATACACAATCTAATTTATTGACATGTCCACCTTTCCTTGCTGTGCCTCCTTTGTCACATCAAGGGCTAATTCCTAGGTCAGTTTCTGAGTTTTCTGTTGATCCCTGGGTTCATTTGTCCAATCTTGTACCAAGAGCACACTCTCTCAATCGCTACAGCTGCATTATAAATTATAATTATCTGATAGAGTGAAACCCCCACTCAACGTATTTATTTATGGCTATGACTCTGAGAATCAGCTTGTCAAGTTCCATGCAAAGAAAAAAATCTGCTGGGATTTTGATTGCAATTGCAGTGAATCTATAGATCAATTTGCAGTGTTGACTTTTTAATAAATGTTTATTTTCTACTTACTGCAGATGTATACAAATCCAGTCCATGTTTGTGTATGGATTTTACATCCAGCACTCTAAGTAAGCTCTCTTATCCATTACTGTATTTATACATTCTTTGGGATTTTTTTTTTTTAATGTACACAGTTATAGCACCTGTGAATAGCTACAGTTTTGTTCCTTCCTTTCTAAAGTGTATCATTTTTATTTCTTTTTCCTGTCTTACTGTAATGGCTGAGACCACTAGTAGAGTGTTGAATAGAAGTGGTGGTAGCAGGCATCCTTGTGTTGTTCTTGATCTAGAAGGAAAAGTCCTAGTTTACCATTTGGCAAGTTGTCTGCTGCAAGCTGTGCTCATTTTAAAAGCATTCAATTTGTATCACCAAATGACTCCAAAAGAATTGTGCCAGTTTCAACATAACCTTACCAGCATTGGGTATTATCTTCAGAGGTTTTTTTTTGGGGGGGGGTTGTTTTTGTTTTTAGATCATTGTTTCTCTGATGAGCCTAAATGGTGTCTCACTATCTTTTTTAAATTTGCATTTTCCTGATTATTCAAGAGGTAGAACATTGTCCCACATATTCATCAACCACCTGTGTTTTGTCCTGTGCGTCTCTTCCTCTCTCCATTTGTTGATACATTGTTGGTGTTTCCTTAACGAATTTGAATGTGTTCTTTACATAATGAAGATAGGTGTCATTTCCCTGTCACATTTGCTACAAATGTGTTCCCCTGTATGTCGTATATCTTTTAATTTTTGTTATTTTTTCATGTTCCCTTTTCTTATTTTTATATGGTCAAATCTGCCTCTTTTCTTTTACAATTTATTCTATTCCTCCCGAGCTTGGAAAGCTTGTCTCCCTCCTGAGGACTGATAAATATTGAATTCTGTTTTCATCTAGCTTTTTTTATGGCTTAATATTTCATATTTAACTGTTTACTCCATCTGGAATTTGTGGGGCTGTGGGGTGTGAAGCTAGGAGTTAATTGCTCCTCACAGTTTACCAGGGGAAGGGGCCTCATTTGCACTTCCAAGTCTCAGGGCTCTGGCTTCCCCACATCTAGGCTGCGTGGGAAGAGATTAAAGGCAGGAGGGAAGTAGCCCTGTGTGCAGCCGGTGCTGGGATCGGGAAGCTGTAATTACCTGCGGGACAGTCCTGTTAGCTGCCTCTGCCTGACTTTAAGTCAAAAGCAGAGAGCTGTTAGCCCAGTTTAGCAACATCCTAGGGCACGTCTCTTGATGTAACTGGGACTCAGTTTCCTCATCTGCAAAGTGGGGATACTAATGACACCCGTCAAGCTGGGCGTATATGTGTCGGGGCGCATCTTGCAGAAAGCAAGAGGTCAGGCAGACCTGGCCCGAATCCTGGCTCATCTGTGTGACCTTGGGCAAGTGACGTCGCTTCTCTCTGAGCCTCAGTTTCTCCATCTGGAAACCAGGAATGATAATACTGTAGTTCCTCCCTCGTGGGGCTTTGGGGACACGTGTGTGGTTCTTAGTCCTCCAGCAGCTAGGCCCTGCATGGTTACTGTCTTTGCTGTTGCAATCATTATTCAGGAGAAGGTGGGACCGTCTCTGTGTGGAGGGGGTTTCCTGTGTGGTCTCTGGGTAGGGCTCTGGCCCAGCTGTGATGGGAAAGGGAGAGCCAGGAGAGGAATGGCATGGCTCCTAGGGCTCCCTCCTTCTCACAGGCTGAGGGGCGTGCCCCCCTTCCCCTCCTCGCTCCCCCAGCTGTGGGGGGATGGGCATGCAGAGCCAGTCTGTCACTTCCTGTCGCAGACAGAAGGACCGGCACTGGCCTGCAGAACGCGGCAGCGCACACACACGCACAGCGCCCGCCCTACACACTCAGTCACACCTGCACAGAGAGCCAAGCGCACGTATCACAGACACACGCAAGACTAGACACACACACACACAGATGCACAAACACAGAAACACACGCACAGCTAGACCCACCACCTGTCGTCATGCACACGTAGATTCACGGGTCGGAAACACACACGCCCTAGTACACAGGTGCAGAGGCAGTGTGCTCAGCACGCACACGCATGCACACACGCACACGCATGCACACGCGCACACGCATGCACACGCGCACACGCATGCACACACGCACACGCATGCACACGCGCACGCACACACGCTCCAGGCACGCATCTGACTGGCAGAGCTGCGCTCTGGGCCACAGCTGGTTTTCGGCTCTTCTGCTTCCACCATGCCTCAGCCTCCCCCCTGCAGACCAGGGCCCTCCCCGGGCAGCTCCCACACCTGCCAGCCCCCATCTGCCCAGGGGCCTGGCTCCTCGTCTCTGGCACATCAGTATGTGAGGTGATGCTGATGGCCCTTCCCCCTCCCCTCCCCTCCTCCCCTCTTCATTCACTTCGTTGGAGACAGAAGCCACAGGGGTGGGACCTGGGGCAGGGCCAGGCCACAGAGCCTGTGGGAAGAGGCCCATATACCTTATGCACCCCGGGGGCAGCGAGAGCCCACCCAGCTCCCTCCGTGTGGGTCTGCACACGCTCATGGATGTCATGAAGGCCTGACCCGCCACCCGGAGCCTTGCAAGGGTAGGTGGAGGAGGGCTCCATTAGCCTGGGTGGAGACCCTTTGATGTGTGGCTAACCCTGACCCCCACCCCGCCCCCTACGCCCAGTGGGCAGAGGAAGGAAGTGGAGGTTTGGAGGGGTGGAGCTAGGTCACTGCTCAGAACCTGATGTGGGGCACCCGTGTCCCCAGGCTCATTCACCATAGCAGCTGGGGAGGGGTCTGCTTGGGATTCTGAGCAAAACCCGAGAAGTCCTGGGGCAGCTCCGCTTGCCTGTCCACCTTCCCACTTGCCCCACTGCTCCCCTCTGAATCCGAGGATTCTCCCCCTGCCACCGCCCAGCATTCCACCTCCAGGGGTCAGTGCAAGCCCCCAGCGCACAGTAGGTTGCCTGACTAATGTTGCTGAATGATAGACAGGGGACTTGAGTGTGTGTATCTCGATTGCTGAGGGCCTGTGTGCCCCACGTGGGCTCTGCCTGCTCTCCAAGGCTCAAGGTCCCCTCAGGCCTGCTGGAGTTCTTATCCCCAGTGAGGGCAGCCCTGCCTGTCCCATCAGGGTGTTGGGGAGGTGACATTGGACTTGGGCCACGAATGATAAGGATCCAGCTGTGGGTAGATCTGGGAGGAAGCCTTCCAGGCAAAGGGGGTGCCTGTGCAAAGGTCCTGAGGTGGCCACATGCTGGGGGAGGCGGAGGGATGTGTTGGAGAAACAGAAAGTCAGAGCCGTGGTCAAAGGACCGAGCCTGGAGGAGTGAATGGCACAGCCTGAGGTTGGCAGGCGGGGTGGGGGCCCCAGCAGAGCCCCAGGGCACCCAGCAGCACCCCCATTTCCTAGGTGGGGGCCTGGCTCCTCAGAGGGGAGGCCAGGCCAGGTGGTGGGGAAAGTCCGACGGAGGACAGGCACCTTCCTGCTCCCTGGGGTCCTCCCCGGCCCAGCCTCGGTGGGAGGGGAGGGGGGACAGAGGCTCAGGGGACCCCGCGGGTGGGGCAGGCACAGCTGTGGGGAGGCCAAGGTGCTGGCGTCAGCAGGAGCCCCTCCTCCTCACCTCGCTAAACAATCATTGCACAAAATATGCAAATGGTATAATTACTGTTATTTGTTTTGCTGATATAAGTGTTTGAAATGCAAATGTCAAGTTTGGGCGCATTCATTTTCCCCACCCCTCACCCTGACGTTTGCAAGTCTACGTTTAGCCCTGGAAGAAGGAGGAGGAGGATTTGGGGCACCCGCGAGGCCGGGCCCCCTCCCTAGCGGTGCACAGGGATGCCTTAGAAGGGAGGCCTCACATCCCCCTCCCCTCCGTGCTGTGTGATCTGGGGCCAGTTATACTCGGCCTCTGGGAACCTCAGTTTACCTGTCTGTGTAATGGGCGCCACCAGCCTCAGGCTGTGGTGTGTCTGGTCCCAGTGCTCTCTGGCCCGGAGGCAATTCTATCGATGGGTTTGGGCCTCGGTTTCCCATCTGTAAAATCCTGCATGGGTGTGTTCGCAACTATCACGTGGGGACTTAGTGCTCCTGGATGGTTTTTTGGGGCCCTAGCGCACCCCCAGATGTCATACACGAGATGTGTATGTGCATTTTCCAGGGTGGGTCCTCACCTTTGACCCCTCCAGCCCAGGTGGTCTCTGAGGTTTCGGGTCTCCCAGGCTTGTGGGTTCAGACGAGCCTGGGCTGTGAGCCAGTGGGGTGTGCCCACCATCGTCCGCACCCGACAGAGGGGAAGGTGAGGCCCGGCCTGCCGGGGCTTGTGGCGGTCTCACCGCTGATCAACGTGTTGCTCAGATGCCATAGTCCCGTCTGGTGCCTGGTTCCTTTCCGGCTGCACACGAGGCCGGAGCAGGCCCGCTCCTCTCTGGCCTTCTGCAAACTGCTCCACCTGGGGCAAACTGCACCCTCCAATCCGCCTGCACCTCGCAGCCCCTCAGGGCCAGGGAGGCCTCGTGTGTCAGATCACCGGCTTCACCTGAACCCCACCTGCCGCAGATTCCCCATTATCGACGAGGTGCTGGGACCCGTGCAGCATCGCAAGCGCTGTCTTCACGCTCTCGGACCAGGTCGGTTCCAGTACGAGCGCAGCCCCAGAGAGGAGAGAGGCTTCCTGCCGGATCCTGTGGGTCTGCGGGAGCTCAGGGCTTGTGCCAGGGATGGCACCGAGAGATGCCCTGGCTTGGGCCGATGAGGGCGAGAACAGGTGTGATCCAGAGGCTGGTGGGTCGGAGAGGCCCGGGGGCTGCATACCAGCCTGGCAGCCCTCCCTGAGGCCACCCCTCGGGGCTGCGTGCTGGCAGCTGCCGGGCGGGGCGCGGGTGCTGGGCTAACACTCAGGTCCGGCCAGAGCAGGCATGTGGGATGCCTGTGGTCCAGTGCGCCTGTGAGGAGAGTGGAGGGCGTGCGTGCATGCACGTGTATACGTGTGTGAGCATGCACGTGTGACCAGTGGGTGTGCAGGTGGTGCTCGTGGACAGTGAAAGCTCCAGGCCAGGCCCCTAGCGCTTGGGTCTGAGAACACAGCCCACTCGCAGGCCGAGAGGGACCTCAGCGCTCCCCTGGTTTCCGCTCACATGCACGGTGCCCCGGGCTCACGTTCCACCTTTGGACAGCTTTGCTGTGAAGTCTGAGCGTGGCCAGGAACCGAGGCCTGGGCCTGCCCGTGGCCCCCCGAGACTGCAGCCGTGCCCTGTGGTTCCGGAGCAGTTTCCTCGTGCTTAACTTGGGATTCTTTGCAAAGCGGGGCTGGGCAAAGAGAAAGTGCTCAAGAAGCACGCATTCCTGCTCCTCCCGCGCTTCACTCAGTGAGGCATGGGTCCTTGTCGCAGCTGGGGAGGCCGTTTTCGGGCTCCCAGGACCCTGGAGAGCAGGGCCTGGCCAGGTGGGCAGCACGGAGAGGGCCCTCCAGGCGGGCGACCCGTATAGGCAAAGGCCCGGGGGCAGGAAGGAAGAGGCGTCCTGGTGCCTGGGCTGAGGTCTCAGCCTGGAAGCCGCCTCTGGGGCCCGCGGGTGCAGAGCTTCTGAGCGCTCTCTTTCTATCCCAATTACCTTTTCCAAGACAGGTTTGGCCTTATTAGCATATTCAAATGCAGCCCATTATTATTTCAATTAGCTGTTAGGCAATTAGCTCTAATTGATGAACATTCCCCCCACCTCCCCACATATTTTTTGGTTATTTACATCTGCTTCTAAGCCACAATTTCAGGTAATTACGTGCCCCTCAGCCGTTTGCACGCGCGCGCACACACAAACACACACACACTCTCTCTCTCTCTCTCTCCCTCACATCACGCGTTCCTTCTGCCTTCCAGTTCCTGCTCCCGGCCCAGGAGCCTGGGGGGTTCTGGGGGGGCTGTGCACAGCTGGAGCAAGGGGACCACTCTGGCTCCTGCCCAGGCCCTCCTGAGGGTCACCACTCAGCCTGCAGGGCCTCAAGGTGCACGGCCTTGCTCCCGGAGTCCCCTTGTCCCGAAGGGGCCCCCTCCTCCCCCTTCCCAGTGGTGCCACCCGAGTTGGTTCCATTGTGGCTCCGGGCTTTGTCTGAACACTGCATCTTTGCCGTGTGGCCTGGGGAGTGGACACCATTCTCAGCCAACGCTTCCCTGTCTGCGAAATGGGGACCCGGTGCGTGGGAGTGAGGCTGAGTGAGGTGGTGCATCCAGGTCCTCGGCGAGCACCCCGGGCATGGCTGCTGGGGTTCCTCCGGGGAAGGAAGGGAGCAGTGAGTGATTCAGCCTTGTGGGCAGGTGGGGGAACCAGTCGTGGGCTGACTTGCCAGCCCAGCTCGGGCTTCGGCTTCCTGGCTGGTGCCCTCCTGCGTCGAAGGCCTGGTCTGGAGTCCTCACCCTCTGCTCCCCAGCAAGGATGCTCTTGGGGTGGAGGCGGGGGCCTGCAGGGAGAGGCCTTGCCCTGGGTCTTTGCATAGCCCACCTCCATGGGGGTGGGGGGGTCAGGGAATCAGAGCTGGTCCTCCACCCCACCCCCGACACACCTGGGCTGCAGCATCGGGGGGGCGAGCTGCAAACGGCAGCCGTGACCTGGAGGGGCCCCCGTCTGACCTGCCGAAATCCTGCCTCCGGGCCGCTCCTCTTCCTGCCCTCTGCCTTCACTGGTGTGTGCCTCCTCGTGCATCAGGGAGTCCCAGCCTCCCCAGCGTGCTCCTGGAGGTTGACTCTCATGCACGGAGCGCACAGGATGGATGTCCCCGTGGCTCCGGCAGACGGGATCTTGTGCAAGCTTACGATGGCTCCCCGCGCCCTCTCACCAGTGTCCTGTTCTGTCTCCATGCAGTGGCGTCTGCCTGGGTGACTGTGTACTGTTCTCTGGGTCCTGGAACACGGAGAAGACGTGCATGACCCCTGCAGGGAGGAGTCCACCAGCCTGTACTGCTCCCGCGTGCCGCATCACCGGTGGGCCCTGACCCGAAGGTAAGGGGCGCTCTGGCCCGTCGGATGCGATCAGGACAGGGGGGAGGGCCGGTCCTGAGGACCTGTGTGCTGGGGTCACCGTGCAGACCCAGAAGGAGACGGGGTCAGGTTCGGGGTCAGGGTCGGCTGGCCTGCAGAAACAGACGTCCCCATGCGGAGCTGCGGCCCGGCTGCCAGGGTGTTGGGGCTGAGGACCGGGCCGCCCTGGCGTGTGACCAGACAGGTCAGGGGCTCCGCCGTCCTCTCCGGATGAGTTGGGGTGCTGTGTGGGTTTCATCTTCCGCCACCTCACGGACCTGGGTGCGGTGCCGTGAGCTCACGTGGCATGTTGGAGGCTGTGTGTACGACGCGCCGTAGGTTCATACGGACTTACCCTGTATATTGGAAAAAGGGTCTTATATGGGAAAAGTGACCCAGAACGCTGACTTGAGCGCCTCGGTGAGGAAGGGGTGTGGAGGCAGCCGTCCCAGTGGCCCAGCACATGTCCTCACGGCCGGCGGTGCTGTGCCTGTTGGGGAGTCCGTTTTCTCAGTGCTGTCCCGAGTCGCACACATCCCCTCTTGCCACCCGTGCCTTGGAATCCGCCGTCGGGGGCCCTTCACCCAGGTCTGGGACGGACTCTCTTTGTAAACCCAGCTCCAGCGCAGGTGCTCTTACCTGGGAGGTGGCCCGTCTGATGGAGCCGGGTTGTCCTATTTCGCGTGACCGGCAGGAGGTCAATGACGCGGTCCGTTGGAACACAAGTTTTAGGGTTTGGATTTTTGCAATACGTTGCTTGCCTGCTGCATCCGGGCATCGTGATCGTGATACTTAGGCTCTTCCAATTCTGACGGACCGAGAGTGGGAGATTTGGGAATATGGGGCTCTCTCCTTCGTTACATGGAGGAGCAGAGACTCCTTCTAGAACTTCCAAAGGCATGCCTTCTGCTGGTGGTCAGATGGCTCCCCAGCCTTCTCCATGGCTTTAGCGGGAGGCTCCCAGAAGGGGCCTGTGAAGGGGAGTGCTGAGGATGGAGGAGAGCCCACCACGAGAAGCAGGGCAGGGCGTTCTGGGCAGAGGGACCAGCGGGGGAAGGAGAGCTGAGGTGGGACAAGCTTAGTGTGTGTGAGGTTCAGGGGGAGACTGGGGTGGCTGGAACTTGTGGGCGTGGGGGCCATGGGGTTGCAGGGTGGAGCGGGGCCGGGTCACAGGGCGGGTGAAGCTGTCTGTTCATGTTCCTCCAGATGTCCACGGAGTACCTGCCATTGCCAGACCCCGGACACTGTGGTGCTAGAGACCCATGTCCCTCTAGGAGCGCCAAGTCTAGAAGGAGGGAAGGGTGTGAGGATGCGCGGCTCATTCCATGGGACAGCCCCGTCCCTTCAGCAGGCATCAAGAAAGTCTGGGGTGAGGGGCTGGGGTCTGCCCCCATCCCTACCACTCATTTCATGGGACAGTGAACAGCGCCTGCCCCTCCACAGGCCTCAGTTTCCCTGTCCTGAAGGATGTCCCCTGAGGCTAAGAGCTGCTGAGAGGGCAGGGTGGGTGGTCTGGGGTCGGGGTCAGCTCTGACCGTGCCGGTACGCAGAGACCCCCACGGCAGTGGGGCTGGCCACCACTGGCCGACAGCACCCCTCAGAGGTGCAGGGCTGCGGTGGAGAGGGGCAGTCGGGGCTGGGCTGGGCGGGCTTGGCGGTGCTGACCCCAGGCCACGGGCTAGCCAGAGCACGGCTTTGCAGAGCAGGAAGCCCTGTGCTTTCCCACCCCTGTGCATTTGCCCAGAGCACCCTCTCTCCCCAGTCTGCCTGTCCTCGGGTGACGGTGGTGTCCCACAGACCCCAGTCTGTCGATTTTCGGATGTAGAGTGCCAGAAGCCACCTCTGACCTCCTGTTTCTTGTCTGTAACGTGGAGTAGTAACCTCTCAGAAGGCGAGCATTCAGTGGGACATGCAAGTTGCTCGGTATACAGTAGGCACTCAAGAAACGCTGGTGGACGTTGCCCCCTTTTCTGAGCACGAGACGGCAGAGTCTCTGGGACGTCACCTCAGAGCAATGTTCGTTCTTTTCCTCCTTTGCGGCCCACGCTCAGGCTTCCCTGTGTGGTCCGGGGTCCCTGCAGCCCGGGGGACCCCCACGGGGCTCAGCCCCCGTCGCCCCCAGACCCGTCCGCCTGCGCCCTCTCCCTCTCTCCCTCCCGGCTGCGTGTTCTGCCCGGTCAGAGCCTGGCAGGTGGCGGACGCTGAGTGAGTGTGTGCCGAATGAATGGATGGATGTTCCCTATCCATCCTAGGAGGGAGGTGGCAGACCAGATGGCCCGGGGCCCCTGCAGGGTCCGGCAGAGGAGTGCGGACACCGCACGCGTGGTTCAGGAACGTGGGTGCTGGGCGTGTTGTTCCTGATATCCCTGACAGACAGAACGTTTTGTCATGCAGCGAGTTGAACTTTCTCAGTTCTATTCCTGCCTCCCTCCTCCTCCGTTTCCTGGTCCTGAGGCCTCGTCCCTGGAAGTGGCTTTCCTGAAGCAGTGACTAAGAGGCCAGAAGGAAGCTTCTCCGTGTTCTGATGACCCCGGGTGACCTGCTGGCCCCGGCCCAGCGCTTGGCCGGCCCTGTGTTCAGCACCAGGGACAGAGCCACGGCCAGCCCCACCCTGGGCCTGTGGGCGCCATGGGAGGCCTGCAGGGGAGACGGGGGCCTGGGGGTCGGCTACAGCTAGAGCCCAGCGTCCTCTGTAAGACCCCCCCCTGCCCCCAGGCCTCAGTTTTCTTCTCTGGGAAGTGGGGGTGATGCTTTCCCCAGCAGGGCCTGGCCTGACAACGGGTGACTTGCCCAAGGCCACCCGCCTTCCCTCCTGCCTGTGCCGCCCCTCCCCCACCTCCCCAAGAGCAGTTATTTATCTGCACGGTGGTGACAGGTGGCAGTGGATGGAGTTAGAGCTGCTTCCAGAGATCAGCTGGCTGCTGCAGAGCAAACAGCCCGAGCTAATTAGCAAAAGGTCACTCCAGCTGCTGGAGCCCCCGCTTTTGAAGTCAGGCCTCTCAAGTCAGGCTGGAAGGAACCCGGGACTTTGAGTTAGTGGCTTGGTTACCAGGACAGCTTCAGTCCCCAGCCCCCAGCCCCCGGCTCATCGGCTCATCGCCTGATCGCCCAGCCCACAACTCTGAGGCTTCGCCTAGAGACTCCCGGCACCAGGGGACTCCTAGTGCCCCTGCCCTAGGCTGCACAGTCCACAGAGACTCCGCCCCCAGCTGGCATTGGAGGGCAGGCCTCCCCCCACAGGGCCCAGGGGCAGACCGTCCCCGGAGGCTGAAGTGTGGGGCTCGGCAGCAGCCACCCACGTGCCCCCACATTCCCTCTGACTGTGTTCTTACCGTTTTTAAGTAAATTCACTTTTTGAAAAACTTAAATAAATACATTTATTTAAAAGGGAAGTTTTATGGCACTACTACAAATGGGAAACAAACCTCCTTTACCATAAATAGAATTCATAATCATAAAAATAAATTCAGTGGAAACAAAACAACGTTATTAAGTTCTAGCTGGATGCCGTAGCCCAGAGGAGGCTCGGAGCCCGAGATGTGCTGTTACTTTATTAAAAAGGGAGAACAGCAGCTGTGCAGGGTGTTCAAGACTCACCAGCCCCAATCCGAGACTTTCTTTTTGATGTAATCAGAAGCACTGAAAAGAATCAAATTGAAGGTAACTTTCTAATAAAAGTATTCAGCATTAGTTTCTGCCACATCAGCCAGGGATTCAGTTCGGCTGCACGAGAACGGAGACCCTGTCTTGTTATTGAGCCCCACCCGGGGGCTCATTTTTCTCATGGAAATATAGGGTGGTGATGGCAGAGGTGCTCAGCCCAAGGAAGTTGTCAGTCATCTCGACGCCACATAGGCTTCTTCTCTGATATCCTTAGCCTTTGTCCTCATTGTCTCGAGATGGCGGCGGCTCCTCCAGCCATTGTATCTGCATCCCAGGCAGGAAAAGTGGTGGTGAAGAGAAAGGAATATGCTGGCTAAGTTGGTTCCTTGCTGTCCGGAGGATCACGGTGGGCACAGGAGCCCGTGCTCTTGCCCACTACGGTCCACTGCTGTCTCGTGGATGGTTCTCACTGAATAGTTCACCTGTTTGCTGCGTATTTACTTGGTGCGTGCTGTTTTCCATGCAATAGACCCTGGCCATGAGGTCACATGCTGGCATCTGTGGGAAGAGTCACGACCCATCCCAGGATGCCCGCCTGGGGCCTCCCCTTCCCCCACACCTGACTCCCGCTGCCCACAGTGGGCCCAGCGCAGGGTGGACCCTGACCTGGCCCCACTTCTCCTCCCTGAAGACCCAGGCTGCCCTCACCCCCTGCGGGGTGGGGGTGGGGGTGCAGGAGGGGGCCCAGGTTCAAGCTGCCCGCCTCTGGGCTGCCCTGGGAAGGGGTCAGCCCCTTCCCTCCCACACAGCTCTCTTGGGGCCCTGGGGCCCCCCGTTCTCCCTCTCCAGCCTCCCCGAAGCCTCTGCTTGGCGGTTTTGGCTCTCCAGCTGGCTGCAGGGCCGCATTTCTGCGGCTGTAGGTCTTAATCTGTCTTCTCATTTCCCTGTGGAATGTGTACCCCGCCGTTCCTGGCCCTAATTAGCAGGAGGAGGGGCGGGCCTCGGGGTGCCTCCTGCCTCTGGCCTCTGTCTGGCTCGCAGGCCCTGGGGACCCCTTCTCTGTTGGTGCAGGGCTCCTGGCTCCTGGCTCGTGCCTCCGGCCCCACTCGGCCCCTCCTCGCCACAGGCTTTGCCTTTCGGCCTTTGCTGCTGCTTGCCGCCTCCCGTCATAGACCTTAGTCTTGCCTCTGGCCTCTGACCCCTCTTTGTGCCAGCAGTGCGGGGGGGCCCACTACAGACCCCAGCTTTAGATCTGGGTCCCATTGCTAGCCAGCTGTGCAATCCGGGGCAAGTCACTTAACCTCTCCGTGTT
This sequence comes from Halichoerus grypus, assembly GCF_964656455.1. Lineage (NCBI taxonomy): Eukaryota > Metazoa > Chordata > Mammalia > Carnivora > Phocidae > Halichoerus > Halichoerus grypus. Next base: position 1,279,822 of record NC_135717.1, read on the forward strand.
CTTTGTGTGATGGGGACAACAGCAGCGGCTCGTGGGCTCTCTGGCCAAGTGAACGAGAGGCGCCCCACCTGTGCCTCTCCCGTCTTCCCCTCTCCCACCTCCGGCTTCACGGATATCCACATTTTGCACACGCGTGTGTAAGCATTGCTGCACGTGTCCCCATGACCCTGGGGGGGCCGCCGTGCGTGTTGTCGTCCTGCCCTGCCCGCCCCTCCCCTCCACACGCCGAGCTCCAGTGACTCACAGTGGCCTGGCTCCCCAGCCCCACCCTGTGAACCCTGAATCCAGCAGCGGAAGTGGGTCAAGGGGTGTGCGGGGAGGGGGAGGGCGGGTGGGGAGGCCAGGTGACAGCCCTGGGGGTGATGGGAGAGGAGAGGAGCTGGGGCGGGGGGAGAGCAGTTTAGAGCAGACCCATGATTGGGAGGAGAGGAGCTCGGGGGGGAGAGCAGTTTAGAGCAGGCTGGTGATGGGAGAGGAAGGGAGCTGGACAGGGTGGAGGGGGGAGCAGTACAGAGCAGGCCGGGGATGGGAGAGGAGAGCTGGGCTGGCGGGGGGAGAGCAGTACAGAGCAGGCTGGGGAGGGGAGAGGAGAGCTGGGGGTGGGGGGAGCAGTACAGAGCAGGCCGGGGAGGGGAGAGGAAGGGAGCTGGATGGGGTGGAGGGGGGAGCAGTACAGAGCAGGCCAGGGATGGGAGAGGAGAGCTGGGCTGGGGGGGGAGAGCAGTACAGAGCAGGCTGGGGAGGGGAGAGGAGAGCTGGGGGTGGGGGGAGCAGTACAGAGCAGGCCGGGGAGGGGAGAGGAGAGCTGGGGGTGGGGGGAGCAGTACAGAGCAGGCCGGGGAGGGGAGAGGAGAGCTGGACTGGGGGGGGAGAGCAGTACAGAGCAGGCTGGGGAGGGGAGAGGAGAGCTGGGGGTGGGGGGAGCAGTACAGAGCAGGCCGGGGAGGGGAGAGGAGAGCTGGGGGTGGGGGGAGCAGTACAGAGCAGGCCTGGGATGGAGAAGGAGAGGAGCTGGGGTCGGGGGAGAGCAGTTTAGAGCAGGCCGGAGGGGGGGTGCGGAGAGCAGACAGGGCTGTTGTTCACAGTAGTGATCTGATACGGAGGCTCTGGGGGACGTGGCCCCGAGCTGTGGAGAGGCTTCTCTGCCAGGAGGGGCAGGGGGGGCTCCCTTCCTGAGCACCCCCTCTGCACGGACCTTCCGTCTTGGTCCGGAAGAGCCTACAGTAGCTCCCGTACTGGGCCTTCTGGTCCAGGGGCCCCAAGTGACCACCCCAGGGTCTGCAGGTGGAGAGAATCGTGTGTGTGTTGCCCACGGCGCGTGCCTGGGGGTCCGACTGACACGCGCCCACCTTGCGGAAGTGTCCCTGCTCTCTGATGGAGAGGAGGGTATGTGGAGCCCCCTGCAGGGACTCTGCCTGGCTCTGCCCAAACTGTCCCGGGCGGGCCCTCGCCCTGGACACACGGACGTCCCCAGCCTGGCCGCTTGGCTCTGGGCCCTGGAATGCGGTGTGCACATCGGCTGGCGGCTCCCCCGGGCTTGCCAGTGGAGGCTCTGAGACTCCTGGGGGGGGCGGGCAGGTGGGGACGGAGTGCGTGCCGCAGTCCTACTCTGTGCTCCCTGCAGAGGGGCGTGCAGGGGAGTCGGGGCGCCCCCCAAGTCTAGTTCTGGCTGGGGATGCGGCACTCGTGGGCGCTGACCCTCCCGGACAGGACCGTGAACGCAGGCAGGGCTCGGAGCAGCAGGGCTTCCTGCAGGGGCAAAGAGGAGTATCCCCCCTTCCCCATCCCGTCCGTTCCCAGGACACAGCCCCCACCGCCCCGCCAGCCCGGCTCTGTCCGCGGTGCATCCCCGGCGTGTGGCGTAGGGCCGGTCCTCCGGTACCTGTCCCGCGGGAGTGCTGTAGGAACCCTTCGCAGCTGGGCTGTGTGTGGTGGCTGGTGTCCGCATGGTGGACACCCACCTGCTACCCACGAGAACGCATCGTGGCCCCAGCCCACGTGTGGGACGGGCCACAGCCACGACAGCTCCTGCTAATTCCGGAGGGTCCCCATGGACACACGGTTCGGGGTCACGGACCACACCTCTCTTGAAACAGCCCCTTCTCTGCTCCCGGCATCCACGCTCCTCCTACCTCCAGACACGCTTCCTCTCGTGTGCCCCTTAAAAGTTGGTGCCCCTAAAATTCCTGTCTCTTCTCACGTTGCGTCCATTGTCCTGCCCCGGGGTTAGCCATGTCCCCACGCAGTGCCCCTCCGTCCTCTGCCCAGCGCATACCCCAAACGCGGCATGGCTCTGACCACGCCGACCCATCGGTGCCCCCACCTTGCTTTTGCCAAACTGCCTCTCCGCTGCTTCTGACCCCCGCGGAGGGCAGAGCCCGCCCACCCGCTGCCCCACCGGCGTCTGCAGCCTTCCCGTCACCGCCGTCCGTGACCTCCCGCGTGTGTCCTCTCTGACTCTCTCACTGGAGAAGGACGCACACACATCAGGAGTGTTTGCAGCTCGGTCAAGTTCTTATGAGCTGGACACACCCATGTCCCCAGCTCCCAGACCGACCGGCAAGGTGCGACCCGCTCGCTTGTGGACGGGCATTTGGGTATCGTCCAGTTCGGGGCTGCCCCGAGCGGTGCTGCTGTGACCACTCTGGACTTCCTGCGCACGTTTGCGTGCTCTCCATCGGGTGTATCTGCGCCTCTCGGCTCCACCCACGTCCCTCCCTCGCCCCTCACTGTCCGGTCTCCTGCCACCTCTCCCACAGACCGTGGGAGCATCTGCTCGATGCCCTGCACACCCACTGTTGTCCTGCGACAGTCCCTTCTCCATCAACAGAGTCATCGTACATCCTCTGGCTCCCTATTGCCCTGTCTTCGGTAGGGACTCTGGGGTGAGATCGGGGCTCTCAGAGCCCCCACCATCCAGGTTCTAGCTCTCCTGGCCTCCTCGGCCCCTCCCCTGCCCTGTCTCCCCCACTGCCCCCCCAGGTGCCTTTGCAGGGTTGGTCTCTCTCTCTGTTCAAGTCTCTGCAGAAATGTGACCTCTCTGGGGGAGCCCTGCTGGACCCACTAGACCAGGCTGAGTCCCTGGCTGACCCACGATCACATCACACTTGTACTGGTTGAAATTCGGGCTTCCCCTCTGCAGCCTGTTAGCCGTGCCTCTGGCACGTGGCAGGGACCCGCCTGCCGGGCGTGGATTTCGTGGCGAGGCAGGGCAGAGCCGCAACCCCACGGTGTAGGTGTGTGGTCGGGAGCCACAGAGTGGCATGCTCAGAGTTGCCCAGCGGGCCAGCAGAACGAGGGGCTGCTGACACGGAGCCTATGAGGATGTGCTCTTCCCAGAGCAGTTGGCGCATACGCGGAGTCGTCTTGAGAACCAAGGACACAGCAGGGCCCAGAGGACTCGCCTCGGACGGTGGAGGGAGGAGCACTGTGGTCGGGCGAGGAGCAGATCCCTGGGGAGGCCCTGGGCACCCCCAGCCCCGGCCCGGCCCCTCCCTGTGTGCCCTGGGCCCCTCTCTCCCAGCCCAGCTGACCGCATCCCAGCACGCTTTCCCTTGTGAGCCCGTCCTGGCCGGATACCTCTCCTTTTCAACCCCACACCGCACCTGCTCTCCTCATCAGGAGGAAGCCTGCATCCCTGAACCCTGGCCCGGCCTGCACAGAGCCTCTACCCATCACCTCTGTTGGGGAGGAGAAGGCGGAACCAAGCAGGGGGCCAGATTCTCTAGCTTGGTCCACGGGCTGCCTCCTCCTGCCTTTCATTTCCCCAGAGGCCTTGCGGATTACGTCAAGCCCCTTGTCCATGCCGGGGGGTGGGGGGAAGGCCTGTCCAGCCTCCAGAAGGGGCAGTGGGCCCAGTCCCCAGCCTGCTCCGGCCCCCTGCAGGCACAGCGGAGAGTGCCCTGGGGGGGACCGAGCGCTCAGGTTTGTGGCGGGGAGGAGCGGGAAGCCGTCTTCGGCAACCCAGCCCTACCCGGCTTGGGGGCAGGGGCTAGACCAGACGGCCCTTTGTCCCAGCCTTGTGTGGCAGGACTGTGGCAGCGTGGGGCTGTGGCCCGAGGCCCTCAAGGCCCCTTCCTGCCCCAGGGCCTCACTGGCCCTTGAGGGACCACCTCTCCCTTCCCAGGGCTGATCCCCTCAACCCCTGAGCCTCCCTCCCCATCTTTGTACTTGGGTCGCTCTTCCGCAGAGTCAGCTGGTACGGTTATTTTGATTATATAATGTGAATGTTGTTTCGTTATTAGCGGGAATTAGCCGCAGCTAAATACCGAGTTCGCTCAGCCTCGCTTCCTCGGCTGGCCCGGGGCCGCCCCCGGCCGCTCTCCTGCCCCCGGGTCCCAGCCTGGCCACTCACCGTGCCTGTTTTCTCATCGACGAGCGAGGGCCGGCGAATGATGCTCTGCTCCTTCATGATGCTGCGAGGGTGACAGCGTTTATATAAACGTGCGTCGGCACCTGTAAACTTAGGCCTTTGATGGCAGGAAGCGGAGTTACTGTAACTGACTCCCAGCCCTGCGGGGCCGCTGCTGGCCTCCCACAAGGAAGCGGAGACACAGACTTAGCGACTTGCGCAAGGCCGTCACTGGCCAGCTGACAGCTCTGTCTGCAAGCCCAAGCTCTCCACCCTCTGCTCCAGGGCCCCGGGGGGTAGTGGAAGGACCAGCAGAAGGGGAGCAGCCTCAGAGGCGGCCGCTCAGCCTCCTCCTGACGCCCCCCACCCTGGGCTACGGCACAGCCCCAGGGTCCTTGGGCTGGGGGACAGGGAGCCCTCTAGTGAGGGGTCAGGAGAGCAAGGCCCTCGTCCTGGTTGTGCTGCAACCTTGCGGTGTGACCCGGGGAAAATTCCTTTCCTTCTCTGGGCCTGAGTGCAAGCCCTCATAAGGCAGAGGCCAAGTTGGGAGGTTCTCTTCATGTGGTTCCCCAGGCGCCCGGCTGCGTGGCCACCCCGGTCCGCCCCTGCCTGGCCCTGGCCCGGTGCCAGCACACGGGTGCTTTCAGCACTGTCGGCCAGATGCAGAAAGGCCAGAGCGTCAGGGCTGTCCCTCAGCTCGCCCGTCTGCTGGGCTCCCAGGTTACACCTGCCAAGTTCTGTCCGTCAAACCTTTCCTCAGCGTGTGGTCAGAGCCGGGCGGGGCTCAGGGTCGAGGAGGGCACTGTGAGGGGGGGACCCCAGACACCGCGGGTCAGTGGTAGCGCTCTGACGACCAGGACGGGGGAAGCCCGGGCCCCGGGGCAGCCCTGGAACAGAAAGGAGAAGCTCTGTCTCCGCTCCTTCCTCCCCTGGGACCCTCAGGCTGTTCCTTCCCCCGCTGGTCCTCAGTGCTCCCATCGGTGTGAGGGGGCCAGGCACGACTCGCCGAAGGCCCTGGGCCCTAACCCTAAACCTACTGAATCAGGAGTAGAGGCAGGTCCTGAAGCTCTCTGTTTCGTAAAGCCTCACAAGTGACTCTGACAGTTCTCCTGGTTTTAGGAACCCCTTGCTGGGGGCAGTGCCCTCTCTGACATCCAGCCTCCCCTTGCACACCTCTGGCGACGGGGAGCTCAGTCATACACAGCAGCCCGTTCCTTTCCAAAACATTTTAAAAATGTATTATAAAACATTTAAGATGTCTCAAATATTTAAGAAATCTTTAATAAATATTTCACTAATTATGAAATATTTAATACAGCTAAAGGTATGAAGAATAATACCATGAATACCTGAATGCTGTCCCCTCCGGCTTAGTGTTAATCCCCATACACTGCTCTTAACCTAGGGAAGCCCTGAAGGGTGCAAGGCCTGGGTCCAAGTGCTCTCCTCCCCTCTGCTGGAGCCTCCCGTGTGCCCCCCTGAGACCACCCCCCCACCTTCCTTTCTAAACTTTTCATCGTGGCAGAATACACAGGAATTCGGCTCGTGGGCTCCGTGCGTCTCTTCCTTTGTGCGGTGCCGCCTAGGTGTTTCCCAGCGAGGCCGCGTGTTTTATAGCTCCGTGAGCGGGCTCGGAGGGCTGTCTGGGAGGGTGACAGTGTCCACCCACAGGGCCTGGGGTTGCCTGCGGCGGGTGTGGGGGCACCGGGGCCCCGTCCCGCCGCCAGTCACCCCCACTGCCTCCTGCCTTTGCGTCCGCACTCCGCCAGCTCACTTCCCCGCCTTCAGACGCGCCCACCTGGGCCTGTTGGCCGCGTGACACGTAGCCCGGCACTGGGGCTCCGGGGCCAAGCTGCCTGGGTTTGAATCCTGCCCCACGACTAAGCAGCTGGGGAAACTCAGCCAAGTTCATTAACAACTCCGTGCCTCTTCTGTAAGATGGGTGATAATAGTACCCGCTTCACGGGATTAGTCCAGGTGCTAAATAGGTTGATAGAAGCGAGTCTAGCTCCTCGGAGATGCTATAGGAGTGTGGGCTCTCGTTATCTTCCTTGAAGTCTGGAGCCAGACCCTCTGAACACAGGCTGAGCCATGCTGCATAGAGCCGGATTATCACCTCCTCTGTTCTCCCTGCTATATCTCTGTTAAGTCAGCCAGTTACCTTCTCAGGTGGCCACATTTACTGGTCCAAGTGGCTCTCGCCTCCTTCTTTTCCCTGTGGGTGATATGGAGCCATGCCGACCCCTTCTTGGCATGGTCTTTGCCCTGTGTCCTTCGTAGAGGTGGATGTGACCCATTATTCCAGCTGGAGGGGTGCTTGGCTCTGGGTCCTGGCCTCCAGCCTCTCAGGGTTCATCCAGGCTGCCGCTCACACCAGTGAGGACAGAGCCCGGAGACCACCCTAGACAGCCCTGTGGGTGCCCCCGGCCGTGTTCTGCACCCCCCTCCGTGCCCGTGGTCACTCTGCCACCCAGGCACATCTGATAACCGGCCCTAGCCCCTGCGGGAGGCCTGGTCCCCATGAATGTCAGACTGTCCTCCAGGAGCCTTCGGGGATGAGCGAGTTGGGGGCAGATGCCCCTGACCTCCCAGCACCCGCCGGGCCGCCCAGGGACTGGGGTGGGGACCCCTGGGGTCCCAACGCTATGTCCCAGAGGGAGGCTGCCCTCCCCGAAGTCCCACCCATAGGCCCCCCCCGGGGCTGGGAACTGTGGGGGGGCCTGGCGGCGGGGAAATGCAGCTGGGGGGGTGCGGGGGAGCAGCTCCCTCCACCCGCAGCGGTGAGGCCGGTGGCCGGTGTCGTCTCAGGCGACAGACGGACAGACGGACGGCCGACAGACGGGGCCAGAGCGAGGCGGGCAGGCAGTGAGGGGGAGGGGGCGGTGTGAACCACAGCAGTTCTGTGCTCGGGGATGAAGGATAGACTCGCGGAGGGGAGCGCGTCCTCACACCCCACTTGGGCGATTTCCAGCGTTGTCAATTATGCCGAGAATTGAATGTCCTCCAGCCAGCCGCTCGGGTGGGCGGACTCCTGCCCGCCGTGAAACAGTAATTAGACGCTCGTGTGTGCGGTGCGGGTGCGTGCGCCTGAAGTGCGGTGTGGGGAGGCGGTGGGCCCGTGGGGTCGCGCTCCGGGGACACGCACGCACGGTCACACACACACTTCCTCCCCGCGGGATGCCGGCCCCCCAACCCCCACCCCGAAGCTGCCCCGGGAGGGGGACCCCGCCCGCAGTCTCTGTGCGGCGCCGCCTTCTCAGCCAGGGGGTGCCCAGCCCCCTGCCCACGACGCTCCTCGCCTTCCAGGTTTTACTCACCTTGGCCCTTTGAAGCCTCCATGAGAGGCTCTATTTATAACAGTGGCATATGGACCACGCTGGATTTCTTGCTCAGACATATGCTGGGAGGCACGGCACAGCCAGACGCAGCCCCAGGCCCCCCCCCCCAGCCACACACACAGAAGAAGGCCCGCCCAGAGCTGTCCCTGGCCCCGCACGGTGGTCCCCAGCACCCCTGGACCTCAGGGACATGGGGTGGGGCTGCGGTAGAAAGGAGCCTGCCATCCGAGGGGATCTACTTCCGTCCCAGGGGCTGCCCAGGGAGGGTCCCCGAGCACCTCTTCTCCCAACCCCTCCAGAATACAGACCCGTGTGTGTGCGGGAGACTGTCAAGGGGAACAGAGCCTGTGATCCCCACCTAGAGGCGGGGCCGGCCGCCAGTGCAGACTTGGGGGGACCGCGGGCCCGGCCACCCCTGTGAGCCGGCCAGGTGCCCCCTCCTCAGGGGACAAGGCACATGTTCTGCATGTTCTTACGACACGTCTGTGTCCCTCTGTGGGTCCGAGGCTGCCCGGCTGGCTCCCCAGCTCCTGACGGGACTCCCTTTCATGACCTCATTCAGCTGGCTGACTCCAGTCCCTTCCCCAATGCCGTCTGGCGGGGGGCTCCGGCTGTGCCGACGAGGATTCATTCTGAACCCCTTGCATTTGTGAGCTTTGCTGTTTGCAGGGCAGGGAGAGGAGAGGGGTCCGGGCAGGGTCCTCCCTACCCTTAGCTTTCCGGAGGGAGTCCCACCCCTTTGCAGTATCCGTTTGGGGCCAGAAAACCAATGGGAATGGGGCCAGACCCAGACCCCTGTGCCCTGACCCCTGGCTGGCCCCCCAGAGGTCTGCACTTCCCCCCGCCAGCCCGATGTTGGGGGACAGGCCCTGGTCGGCTCCGTGGCCCTGCCCCCAGCCCTGGCCACCACACTGGCCCCTCCCCCAGCGCGTCTTGGTGACTAACAGCAGAGCATCCCCTTCCAGATCAATCCCGGTCCTGGTCTTGCAGCTATAATTAATGTTTGCTGTGTCATTAGATTGATTTCTTATGGACTCTGAGAGCTGGTGGGGCGAGCAGAGGGGCGGCTGGGGGCTGACTACAGCCCACACCCCCCTGGGAAAGATGCCAGCCCAACGCTCAGGCTCCCCAGGCCTGGCCGCACCTCCCAGACTTCACTTCAACTCTTCCTCCTCCCTCTGTCCCCAGATCCTGGCGACAGCCAGAGCCTCACGTGGCCCCGTTGGGCGCGGCATGGCACACGCAGAACACGCGTCTCTTGCGCAGGCCCCTTGGTGAACCTATGGGGTCAGCAGATTGTTCCCACTTCCCAGAGAAGAGAAGATGCAGCCGAGAAAGTCTAAGTGATTTGGTGGCGGATGGTTCACACCCCGCGAGCCCTGCCTCCGGGAACACCTGCCACATGGGGTCCCAGCTGTGTTTGCTCTCGGGATGGGCCCCCTGGGAGCAGGTGCCTGTGGCCCCATTTGTCAGGAAGGTAAACTGAGCCTCAGAAGTGAAGGCAGCTGCACAACCCCCTGGCCCGGAGAGCAGCAGGGCCCGAGGCACAGGTGGGTCAGAGCCCCCCTCGTCCAGGCCGCCGCCCAGGGGACCGGGTGCAGACCGGCCTTCCCTGGCCCCCACACCACGGGCACCCCCCTCCTGAACTGGCGGGCTCACAGATCCCGGTGCCCCTGGAGTGTGAGGGCGAGGAGCTCCCTGTGACATGCGGGGAAGGCAAGGCACGGGGTGGGGTGGCGTGGGGCTCGCCCCGTCGTGGCCCTGCTCTCGCTCACCTGACACTTGGTGTCGTGTCGTTATCTGTTGCCACGTAACAAACCACGCCAAACCTCCGTGGCTTTGCGGAGCAGGCATCCAGGGAGGGCTCGGCCGGGAGGCTCGCCCTCACGCCCAGCCAGGTGCTCTGTCTAGCAGGCCCCCCAGCGCGGGGGACCTCCAGCTTCTCCAGCAGGTGGTGTCCGGGACTTCGTCAGCAGTGGCTGCGTCCACGAGTCGGTGGCCAAGGGCCATGCCCAGGACAGACAGGGCTCACTTCTGCCAGCACGGGTGGCCTGCTTGGTGTCAGGACCACCCAGATTCGAGGGGTGCAGAGACAGACGCACGTCCTGTGCAAGGGGGAGGTCAGGGTCCCAGCACGGCGAGGTTCCTGCCACGGCTTCTGCCATAAGCCCCTCACTTCTGCGGCAATTCTGCTTTTCTCCTCAGAGTGGACGTTCTGAGAGGGTCCAGGCCTTCGCTCATTTTGTATTCCCTGTGCCCCTGATGCCCAACGTGATGTCCATCCATCCACACGTGGGTGACTAGGAACGTAGACCAGGAGGCTTTGCAGGGGTGGTCTCGGGGGGTGGTCTCACAGTCCTAACACCACCCCCCACAGGGCCAACGTGGAATCCACCAACAAGATGCCTTCCAGGCTCGCGTAAGCTTCCCCAGCAGATTTCTCTGCCGTTTACCCTGCCTTGAGCCAATCCTGAATCATGGAAATCTGGAATGCACAAAAGACGAAGCAGGGGCGACGTTCACTTGACAAAGCAGTTCGTGGTGTTTGCCCACACAGCTTCTGGGGGCGCGCCCACTGTGGAGGGGCCCCGAGCTCACGGACCCGGGAGTCTCGCTCAAGCTGGCAGCCGCCGTTTGCAGGAAATCACCCTGGGGAGAGGGGGTGAGAATGGCCCCAAACCCCAGACTGCAAACACCGTACAAAAACGGGACCTCACACGGATCTCGCCCCTGAAGACTGGATCAAAAATCCTCGGTGAGACACAAACATCCAATTCCACAGAATGTTAGATCATCTGCCACGATTATGTAGGATTTATCAGAAGAATGCAGAGATGGCTTCGTAGTGGGGAAATCTATTCATATAACACACAGCATCGACAGCTTGGCCGTGGTGCCCTGTTGATAAATGACAAGAAGCATCTGACAGAACCTAGTGCTAGTTTCCGATCTTCAAGGAACTGCTAAAAATAGAACTGGGGATAGTTTCTTATCACGGTAAAGAAATAGTGTCTGTCTCAACTCTACAGTCAGGATCGTGCTAAATGATAAGATTTTTCACAATTCCCGTTCAAAAACTTTTATTAAAAAACAAACACGACAGTGCCCTTTATCATTGTCCAGAAGTTCTGGACATAGCAATAAGACATGAAACAGAATTTAATGCGATGTCTCTAGGAAAGGTTTGTGATTATTTGCCGGCAACCTGATTTGAAGCCTAAGGAAACCAAGAGAACCACTGAAGTGATAATTTGAGAACTCGACGAAGGTACCGGGCTGGATAGAAAACAAACATACACAAATCAATAATTTTCATCTGTACCAGCAACAGCTAGTCGGAAAACATAATGAGATAAATGGTCCCCACTCACAGTGGCAACAACAGAAAAACCCCACGGGATTCTCAGGAATACATTTACAAGAAAAATTTGAGATCATTATGAAGAAACTCTGTGGAGTTTTCCCGGGAGACCAGAGAGAAAGGGGGCGTAGTGGGACAGTCCGTGCCGGAATATTACAGTCCCGAAGGTTCTTCCAAAATTAATTTGTAGGCTCCGTGCGGTCTCACCCGCATGTTCGCGGAGCGTTTTGAAGAGCCGTATCAAATCTCCTGGAAGATGCACGCCGAGCAAACGTTCTGGAAAAGGAGGAGCGAGAAAGGGTGTCTTTTGTCCTCCATATGGAAGCTCGGTCCGGAGTTCCAGGGGCATAAACGGGGCTGTTGAGGTGTCACGAGAGGGGCGAGGGGCCAGCGATGCAACAGCACAGTCCCCAGACAGGGGCGTCCGTACACGTGCAGCCGTGTGCCACCTGGCAGGGTGCGTGACAGGGGAGAGGATAATGGCCCCGGAACAGCAGGTGTACATGGAGACCATCCAGGAAAATCACGACAGGTGGCTAGCCTCCTTTACGGTTGATGGGGGACTGAACATCTCCACAGGCTCAGGCCCCGTGCACTCCCTACTCCGTACCCGGGAAGGATGCGGAAGATCCAGCCCTCCGTGCCAAGCACCTTCAGCCCACAGTCTGACTCACGGGGAGGGATGCACAGGGGCACAGCCGGCCGCTTTGGGCTTACATACGAGGGGAGACCCCAGCCCCTCTTGGGAGTCCAAACAGAGACCACGGTGGTGGGAGGGCTTATGTCCCAGGCAGGGAAACTGCAGCTTAGAGAAAATGCAAGAGAAGCAGGCTGACCATCGCCTTATAGGGCAAGGTGGGGTGGTGAGGGACAGGCAGGGACACGGGCTCTCTTGAGGGCACTAGGGAGCCATGCGGGGTTGCAGGGGGAGGACAGGCTGGACCAGACTTGCCCTGTGGGAAGCACGTTCCAGTCGGGGTGGGCGACGGCGCATCACAAATCAACCGAGGGAATAGATTATTCACTATGTGGTGTCAGGACAGTTTGTTGCCTGTTGGTTGGGGCGGGGCATCAATTTTATTCGTTTACATCAGTGAAATACCTTCCAGGTAGGTTGAAAGTTAAATGTAAAAATTCAGACCATAAAGATGTTCGCAGATGGAGGTGACGTCTCTTAGGACGGCTCGGAGTTCCTCAGGCTGCCAAGCGGCAGACGCCGTGTGTGTGTGTGTGTGTGGGGGGGGGATTCGGTGACAAATTGAAAACGAGAGTCTGTGGGCCCAGGCCTGCCCGTGGTGCCGGCTTGCCCTCCAGAAGCCCCTTTCCTGGGACGCGAGCCTGAGGCCCCAGCGGGGACGGGGCTGCAGGGAAAGGGCGTCTTGTTCTCAGAGCTCCCGTGGAGCCCGGGGAGGACCCTTGACCCCGGGGGCAGCAGCAACCTCCTGACAGGTGTCCACAGGGGGCGCGTGGGCTCGCGAGGGCGCCCATGAGGGAGGCGGTGCCTTCTGGAGGGACAGGGCCTGTCGGGGTCTGGTGGTACCGGCCGAGGCCGTGGGAGTAACAGATGGCCTGGGATGCCTAGAACCCGCGGGAGCGCCGGCCGCGCCGGGCAGGCTGAGTTTGGTCAGACCCCCTGGTGTGGATCCGGTCACATGGGGGAGGGCCCCGTTTCCGGTCAGCCTGGGGGCAGATGTGTCCTGGCTCCGTCCCAGCCCGTGTGGCATCATCGAGGCCTTCTTAGACTGGACTTTGCTTCAGACCTGATTTCCCTCAGTCATTTAATGTTCGAGGGGCTAACTGCCCACTTACAACCTCTGCTCGAAAACCACGCCCCAAATCTTTAGTTCAAGTCATAGTGGCCAGGAAACGTGCTCTGAGAAAATCATCACAGCCATGGGGACTCGAGGCAGGACCCGATGGGTGAGCAGGGTGGGCCGCGGTCACCGCGTCTGGGTGCGTGGTCCCGGTTGGTGGAGCATGGGGACGGGAGGCCGTGTCCCCCCGAGGCCCTCCTGGCGTTCTGCGTGGAGGGAGCTGGGAACAGGGATGGAATCCCTGTGCTCAGACAGGGCTCCCAGAGTTCAGGGCTCTTGGGGGTTTAGGTTCGACTGGGAAGAGCAGAACCAGCAAATCCCCAAGTTCGGTCTCAGTCTGGCCATCCCTCTAAACAACTGGAGAGATTCAGGTCAGACTAAAGATAGAACTTCCTGGCTGCCTGGGTTAGGAGGGTGTGATGGGGAAGAGTGCCAGGTGTCCCTTGGACACCCAGACCCTTGCCTGGAGTCCGCGACATGCTTCCCGACGGTGGGGGGGGGGGGGGGGGGAGGAAGGACCGGCGTTCCTGGAGAGGGTCATGCGTCGCCGTCGGGCCTCCCTGGAGGCCAGCCAGCCACCCTTCTCCTCATCTCTGCCAGCGCCTGAGCAGGAAACCTTCACAAAGTGATTTCTCCCTCCAACAGTACTGTACATCATGTTTTTTAATTTAAAAAGATGCCCAGTGGAAGCATAACAGACCGTTAAATGTTTGGATCCCTAATTAACTCCGGAGCAGCCGGGAGGTGCGGGGCCTGGCGGGAGAGGGACGGGGCGAGCCCGGCGTCGTTGCGGGGGGCAGGACTCCAGCCCCCAGCCGTGCCCGGGGCCCTCCCCGCTGTGTTTGCTGCTCCAGGAACCCCAGCCCAGCCCAGCCCACCCCAGCCCATCGCCCCCTGGAAACTCCAGGGTGGGGCCCGTATCAGCATTGTTACCAAGCGGCGTGGTGGATGTTGATGCTGCGTTCCACTGCCCTTGCTTGGGGGAGAACCTGGGCTCGCTGGCTTTCCCTCGTGGAGCCTGTTTCTCTCTCCGTCTTCCTGGGGGTGATGCTGGTACCTGCCCTCCCGGGCATCGGGGAAGGGGCTCCCATACAGGAGACACTCGCCGTATGCAGGGTCCTGGAGGAAATGAGAGGCCACTGCTGTTGGCACATTTGCTGCCCATCCCGGACTCTGGCCAGGCAGGCTCAGGGCTCCCGGGGACTGCCCAAGGTCACCGGGCAGGTGAGTTGGGCACTCCGCACTCTCCCCAGGCCCCATCTCTCCACCTTCCCCAGTGCCCTCTGAATCCTTGCAGGGTGGAGGGCACGGGGCAGGTGACATTCTCTTCACCTTATGCCTCCCAGCCTGCCTCCCAGAGGACAGGGCCAGGGCCAGCTGAGGTCGGGGGCTTGCCAGACCAACCCTGTGGCCAAGTCCTGAGGATCCAGCCCTGCTGAGTCAGCACTGCTGGACCGCCGACCGCAGGAGCCCGTGCCAGCCTCCGTGGATAAATACGGAGCAGGAACGGGGAGGGAAGGTTCAAGGTGGGTCATGAGGCTGGGGACAGCGTTCACTGGGCCCTGGTGGTGGGGGCACCAAGGCGGGTGGCTCCTGAAGTCAAAAAACCCACAAGGCCTGTCTTGCTGGCCTGCTTGGTCCACGCACATGGCCTCGAATCGTGCATTCCCTCCCCCATCCACCTGAGGCCAAGGGGCTGCCCGAGGAGGAAGTATTTATGGAGCACACCTGCCCCAGGCAACATGCTGGAAGGTTCGAAGGAAAGGGTCGTGTTATCCTCGCCATAAGGCTGCCAGGGAGCCGGAGGAAACAGGCCCAGAGAGGTTCAGTGACTTGCCCAAGGTCACACAGCCCGAGCATGGCAGAGCCAACATTCGTGGCCTGGCCTGGGAGCCTGAAGCCCGAGCCGGCCGTGTGCCCCCTTCAGGCGGGCAGGCCTGGCCCCCCTGTGGGCTCGGCTGGCCCGGCCCCTGTTGTCGGCCTCATGGTGGAGCCTCCCTGTCATGCCCGTCGCCGCCCCGGGGGCTCTGCGGCAGAGCGGCAGACAGACGTTAGCCGTAAACATGATCTATCGGCCAAACATTGGCGCGGTGAAGTTATCGATCTCTGACTTTCCGCCCATCGCACGGCCTCCCCGTGGGCCTGGCCCTCGGCCCATTTCCCTCTGGCTGCGGAGAGTGCAGCCTCCCGCAGAATCCCCGGGCCAGCGCTGGCCTCCTGTCTGGGCGCCGAGACGGAGCGGAGGAATGGTATTTTCGTGCCTTCCCGTCCCAGCACGGCTGGGGTGATTATGCAAATCCGGCCGTAAGAAGTTTAAAAGCCTGGAACCACCATATTTCTTTATTTCATTAGCAGCAACACGGCCGCAGGGTTGACGTGACGGAACAGACGTGGGGCCAGCCTCATGAGCACCGTGGCCGTCGTCCCGGGTGGCAGGGGGCAGTGTGCATGAGCGCGCCCGCGTGGGGGTCAGGAGGGTTGAGCCGGGCGTGCACGCATGCGGTCAGGAGACACCATGCTGGGCTTGGGGCACCTCCACTTGGAGGAGCCCTTGGGGGCACCAAGCCCAACCCTTTCTTTAATGTCACAGGCAGGGAAACTGAGGCCTGGAGCAGCCCAGGCTCGGGCAGGTCCCTGTCCTCCCCTGCTGTCACTGTTCTCCCCACAACCCCAGGACTGAGAGGGAGGAGGGGTCCCTCCCACAGCCCAGTGCCACCATCGCGCCTTGGGCCCTCGGGAGCAGGGAGCCCCGGCTTCTCTCCTGCCACCATGCGTGTCCCTGCTGTGGACGAGGACGTCCCTCCAGTGGCCCAGGCTCAGAAAGTGAGGCAGGGGGTGGACCAGACGTAGGTGTGTGTGTGTATATGACAATCCCACACTCGTGTCTAAGTATTTTCTGCAGTCCGGGGGACTGGGGCCCCACTCTGAGCAGCTGAAAGACTCGCCCTGCCCCCGTCCAGGCCAGATGCTTCTTTGGGAAAGTCTGATTGGTTTCTTTCCCAGGGTCCTCTTCATGCTCGCACTCTCCCCCCTCCCCACGAGAGGCCTTTAAATGGCCAGCTGCTGCATCACCCCCCAGGACAGGCCCCCTGCCCTCAGTCTGTCAGCTCCCATGTGAGTATGCCTGCTGGGGTGGGGGGGAGGACTTACACCTCCCACGGCTTGCCAGACAGGGCTCTGCACCAGACGTCCACCACGGGGTCCCCCAGAGTGGCCAAGCACATTTCTAGTGGAATCCAGCCTCCCCTTCTCCCACTCTCGGGGTTCCATCCGTGCCCCCGGCGCTGCACACCCAGGGACCGGGGAATGCTGGCCGACTGCATCACCCCCAGGCCGGGCCCTGGGAGGCCCTGTGAGCACCTCCCGGTGCCTGCAGGCCTGGCGGGGCCCGATGCCCCCCAGCCAGGGGCTCTGTCCGCCCCCTTTCCTGGGCACCAGGGGGACCCTCCACAGGGAGCTGTGGGGTCGGTGGCCGAGTGGCTCGGGTGCCTGTCCCGCCTGACTGGCTGAGGCTCCCTGGCCGGTCCTCTCTCCTGGGCCACGGAGAGCATGGTCACTGTCCCCTGTCATTGTGGAGAACAGTGACGGGGCTTAATGACGTAATGGCTCTGGGAGTTGTCCCGATTGTCATGGTGATGGTGGCTGGGGGGGGGAGCCCCCTTTCAGGCCCCACCCGTCCCTTCCCCTGGGTGTCTGGTGACCTC
The DNA here is from genome assembly GCF_964656455.1 of Halichoerus grypus. Taxonomy (NCBI): domain Eukaryota; kingdom Metazoa; phylum Chordata; class Mammalia; order Carnivora; family Phocidae; genus Halichoerus; species Halichoerus grypus. The sequence goes on from NC_135717.1 coordinate 1,296,390, forward strand.
AGGCCAGTCTGCTTCAGTGACCCCTGTCAGACCCCTCCCAGGCACCTGTGAACACACGTGTGCAGACAGACAGATGTGCACACCTGAAGGCTGGCCATCGTGTGCACGTGAACGCCAACCACACAGGGCACCACCTGAGCTGGGGGGGCTTCTGGTCTCTGCTGGGACACGAGGAGACCCCAGGCTCCATGCGCTGACTGAAGGCAGAAGTGAGCTGAGCAGGGACTGACCCCGAATCCGTTCCCGTCGGGCCAGAAATCAAGCCCCATCCCTCTGCAATGTGGGGGTCCTCGTCCTGGGGCCTTCGAGGGGCCAGCGTGAGGTGTCTGTGAAGGAAGCAGGCAGGGGGTCGGCGAGTTCCCCGGGGCCGTGTGCTCAGGGGCCTCGGTCCATCTGTGGGGGGCGGGTGTGTGCACGGAGAAACATCCCTGGGGCTGCAGGTGGGTGTTTTGCAAAGTGAGGACATCAGACAGACGTGCATGTCTTATCCCGCCGGATGCATTGGAATCCACAGATCAGGGGCGGCTCGGGCTGGTGTGGCCCCCAGTGACGTGGGCTGTGGCTGCAGGGGTGGTCTGTATCCCCACAGAGCGTGGGGACTGCTCCCACTCACTGGCCCAAGAAACCCAAGAAGGTAATGATTTGGGGAAGGCCCAAGCCCCATGGGGAGGAGGCATGTTTTACTCCCGTTTCACAGATGAGAAAACTGAGCTGAAGGCCGGTCCTTCCCCCAGAGCTGCCGCTCTGGGCTGGGGACGTCCCTGCAGCCTGCGGGACACGGGACTCCTGCGCTGGAGCTTGCGTCCCAGTGGGGAGGGACCAGCAGTGAATAAAGAAGTAAATCAGCAAGTGCCAGGCAGGGCCTTAAAAGGGGTGCTGTTCAGCCTGGGGGAGCTGTTGGCTCTAGGATGCGAAGCAAGAGCTTTGCAGGGAGCGACCAGGGCGGAAGGATGGGGGTGGTGTGTGCAGGGGGTCTGGCAGCAGGCAAGGCCTAGTAGGTCCGCGTGGAGCCTGGGTCTTCCTCCGCTCGTGGAGAACGGATGTCATCCAGGGTTGTGGGCGGGATGGCGGAGTGGCAGGATCCCATGACTGCGTTCCCGGGTCCCGTGGCTGCAGAGGGGGAGTGCGTTGTGGGCAGCGGGAGGGAGCCGTGGTGGCTTGGACCGGCGTGGCTGCGGTCGCAGGGGCCAGAAGACGACACCAGAGACCCTGGGGGGGTGGGGTGGACGCTTTTGCTTCTGGGCTGGGGGTCGCGAGGGAGGCGAGCGCACGGATTCGGGGTTTGAGGAACGGGGTGGAGGTGGGGCACGCGCTCGGACAGGGAGGTGTCTGTGAGTCTGGGTGGGGCTGAGACCCCCGGGAAAGTGAGCAGAGGGGGTGCAGGCGGAGGCTGGAGCCTAGCCTCAGGGACCGTGGAGGGGACTGGGCAGGCGAGGCGGCAGCTTGGAGACCAGAAGCAGGAGGGGCTGCTGGTTACCTGGGCCAGGTGCTGCTGAGGGGCCGCGAGGAATAAAAACACGGCATGCCCTCCGAGCTGGCAGGACGGGTCGCTGGTGACCGCGCGGGGGTGCCGGGGTGGACGCTGTGCTGGAGGGGTTGGAGCCCAAAACCGCTGGTGGCCCCTTCAAGAAAATCCACCACGAGGGGAAGGAGATGGGGCAGGGGCTGGAGTGTATTCGGGTCAAGTTGTTTCTATGGAAGGTTCTAGAACTGTGCTGTCCAGTACGACAGCTGCAGGTCTAGCGCCCAGCAGCCACATGGGGCCGGGGCTTGCCCGGCTGGACGGCACCACGAGCGGGCAGGGATGGTGCGGAGGGAGAGGCGCTGGCAGAGGGATCCCAGGCCTGCAGGGGTGCGGGCGGCCGGTGCAGGCAGGGGCAGGGCCAGGTGCAGGTGGGGGCTGCCGTGACACGGGCCTGCGGCCCCCACCGGCCTGGCGCACACCCCGCAGGCGTCCTGGGTACATTTGTTTAATGAGTGACTGGCCGGGCGCAGAGGGCAGGTGTGTATGGGAAGAAATGAGGGGCACAGGGGGCGGGGCTGGTGATACGGCCAGGTACAGAGGACTGACGGATGAACGAGTGAGTCCGGGAGGAGAGGGCAGTCCTGGGGATGGCGCGCGACCCGAGCAGAACCCTTCTAGCGGATTCGGCCTTTTCCCTGCGCATCTGTTTCCCGAGGCCCGTGGGGTGTTAACCCCTCCGCTTGGGGAGCCCGGTCCCTGCAGCCGAGTGGGCTCCTGGAGGGGCGAGGCACCTGCGGGCGCGGACACCCAGCCGCAACGGGAGGAGGATGGGGCCACTCCCGGTGTGCCCTCGCGCCGGCCTCCGCTTCCCGTCTGTAATCCCGGGGTCCCTCTGAGGCCAGGTCTCGGGGCCTGTAAAAGGGGCAGAGGGGACCGGCCAGCAGGGTCACACCCAGCCTCCTAGCGTGTCCCTCCCCCTGAGGCCAGTGAGGGGCCAGAGGACTCCCATCCCCACGCAGCCCAGGCTCTGGGGGCAGGCGTGATGCAGGAAGGTGAGAGCAAGACGCCCACCAGGCCAGAGGGCATGCCCGGGGTCCAGCCCTGCCTCCCTCATCACGCGGGTCGGCCTGGGGGCGGGGGGCTGGTGCACAGGGGAGGTGAGACGGGTCCCCAGAACCACGTGCCCGTCCCGAGCGCCACGTTCCTAGACTGGTGCCCTGGGCTGGGGTGCGCCCGTGGTGGGCCTCACGGTGCTGCATACCACGGAGCTGGGTCCTCTGGAAAGCACACCCGTGCACGTGCCCGGTGTGTCAGCACGTCTTCCCCCTTGCACATGCAGAGCACACACGTGTGCGAGCCCCACACGCACACAAACCCACATGTGTTGCAGCTCCCAGGGCCACCACGGCGCCGAGTGGCCCTGGCCGGGGGGAGGCTGGTAGCCCGGGGGCCCCGTCTCTCCTCCACAGGCAGGCGTCTTCAGGGCCTGTAATCCTCCTTAACTTGACTTTGGGTTATTTTGAGCAAGAGATTAAAAGGTGATTACAATCAGCATTGCTGAGGCGCCACTCTTCCTAGACAGGCCTGCTCTACACACCTGCTTCCGCGGCAGGAGCTGGACTGCCCCACACTTCCCCCACCTGCCGCCGCCCACTGACGCACACCGGGTCCCCTGGTGGAGGGCGCGGCTACACGTGGGGCGGAGGTGTGGCGTCACAGGACGGCAACTCCGTTGTGCTCCCCAGGGACACCACGCGGGGATCTCAGCACCCCCCAACAGGCTCGCTCCCTGCCCCACCCGGCCCCTGGAGCCACTTCCGACCGGGCCCAGGGAGGCCCGGTGCTTTGCAGGGAATCCCACAGCCACGGGCCGGCCCAGGGTGGGCTCCGCCTCAGCCCAGGAGGACCTCTCCCGGGGCCCACCCAGTCTGATCGCTCTCCTCTCTGCCCCAGGAGCCAGATCAAAACGATGCTCCATGAAGTTTCCAAAGGGGAAGAAAATCCATTTCACATCATTATATTTTGTTCCCTAATTTAAGCTGCCTCAGCGCAGACTAGTTGCAAACGTCAGTGTCCGTGAAATACACTCAGCAGGCTGCCAGCCAGGCCACAGAGCGGTCACAGAGGCCGGCTATAAATCTAAATATTAACAAGGAAACGCACGCCCGTTCATCTGTGCTGCGGGAGACCTGCGGAGGGCGGGTCCCGCAGACCGGAGGTCCTCCTGCAGCCGGGGCGGGCGTCCTCGGGGAGCTGCTGCGTCCAGCCGCATCTCCCTGCCCGCGGGGCTCCCCAGCCGGACACAGGAGGGACAGCCCCGTCCCAGGGATGCACAGGGTCCATCCCCTCACGTCTTGGGAGCTGGCTGGCAGAGCCGGGAGGGGACGGTCCTTGCCTGGGCAGGGGTCGTGGGGGATTCTTGGTAGAGTTACTCCTTCCTTCCAGGCCTTTCCGCCAGGATCCCCCACGAGGGGATGTGATGGCTCCAGTCCCCGGAGGCCATCCAACTGGCTCATTTGGGGAACCTGAGGGCCAGCCAGAGGGGTGTGATGGGCCCGGACCCAGCGCAGGAGGGCTCAGACCCAGAACCTAGCCGTCCTCAGAGCCGGCTGCCTCCCTGCGCCTCCCTGGAGGGGAGCCGGAGGCCACCTGAGGGCTCTGGTGGGATTTGCATGCTGTGGCTGAGGACCCTTGGGCCACGGCTCCAAGCACCCTCTGCAGGCGGCTGTGAGTCTGCGGCCGGGCCCTCTGAGGAGAGGACGTCCCCGTTTGTCACGCGAATGGCCCTGCGCCAGTCACATGGTTCTGGATTCTCTGGGGCCACCATCCCTTTGAGCCCGGCCCAAAGGAGGAGGTGGGGTTTTGTACCCCCTGAGAGGAAACGGGGCCGGGGAGGGCTGGGGGCCAGGGCTTCCCTTCTCTCCCTTCCCTCGAGACACAGCCTGCCCTGAGCCCTTCTGTCACCCGGCATCGTCCTGCCGGATCACGGGCTCCCCGAATGCACCTCCTTGTTTGACCGGGCGGCTCGGCGGGGCCTGGCGCAGGGCCACACTCAGCCGCGGGGCCTGCCGGAACCCCAGCCTCTCCTGACGGCTCTCTCCTCTTCTGTCTTGCCACAGGACCACGGAGCCGGAGGCGCGGGGCGGAGCTGTCCAGACGCCCAGGCCGATGGGGGAGGCGGCCACGGCCCCGGCAGGATGACCGGGGGCCTCGGGCAGTGAGGGAGGCGGCCGGCTCCCAGCACCCGCGCGACGCCACCATGCGGTCTGGGACAGGACACCCCTGAGAGCGCCGGCCGCCTCCCCACCTGCCCCTCCGTCCCTCCAGGGGCTGCCGCCCAGCCCCCCAGCCGGTCCCCCCGGGCAGGCAGCGCGGGGTCTCCCGCGAAGGCCGTCCCCATGGCCGGGTGCCGGTGGGGCGTGCTGTGGGTGTGCGTGGCGGCGGCCATCCAGCTGCACGGGGGCGGGCTGGCGCACGGTGACTGCTGGCTGATCGAGGGTGACAAGGGCTTCGTGTGGCTGGCCATCTGCAGCCAGAACCAGCCGCCGTACGAGGCCATCCCGCAGCAGATCAACACCACCATCGTGGACCTGCGGCTCAACGAGAACCGCATCCGCAGCGTGCAGTACGCCTCGCTGAGCCGCTTCGGCAACCTCACGTACCTCAACCTCACCAAGAACGAGATCGCCTACATCGAGGACGGCGCCTTCGCGGGCCAGTTCAACCTGCAGGTGCTCCAGCTGGGCTACAACCGGCTGCGGACCCTGACGGAGGGCGCGCTGCGCGGGCTGAGCAAGCTGGAGTACCTGTACCTGCAGGCCAATCTCATCGAGGTGGTCGCGCGCAGCGCCTTCTGGGAGTGCCCCAACATCGTCAACGTCGACCTGTCCATGAACCGCATCCAGCGGCTGCACGGCGCCACCTTCGCGGGCCTGGCCAGGCTGTCCGTGTGCGAGCTCTACAGCAACCCGTTCTACTGCTCCTGCGAGCTCCTGGGCTTCCTGCGCTGGCTGGCGGCCTTCACCAACGCCACGCACACCTACGACCGCATGCAGTGCGAGTCGCCGCCGCTCTACTCCGGCTACTTCCTCCTGGGCCGGGGCCGCCACGGCCAGCGCAGCATCCTCAGCAAGCTGCAGTCCGTGTGCACCGACGGTTCCCACGTGGCCGAGCCGCCCCCGGCGCCGGGACGCCTGCCCCCCGGCCGCTCGCCGCCCCCGCCCCCGCCGACCCCGCCGCCGGAGCCCAGCGAGGCCCCGTGTGCCGACGAGGAGTGCTTCTCGGGCGACGGCACCACGCCGCTGGTGGCCCTGCCCACGCTGGCCCCCCAGGCCGAGGCGCGGCCCCTCCTGAAGGTCAAGCAGCTGACCCAGAACTCGGCCACCATCACGGTGCAGCTGCCCAGCCCGTTCACCCGCATGTACACGCTGGAGCACTTCAACAACAGCCGCTCGTCCACCGTGTCCCGGCTGACCAAGCCCCAGGAGGAGATCCGCCTGACCAACCTGTACACGCTCACCAACTACACCTACTGCGTGGTGTCCACCAGCTCCGGGCTGCGTCACAACCACACCTGCCTCACCATCGGCCTGCCCAGGCCGCCCAGCCCGCCGGGCCCCGTGCCCAGCCCGCCCACGGCCACCCACTACATCATGACCGTCCTGGGCTGTCTGTTCGGCATGGTGCTGGTGCTCGGCGCCGTCTACTGCTGTCTGCGCAGGCGGAGGCGCCAGGAGGAGAAGCACAAGAAGGCGGCCGTGGCCGGCAGCCTCAAGAAGACCATCATCGAGCTCAAGTACGGGCCCGAGCTGGAGGCCCCCGGCCTGGCCCCGCTGTCCCAGGGCCCGCTGCTGGGGCCCGAGGCGGTGACCCGCATCCCGTACCTGCCGGCGCCCGCCAGCGAGGTAGAGCAGTACAAGCTGGGGGAGAGCGGCGGGACGCCCAAGGCCAGCAAGGGCAACTACATGGAGGTCCGCACGGGCGAGCAGATGGAGCACAGGGACTGTGAGCTGGGCCGGCCCGGCCCCGACAGCCAGAGCTCCGTGGCCGAAATCTCCACCATCGCCAAGGAGGTGGACAAGGTCAACCAGATCATCAACAACTGCATCGATGCGCTCAAGTCCGAGGCCACCTCCTTCCAGGGCGGCAAGTCCGGGGCCGTGTCCACAGCCGAGCCGCAGCTGGTGCTGCTATCGGAGCCACTGGCCGGCAAGCACGGCTTCCTGGCCCCCGTCTACAAGGACGCCTTCGGCCACGGCCTGCAGCGGCACCACAGCGTGGAGGCGGCCCCCGGGCCGCCGCGCGCCAGCACCTCGTCCAGCGGCTCCGCGCGCAGCCCGCGAGCCTTCCGCGCCGAGGCCACCGGTGTGCACAAGGCCGCGGCCGCCGAGGCCAAGTACATTGAGAAGAGCTCCCCGGCCCCCGACGCCATCCTCACTGTGACGCCCGCGGCCGCCGTGCTGCGGGCCGAGGCCGAGAAGGGCCGCCACTACGGCGAGCACCGGCACTCGTATCCTGGCTCCCACCCCGCCGAGTCGCCCGCGCCCCCCGCGCCCCCGCCCCACGATAGCCTGGGTGGCCGCAAGGCGTCCATCCTGGAGCCGCTGACCCGGCCGCGGCCCCGCGACCTGGCCTACTCGCAGCTGTCCCCGCAGTACCACAACCTGAGCTACTCCTCCAGCCCCGAGTACACCTGCAGGGCCTCCCAGAGCATCTGGGAGCGCTTCAGACTGAGCCGCCGGCGGCACAAGGACGACGAGCAGTTCATGGCGGCCGGCCACGCCCTGCGCAAGAAGGTTCAGTTCGCCAAAGACGAGGACCTCCACGACATCCTGGACTACTGGAAGGGCGTGTCGGCCCAGCACAAGTCCTGAGCCCGCGGCCGGCGCCCCCCCGCACCTACCCCGGGACTCGTGACGCCCACGGGACCAAAAAAAGGACACAAGACCCACTGCAGCTATTCGTAACCCAGAGACTCCCACGCAACGTACCACACACGTGCACACGTGTAGACACGCGCACAGACCCGTGCACACACGGAGACAGACGCGCGCACATGCATACACACGTGCACGGAGACCCATGCTCACACATGCACACACGGACATTCACACATGCACATGCATACACACGTGCACATAGACGCACACACACGTGCACGGAGACCCACGCGCACACGTGCACACGCATACACACGTGCACAGATGCACATACACGCATACACACGTGCACGGAGACCCACGCTCACACATGCGCACACGGACACGCACACATGCACACGCATACACACGTGCACAGATGCACACACACGCATACACACGTGCACGGAGACCCACGCTCACACATGCGCACACGGACACGCACACATGCACACGCATACACACGTGCACAGATGCACACACACGCATACACACGTGCATGGAGACCCACGCTCTCACATGCGCACACGGACACAAGCACATGCACACGTATACACACGTGCACATAGACGCACACACATGCACACACGCATACACGTGAACGGAGACCCACTCTCACACATGCGCACACGGACACGCATACGCACGTGCACATAGACGCACACGCATACACACGTGCACGGAGACCCACGCTCACGTGCGCACACGGACACGCATACGCACGTGCATAGATGCACACGCATACACACGTGCACGGAGACCCACGCTCACATGCGCACACGGACACACGCACATGCACACGTATACACACGCACATAGACGCACACACATGCACACACGCATACCCACGTGCACGGAGACCCACGCTCACACATGCGCACACGGACATGCACACACATACACACGTGCACAGAGACGCACACACATACATGCAGAGACAGACACGCTCACACGCGGAGACAGATGCACACACATGCATGTGCACACAGACACGCACATGGCCGGTGTGGAAGCCTGGGGCCCACAGAGTGCGGGGAGGGGGTGCTGCCGCTCACAACAGGATGAGCCGCGGCCTCCACACACACACTGTGCACACGCACACACACAAGGGACTTGAGAAAACTGTGTCTGGGGGTGGGGGTTGGGGAGGGGACTTTTTTTTCATTATCTTTCCTCTTTGATTCTTCTCTGCCTTCTTGATCTTCCTGTCTTTATTTTTTCATTTTTTAAAGAAAAAAATAATAAAAGTAAAGATCTCTTAAAGACATAAAACAAACACCAGACACGGGGGGCATGGCCTGCGTGGCCACCCGGCTCCTCCCACGATCGTCCTGGTTTGCTGTGGATTCTCTCCTCCGTCCATCTCTTTGCTGCCAACTCCAGAGGCCACCAAAGAGGGGACAGAGCGAGTGAGGCGGCCGGGTGGCCTCCAGGACCCACCCAGAGCCCTGCAAGGCGCGAGGGGCGCAGGGAGGGCTGTGCCTGGGGTGGCTGGAAGGGTCGCGGGCTGGGCGTGTGTGCTCTGTCCCCGTCCCCACTGTACGCTGTCATCGTCCCGTTGTACAGAAAAATATTTCTATATTTGCAATGTTCGCTGTAAAACGAGAAAGAGACTATGTCTACTAAAAAAAAAAAAAAAAAAATCTGCAAAGGGAAAAACCCAAATGCTTGTACTGGGTTTTTACTGTGGGGGTTTAGGGAAAGATTTGGGTTTCTTTTATATGCTGTTTGGGGGGGGGTTATTGGTTTTGGCCTTGGGTTGGGGCTGGGGTTACAAATAGGGTCACCACTGAGCCCTCCTCCCTGGCGACCAGGGGCAGGGGGCACACGAGAGGGTTGGAGAATGTTGGAGAGTGTGCAGAGGCGGTGTGGATGGGGCAGGAAGGAGCTAGGGCTACGTGTCTGATGTGCATGGGCTGAGTGGGTGGCCAGAGGTGACGGGCGGCTGGTGTGGGTTTGCGGGTGAGTAGGAGCGAGCTGGAGAGGGTTGGCGGGTGAGTCAGAGCCTGAACCCCATGGCCGGACCCACGGACCGCTGCACAGGCACCTTACCCTCCGTGGTGTGGCCCCAAATTCAGAGTGAGCGAGCAGTTTGAGTGTATGAACCACACCAGACCATTCAAACTCCAAAGAAAAGCCCCTCTCTGTGGCTGGTGCCGGTGGGGCTGTTTGCCACGGAGGCTACAGGCTCCCTAGTGCCCGGCCCGAGCCCTGGGTCCAGCAGAGCCACCTTCTCCCAGAGGAGCGGGTGGCCGGGGCCCTGCAAGGCAGGGCCTCTTGCCCGGGCCCCTCGCTCCCTCTCTCCCTCTGCCAGCTCTGGGCTGGCCCTCCCGCCTCACCCCCATCTCCCAGCAGCACTGGCCTGGCCACCCCAGGCCCTCCCTGCTCCTTCCTAAGGCCCCTGCCTCACCCTCTCTGCCAAGGGCAAACCCAGACTCAACTGACAAAGACCCAGTTAGGCATTGGTGGGGGAAGGTGCTGGATCCCAGAGGCAAAGGGGCCCTGAGAGACGTCGGGGCAGAGAGCAGAGGGATGCAAGCAGATTTCCAGGATCCAGCAGGTCAGCAGGAAGGGAGTCAGGGCTGGGAACACCCATAAGACCAGCAGCCTCTGCTTGTATACCTCCAGTGACAGGGAGCTCACCCCTCCGTCAGTAGCCGTTTCCAGCTTTAGGTCCCTCCCTGAGACTTGAGGGGAAACCAGTGGCTTCCCACAGGGCCCAGCTCCTAGTGGCCGTGCAGCACGGTGGACAGGGCCAGTCTGCCCCCAACCTGCTCCTGACCTCTGCGCTCAGCTGACCCTGTTAAGGTTCGGCGTGTGAGGCTTGCATGGAGCACATGACCCGGGTGGGCCCCGACTGGCCCCGCTCACCTGAGCCCCTCCAGAGTGGGTCATCTCTGCGGACTGTGTATGGCCTCCCGACAGGCGCAGGCTTGCCCAGCCCCGGGTAGCTCCTCACCCTCTGCCATGGGGTCCTGGGAGGACAGCACAGGGGAGCCTGGGGACGGGCGAGGGGGCCCAGGGCAGCATGGCAGGAATAGGGGGGCGGAGACCCAGAGAGAGGACTGCCTGGCCCAAGGTCCCAGAGCGATGTGGGACGGTCCTGGCCAGGGCACAGAAGTGGGGCCTGGCCTCTCAGTCAGCTGCTTGCTGTCACCCAGGAGATAAAATTGGCTATTTTTAGGGAATCGGAGAACAGTGGGCACAGAATAGAGGTGCGTGCCCTGGGCAGGCCGGGGGTGTGAGAGGAACACGTCACCACCAGGAGTGCTGCCACCGAGCAGGGGCCCCAGGGGAGGGACACGCAGCAAGGGGGGCAGGTGTGGGGTCCGGGGCGGCCAAGAAGCCCCCTCCAGACGCTCAGACCCTCCCGGGGAACAGCCAGGGCCGGGCAGAGGCGGCTGGATGCCCGACGTCAGTCCCGTCCCGAGACACAGATGTGTCTGTCACCTGCCTTTGTTTGAAACAGGTCGTAGTGGCGTTGACAGGCGTAGACAGCGTGGGAGAAGACACACACTTACTAAGTACCTAATGTGTGCAGAGCTCCGTGCCAAGCACTCGTGGGCCCCAGAGAGAGATCCAACCCCGCCCCCCGCCCCTGAGGAGCTCGCGGCCATCGGGGCACCCGACGCAGAGGCAGGTGACCCAGCTCGGGGTGGCGCGAGACCCAGGAGGCCCAACGAGGGTGGGGAACCCCTGCATGGGAAAAACCTGGAAGGCTTCCTGGAAGGGGTGGTGTTTGGTCTGGATAAGGGAACCCCAGTGAGGAGGGGGCGGAGGCTACGAAATCAGGACAGGTTGGCATCCTTGGGGGCTCAGGACTGAGCTCTGAGCGCGGGATGAAGACCTGCAAGGGGCGCCCTGCCCTTGTCCGGGATCGGCGCTCCGCGTCCCAGAGGCAGCCTGGAAGGGCAGCTCTCGTGGGTCTGTCAGGTGACGGGGTCTGAAGGCCAAAGGCAGAGGCCCCGACCCAGGCCCTGCCACTCACGACCGCAGCACGTCGCCCTCTGTGCACTTCAGCGGGCCCCTCCCCCGCCACTCGGGGTCACCGAGAAGGGCGGATGGCGCGGGGGACTGTGCCGGGTGCGCATCAGGTGTCCCGGGGCACAATGACGCTGCCCCACAGACAAGCACAGGGCATTACCGCTCACACACCCGGGGGGCTGGCTCGGGGGTTCTGCGGATCTCGGTCAGCCCACCCGGGCCCCTGGGGCGGCTGGTGGAGACGGGGAGGCAGGTGATGCGGACGCAGGGAGGGCTGAAGAATCAGGCCCATCTGTGCGCAGAGAGGCCAAACGCGGGGCTGAGCAGCAGGCGTGGGCCCTCACCAGGGTGGACCTCCGAGCCGAGAGAGCAGCACATCCAAGACGGGTGCTCCCGAGGTGTCACGCATTCTCTCACTCAGCATACGATTACAGAGCACCTGCTGTGTACCCGCACGCCAGGGACGTCAATGAGACCTGTCCCCTCCTTTGACATCAGTCACAGCCCCCACAGGAAAGAGGTGACACCCCAAAATAGAGTAATTCAAGGGGGGTGCCTACAAAGGGACCGTTTCCAGACAGAGGTGTGGGGGAGCCCCACGGGATAGCTGCAGCCCTGCTGGCAGCTCATGGTGGCCCATCGGGATGAGGGAGGAGCCTCGGGATGAAGCGTGGGGCAGACACCCGCCAGGGCCCGGAGAGGGGCCTCCAGCAGACGACCAGCAGCCCGAGGTGACTCCACGGGAGGGAGCGGGGGCACGTGTGTCCACCCCACTCTCCTCCCTTCCCCGGCAGGGCTCCCCCTTGGCTGAATGGCCAGAACAGCAGGACGCAGAGGGCCCAGGGATGAAGTCTGTACACGTCAGCCCATGGAGGGAGCAGGGAAAGGCGTAGGGAAGGGAGGGGGCGAATGGGAGAGGCAGCCACTGACCTGTCAGCCCAGCGGCGGTCATGGGGTGCCAGGGAAGCACAGAGGAGGAGACTTCTCGGGGAGGCCAAGACCTCAGAGGACAAATAGGCGGTGGGAGACAGGCCCGGGACCCCGCCCCACCCCGAGGGGCAGGTAGGTGCACCTGGAGGTCAGCAGCTGGGGCAGCATGGGGCTGGGGGCTGCTGGGACCCCCAGGCTGGGAGGGCCCACCTTACAAGCATAAAGAGATTAGAGTCAGGCTGTGGGCAGTGGGGGGCTATTGATGGCATTTTCTAGAATAACAACCTCTATTGATTTTTTTTCTCATCTCAAAAGTAATCCTTTTATTACATAAACTTTAAGAAAACAGTTAACCATAAAGAAGAAAAAAGCAATCACCATCTCACCACCCCAAGTTAAGCCATGGGCCCCATTTTGGTATGTGTCTTTCCAGTTCCTCTCCTCTACAAAAGCAGCAGGCTTGGGGTTTACACACTCTCACCAACTGTGCCAAGAAGCACGTCCTTGCTTTCTGTACCACGTACGTCCCTCTGGAGCCTCTGTTCTCCTTGAGGGGGTAAAGGGTATGGCACATAGAGATGGGAGCCACGCCAGGAGGTTTGCAGGATCTAGTAAAGATGTTGATGATGCGTGCGGGAGAGAGGGGAGATCGTCGATCGTGGCTGAGTAAGAAGAGATGAGGCTTATTACATAATGGGGTGGACTGTCTTCACTAGCACCATGGACAGCTCACCCACCTGCCCAGGAGAGGGGTTGGTACCTGGGTAAATATGGGGTGGGGGTTCGAGAGAGGTCTCCTTTGATCACCGCGCATCCACGACACCTTTCCTCACTCCACCGCATGGCCTTTTTGTTCTACTTTCTGGGAGGTTTTTTGTGTTTTGATTTTTAAAATAAATAATTATAGGGCCATCGGAAACAGAACGTAGTCTCCCAGCTCCCCCACTCCCCGATGCTAAGATCTAACTGTAGTACGGCACCGAAACCGGGAAGGTGTTTTGTCCATGGGTACAATTATGTTCACCAGGCTATAGATCTCATTCAGCATTAACCAGCCTTCACATGCACTCAGGTGCGTGCGCGGTCTGCAAATGTATCCCCGTGTATATGGATTTGTGTAATCGCCACCACGGTCAAGACACAGAACCACTCCCATAGTTCTCCCCTGTGCCTCCAACTCTATCCCGGTCCCCTGGCCCCACTAATCTGTTCATCTCTGTCATTTTTAGAATGTTATATAAATGGGATCAGACACTATTGTAACCTTTGGATATTGGTTCTTTCACTGAGCATAGGCCTTTGAGATCCATTGGGTTCACGTGTGTATTTGGTATGTTCCTTCTTATTGCTGAGTAATATTCCATTGTATAGATGATATGCAAAGTTTGTTTGACCATTCACCTCTTGAAGGACATTTGGGTTGTTTCCAATTTGGGGCTATTACAAATAAAGCTGCTATGAAAATCTGCATACAGGTTTTGGTGTGAACTGAAATTTTCATTTCTCTGGGATAAATGCTCAGGAGGGCAATTGCCAGGCTGTGTGGTAAGTGCATGGTTCCCATCAGGAACTGCTCACCTGCTTCCCAGAGTGGCTGTACCATTTTATGTTCCCACGTTAGATTCCCGAGATGTAATTTCTCCATACCATCGCCAACAGTTGGCGTTATTGCTTTTATTTTATTTTATTTTATTTTGGTTGATCTAATAGTATATGGTGACATCTCATTGTACTTTTAATTTATATTTCTCTGATGTCCAGTGTTGTTGAACACCTTCTTATGTGTTTATTTGCCATCAGTATCTCATCTTTGAAGAAATACTTCCTTATCTTTTATCATTTTGTGAATTTTTTCTGTTTTTACTGCTAAGTTTTGAGAGTTCTTTGCACTTTCTAGATACAAGACTTCTGTCAAACATGTGGTTTACAAACATTGTCTCCTGTCTGTCGCTTGTCTTTTCCTCCTCTTAATAGGGTCTTCCACCACACAAAGGTTTTAAATTTGTGGAAATTATTTATTACTTTTTTTATTTTAGGCTTTTGGTGTCATATTTAGGAACTCTTGCCTGGCCCTAGGTCCTGAACGTGTTCTTTACGTTTTACTTTAGAGGATTTATAGTTTTATTTTTTTACATTTAGCCCCATAGCTTATTTTGAATTAACTTTTATAGAAGATGTGAAGTTTAGGTCAAAGTTCCTTTGGTCGTTGCATTTTCGCCTATGGACGTCCACTTGCTCTCATACTATTTGTTGAAAAGACTATCATGCCTCCATCAGATGGCTTTTGCCCCTTTGTGGAAATCCAGCAGGTGTACCATGTGGGTGTCTTTCCGGGTTCTCCAGTCTATGTTTATCCCTCCACCAGCACCTGTCTCAATTGCTGCAGCTCTATGGTAAACTTGACACTGAATGCAGTGACCCCTCTCACTTCATTCTTCTTCCAAATTGTTTCAGCTATTCTAGTGCCTTTGCCTTTCCATATAAATTTTAGAACAAGCTTTTATATCTATAAAAAATCTTACTGGGATTTTTTTAAAAAAGATTTTATTCATTTATTTGTCAGAGAGAGAGAGAAAGAAAGAAAGAGCACAAGCAGGGGGGAGTGGCAGGCAGAGGGAGAAGCAGAACACCCCCCCCCCACCTCCAACCCCTGCTGAGCAGGGAGCCCGATACGGGACCCTGGGATCATGACCTGAGCCAAAGGCAGACGCTTAACCGACTGAGCCACCCAGGCATCCCCTTGCTGGGATTTTAATAGAAATTGTGATAAACCTATAGATAAATTCAGGGAGAACAGACACCATTCTTATGTTGACTCGTCCAATTCATGAACACGGTATGCTGTTCCCATTCTTTAAATATCTTTTTATTTTTTATCAGCATTTTTTAATTTTCAGCAGGTTCTCCATGTGTTTTGTGAGATTTATACCCATTCCTTTTTGTCTTTTTAGAAATTATGAGTGGTGCTGTTTTAAATTTCAGCTTCCACATGTTTGTTGCTAGTGTATAGTAATGTGATTGATTTTTGTGTTGATCTTATTCACTGCAACCTCGCTGACCTCACTTTTAGGAATGTCTCTTTTTATGTCTAATAATCTTTTCTCTGAAGTGTACATTAGATGGTATTAATATATCCATGCATTTTAAAAGTTAATGGTTGCATAGTATATATTTTACCATTCTACTTTCAACTTATCTATATAGTTACATTTGAAGTAGGTTTCCTGTAGGCAGCATATAGCTGGATAGTGTGTGTGTGTGTGTGTGTGTGTGTGTGTGTGTGTGTGTGTGTTTTAATCCACTCTTTCAATCTCAGTCTTTTAATTAATGTATTTAGACCATTTATGTTTAAAGTAATTATTGATGTGTTAGGGCTTAGGGCTGACATTTTATTATTTGTCTTCTGTTTCTTTCCTGTCTCTTGCCTACCTGTGGGTTACTTTAACCTTTATAATTTGATTTTTTCCCAATCTATAGTGTTTTTTAGTATATCTTATTATATAGGTTTTTTAGTGGTATATTACAAAATGTCTATGTAACTTCTCACAATCTACTGGTATCAAAATTTTATCACTTCCAGTGAAGTGTAGAAAACTTACTTCCATCTAGGTCCTTATCCTCCCTCCTCTTTTAAAATATAATTGTCTTAAGTATTTCCTCTACGTATATTGAGCAGTATATCACTCTATTATTCTTTCTAACTTCCTGAAGGTTCAAGCCTCTTCTGTTATAAATTTCTTTCTATTTGGAGAAATTCCTCTAGCAGTTACTTAAAGGTAAGTCTGCTGGTGATAAATTCTCTTAGTGTTCATTCATCTGAGAATCTCTTTATTTCCTCTTAATTACTGAAAGATATTTTTGCTGGACATTGAGTTCAGATTTTCAGAATTAATATTTTCTCCCTGCATTCAAAAAATGCTACCTTCTGGCCTTCATGGTTTTAGATAAGAAATCTGCTGTTCCAAGTGTTATTCCTTTGCAGGTGATGTGTCATTTCTCTCTAGCTGCTTTCAAGATGTTTTGTGTCTAGTTTTCAGAAGTTTGATGATAATATGTCTCAGCATAGAATTTTTTTTTCCTATTTGGAGTTTACTTAGCCTCTTGAATCTGTAGGTGTAGACCTTTCACCAAATTGGGGAAATTTTAGCTATTCAAAATATTTTTTCAAGTCACTAAAAATGAAGTAGGCTATTTGTACAATCATGAAAGTTTGAGACACAGTCAAGATCTTGGGCAGGGTTGGGTGAAAAGGTTCATCTCCCCATGAGGCCACTCTTTCAAGACAGGGAGAAGGGGCTGTTTTATCGAATGCATAGACACCAACACAGAGAGTCAAGGAAAACGAAGATATGGAGGAACATGTTCCAAATGAAAGTACAAGATAAAACTTCAGGAAAAGACCGTAATGAAGTGGAAATAAGTGATTTAACTGCTAAGGAGTTCAAAATAATGGTCATAAAGATGTGCACCAAGATTAGGATGAACAAAGTGAAAACTTCAACAAAGGGGTAGAAAATATAAGAAAGCACCAAAGAGAAGACACAGAACCATGGAGAATAAGAACTGAAATGAAAAATACAGTAAAGGGATCCAATGGCAGACGAGATGAAGCAGAAGAAAGGATCAGAAAACTCGAAGACAGAGCAGTGGAACTCACCCGATCAGAACAGCAAAAAGGGTGAAGAGGAGTTAAGATAGCATAAGGGAATTATTGACCAACAAGTGGACCAACATTCCCAATAGGGAGCTCTCAAAAGGAGAAGAGAGAGAGAAAGGGGCAGAAAACATATTTGAAGAAATAATGGCTGAAAACTTCCCTAAGCTGGGTAAGGAAACAGACATCCAGACTGAGGAAGCTGAAAAAGTTCAAAAGAAGATGAACCCAAAGAGATCCACACCAAGATGCATTATAACTAAAGTATCAAAAGTTAAAAACAAGGAGACAATCTTAAAAGCAGCAAGAGAAAAACAACTTCTATGTACAAGGGAACCCTTGTAAAACATTCACCAGATTTTTCAGCAGGAACTCTGTAGGCCAGAAGGGAGTAGCATCATATATTCAAAGTACTGAAAGAAGAAAAGCTTCTAACCAAGAATATTCTACTCAGCAAATTTGTCATTCAGAATAGAAGGAGAGAAAAGGAGTTTTCCAGGCAAGCAAAAGCTAAAAGAATTCATCACCACTAGACCAGCTTTACAAGAAATGTTAAAGGGACTTTTAAAGCTGAAACAAGAGGGTGCTAATTACTGACAGGAAAACATACAAAAGTATAAATCTCAAAATTCAGAATTAATCTAATGTTGTAAAGCTGGTGGGTTAATCCCTTATAAAGCTGGAATGAAGGTTAAAAGACAAAAGTAGTAAAGGATAGCTATAATAATTTATTAAGCAAAACAAAATAAAAAGATGTAAATTGTGATATCAAAGATATAAAACATGTGGGGGAGAGTAAAAATGTAGAGCTTTAGAATGCATTCAAATTTCCATTATTACCAACTTAAAATAAACCATTATAAGCATAAGTTGTTTTATGTATGCCTCATGGTAACTACAGAACAAAAATCTATAGTAGATACACCAAAGAAAAAAGGAATCTAAGCATACTACGACAGGAAATCATCAAATCACAAAGGAAGGGAGCAAGTGAAGATAGGAACAGAGGAACTATAAGACAGCCAGAAAACAACAAAATGGCAATAAATACATACCTATAAATACTTACTTTAAATATAAATGGACTAAATTCTCCAATAAAGAGACACAGAGTAGGGGTGCCTGAGTGGCTCAGTCAGTTAAGTGTCTGCCTTCTGCTCAGGTCATGATCCTGGAGTCTGGGATTGAGCCCCACATCAGGCTCCTTGCTCAGCAGGGAGCCTGCTTCTCCCTCTGCCTCCTCTCCCCCACCCCCTGCCAGATTTTGCTCTTTTGCTCACTCACTCTCTCTCTCTCAAATAAATAAATATTTTTAAAAAGGACACAGAGTAGCTGAATGGATAAAAAACAGCAACAACAAAAAACCCAAGACCCACTTATACACTGCCTACAGGAGACTCACTTCAGATATAAGGACACACAGAGACTGAAAGTGAAGGGATGGGAAAAGATATTCCATGTAAATGGAAATCAAAAGAAAGCTGGGGTAGCTATACTCATATCAAACAAAATAGACTTTAAAACAAAGACTATAATAAAAGGCAAAGAAGGGCACTACATAATGATAAAGGGGTCAATCCAAAAAGAGGATATAACATTTGTAAATATTTATGTACCCAACATAGGAAGAGCACATAAATATATAAAATAAATACTAACAGACCTAATGGGACAAATAGACAACTGTACTTTAATACACTTACATCAATGGATAGATCATTCAGACAGTAAGTCAATAAGGAAACATTAGCCAGGAAATGTTGGCTGACATGTTAGACCAGATGGACTTGACAGATATATACAGAACATTCTATGCAAAAACTAAAGAACACACATTCTTCTCAAACACACATGGAGAATTTTCCAGGATAGATCACATGTTGGACCACAAAACAAGTCTTAATAAATTTAAGAAAATTGATATCATATCAAGAATCTTCTGCTCATAAGGGCATGACACTAGAAATTACAAGAAAACGGGAAAAGTCACAAATATGTGGAGATTAAACAACATGCTAGAAACAACAAATGGGTCAAAGAAGACACCAAAAGAGAAGTCAAAAAATACCTTGAGATGAGTGAAAATGGAAATACAATATACCAGAACTTACAGAATGCAGCAAATGTAGTTCTAAGAGAGGAAGTTCCAATGATAAATGCCTACCTCAAGAAACAAGGAAAAAGCTCAAATAAATAACCTAACTCCACATCTCAAAGGACTAGAAAAAAGAAGAACAAACAAAGCCCAAAGTAAGTAGAAGGAAGGAAATAATAAAGATCAGAGAGGAAATAAATGAAATAAGACTAAAAAGACAGTAGAAAAGATCAATGAAACTAACAGCTGGTTTTCTGAAAAGACAAACAAAAAGAGAGGACTCAAATCAGAAATGAAAGAAGATGTTATAACTGATACAGAAATACAAAGGATCATAAGAGTCTACTATGGAAAATTATATGCCAACAAATTGGACAACCTAGAAGAAATGGGTAAACTCCTAGAAACATACAACCTACCAAGACTGGATCACGAAGAAATAGAAAATCTGAACAGACTGATTACTAGTAAGGAGATTGAATCTGTAATCAAAAACCTTCGAATAAACAAAAGTCCAGGACCATATGGCTTCACTGGTAAATTCTACCAAACATTTAAAAAAGAATTAATACCAATCCTTCTCACACTCTTCAAAAAAATATAAAAGGGCAGAACACTTCCAAATTCATTGTAAAAGGACAGTGTTACTCTGATATCAAAACCAGACAGGGATGCCACAAGAAAAGAAAATTACAGGCCAATATCCCTGATGAACATAGATGCAAAAATCCTCAACAAAATTGGCAAGTTGAATTCAACAATACATTAAAAGGATCGTATACCACGATCAAGGGGGATTTATTCCAGGGATGCAAGGATGGTTCAACATCCACAAATCAAGCAATGTGATACATCACATTAACAAAATAAAGGATAAAAATATTTTGATCATCTCAAAAGATGCAGAAAAAGCATTTGACAAAATTCAACATTCATTTATGATTAAAAAAAATTTCTCAACAAAAGGGGTACAGAGGGAATGTACCTCAACATAATAAAGTCCATATAGGACAAGCCCACAGTTAAAACATCACACTCAATGGTTAAAAGCTGAGAGCTTTTCCTCTAAGATCAGGAACAAGACAAGGATGTCCACTCTCATCACTTTCATTCAACACAGTATTGGAAGTCTTAGCGAGATAATTAGGGAAGACAAAGAAAATGTGTCCAAATCAGAAAGGAAAAAGTAAAAGTGTCACTATTTTTTTAAAAGATTTATTTATGAGAGAGAGAGAGAGGCTGAGTGAATGGGGGGAGAAGCAGAGGGAAAGGGAGAAGCAGACTCAATACAAGGCTCGATCTCAGGAACAAGATCATGACCTGAGCCGAAACCAAGAGTCAGACGCTTAACCGACTGGGTCACCCATGTGCCCCCAAAGTGCCACTATTTGCAGATGACATGGTATTATATATAGACCACCCTGAAGACACCACCAAAAAACTGTTAGAATTAATTGAGTAAAGTCATAGCTTACAAAATTAATGTACAAAAGTAACATTTCTATACACTAATAATAAACTATTAGAGAAATTAAGAAAACAATCCCATTTACAACTGCACCAAAAAGAATAAAATACCTAGGAATAAATTTAATCAAGTTGGTGAAAGACCTGTACACTGAAAACTATGACATTGATAGAAAAAATTGAACAAGACACAAATAAATGGAAAGATATTCTGTGCTCATGGATTGGAAGAACCGATATTGTTAAAATGTCCATACTACGCAAAGCAATTTACAGATTCAATGCAATCCCTATCAAAATTCTACAGAATTCCATTTTTCACAGAAATAGAACAAACAATCCTAAAATTTGTATGGAACCACAAAAGATCCCAAATAGCCTAACAAATCAATCTTCAGAAAGAAGAACAAAGCTGGAAGCATCACAATCCCTGATTTCAAACTATATTATAAAGTTAAAGGAATCAAAACAATATGGTATTGGCATAAAATCAGACACTCAGATCAACGGAACAAAATAGAAAACCCAGAAATAAACCCACACATACATGGTCAATTAATTTACAATAAAGGAGCCAAGTATTTACAAACAGGGACAGGACAGTCAATTCAATAAATGGTGGTGGGAAAACTGGACTTCCTCACACCATATACAAAAATCAACTCAAAATGGATTAAAGACTTGAATATAAGACCTGAAACCATAAAACTCCTAGAAGAAAACACAGTCAGTAAGCTTCTTAACATCGGTCTTGGTGATGATTTTTTGGATTTAACGTCAAAAGCAAGGGCAACAAAAGCAAAAATGAACCAATGGGACCACAGCCAACTTAAAGGCTTCTGCATGGCACAGCAAACCATCAACAAAATAAAAAGGCATCATGTGGAATGGGAGAAAATATTTACAAATCATAGCTCCGATAGGGGATATGCTAATATCCAAAATACAAAAAGAACTCACACAACTCGGTAGCAAAACAAAACAATCTGACTTAAAAATGGGGAGAAGACCAGAATAGGCATTTTTCAAAGAAGACATCCAGATGGCCCACAGGTACATGAAAAGGTGCTCAACATCACTCATCATCAGGGAAACGCAAATCAAAACCCCAGTGAGCTACCATCTCACATCTGTAAAAATTGCTATCGTCAGAAAGACAAGAAGTGACAAGTGTTGGTGAGGATGTGCATAAAAGGAACCCTGTGCATAGTTGGTGAGAACGCAAACTGGTTGCAGCCAGTCTAAAACAGTATGGAGATGCCCTACAAAATTACAGACAGAACTACCATATGATCCGGCAATTGCACTCCTGGTATTTATCCTAAGACAGACGCTAACTTGAAAAGACATCTGCACCCCCATGCTCACTGCAGCATTATTCACCATGGACAAGACACAGAAGCAGCTAAGTTTCCATAGATGGACAAACGGATAAAAAAAAAAAAAAAATGTGGCATCATACACACTGGAATAATAGCCATTAAAAAAGGAAATCTTGCCATTGGCAACAACAGAGATGGACCTTGAGGGCATTACGCTAAGTGAAATAAGTCAGAGAAAGACAAATACCGTGTGATCTCACTTCTATGTGGAATCAAAACCAAAACAAAACCAAGGTCATAGATAAAGAACAGATTGGTGGTTGCCAGAGGTGGGGTTTTGGGGGGGACAAAATGGGCGAAGGGGGTCAAAAGATACAGACTTCCAGTTATAAAATCGATTAAGTCCTGGGGATGTCATGTACACCACGTTATGTGCAGTGACTACAGTTAACATACTGTGTTGCATATTTGGAAGTTGTGGACACAGTTGATCTTAAAAGACCTCATCACAAGAAAAAATGTAACTATGTGCTGTGATGGATGTTAACAAGACTGGCATTGGTGATCATTTCACAACATATACAAATACTGAACCATCATGTGCCACACCTGAAACTAATATGTTATATCTCAATTATATCTCAATTTAAAAAAATGTTTTCAGCCCACATTCTTTCTTCTCTTCTTCTGGGACTCTGCCGGCACAAGTGTTAAATTTTTCATTGTTGTTCACGTATTCCTAACAGTCTGTTCATTTATTTCCAGTCATTTTCTCTCTGTTGCTCAGACTGGGTCATTTCTAAAATAGGTCTTCAAGGGGCGCCTGGGTGGCTCAGTTGTTAAGCATCTGCCTTCGGCTCAGGTCATGATCTCAGGGTCCTGGGATCGAGCCCCACATCGGGCTCCCTGCTCAGCGGGAAGCCTGCTTCTCCCTCTCCCACCCCCCCCCCCCGCTTGTGTTCCGTCCCTCGCTGTG
Source organism: Halichoerus grypus (assembly GCF_964656455.1). NCBI lineage: Eukaryota > Metazoa > Chordata > Mammalia > Carnivora > Phocidae > Halichoerus > Halichoerus grypus. Next base: position 1,319,201 of record NC_135717.1, read on the forward strand.
CCTCTCTCTGTCAAATAAATAAATAAAATCTTAAAATAAAGTAAAATAAAATAAAATAGGTCTTCAAGTTTACAGATTCTTTTTTCTGTTGTCTCCAGTATTCAGCTTGTCCAATACATTTTTAGTTTTGGTTCTTGAATTTTTCGATTCTCTAATTTCCATTTGGTTTTTTAGAATGTCTTCTATTTCTCAGCTAAGATTTTCTTTTTCATATCTTTCAAGAGTGTTCATAATTGTTTGTTGAAACATTCTTTATGACTGCTACTTTGAAATACCTGTCTGGTAATTCCAACGTCTCAGTCATGTTGGTGTTGCTGTCTGTTGGTTGTCTTTTCTCATCCAAGCTGTGATTGCTATGGTTCTGGGGATGATGAGTGGTTTTTATTGTGTGCATCATTGCTGTTCTTTAAATTTTTTTTTTTTAGCATACAAAGAGTAGTGGTATTCAGAATGCTTAATGACTAGAATAAATATGGAACCAGCCAATGGAAAAAAAAAAAAAAAGCACAGATGCAGACTCTAAACAACCAGGATGTCCATAAAAGTTCATCCAGCCTAATGAGCAGCCCTGGAAAAATATCTTCCTGAACTCTCTGGAAATATGAACTGTAATTATAACAGTCCTTTTTCCTGTTTGCATTAGTTTTTGCCATTAGATGCATTGCTCAGATCTCCCGTGGGTGTCTGCTCTCTGTTTATATTCAACAGTGATGCTTTGACGAGCTCATTGCAATCTTTCACACCTACACAGGGTTTGCTGATTTTGGCGGCAAGGAGGGTGAGCCAGAAGGGCGTTTGGTCGGGAGACACCAACAGATGATTTGTAAGGCTCTTATCTTGGCCAGTTTCTCTAAAAGTTATCTTCTAACTTCCTGTGTGCCCTCACCTGGGAGATGCGTGCTTCATCCTTGCTCCTCATAGAGCCCCTCCCTTCCACTGCACCTGGGGTCCCTGAGCCCAAGGTCTCTGTGGTTCTTCCTCCCCTGGGACTAAATTTCTGAACAAGAAAGTCACCCGGTGGCTTCCCTTCTTCAACAATACAGTCAGTGAATCCTTCAGATCGTCAGCCCTAAGATTTGTGCTGTGTGTCATGAGTTCTCTCCTCTCCCGTGCATCTGGAAGGGAATGCTATCTGTGAACCATCCTGGAGAGACTTAAGAAAGCAGCCACTCAAATCGTCTTCTGTAGGATTTATTTCTTTCCTGCACCTTCCGTTGAGAGAGGCTGCCAGGGCATTTGTCCTGTCTTATGGCAAGGGCGTGAGCGTTGGTGACCCGGTGTCAGTTGGTCTTGGCCACGAGCTGCCCGGCGGGGATGGGGTATGATCTCTCAGCACCTCCACGGCAGGCAGTGCGGATCACCCTGAGGGCCATCCTGCAGGAAGGCGGCGGGGGCAGCAGCTGGAGTACGGGACGGCAGATGGGCAAGAGTGAGCCCGCGGCACCTGCGTGGGGCACCAGCAGCATCTGGTGTAGACGCCCCACCCCCACCCCCACCGCAAGCACGGGCATCAGCTTCTCACGGCAGAGCCAGCCTGTCTCATCACCGCCTCTCCCGGATGGAAGTGGGTTGTAGTTCCTGGCACACTTACAAGAGGAAGGTCACCGGACACGCTCTGGTCCCCACGGGTGCAGTGGCCCCCAGCCCCCAGCTAGAGCTCATCATTCTGGATTCCCCTTAGCCTCCTCCAGCGCGGAGGCTGCTCCGGAGGGCCCCCCGATGGGTAGCTTCCCCGTTTACACGGCAGCGCGGAGAGATGGCCCGGAAGTGACCTGAGCGTCAAACACATTCCTCCCTGTTTCCCTCATGTAGGAGCAGCCTACTGTCCCACGTCCCTCATGGCCAACGGCTCCCGCCAGTGTGGTGTCCCTTTTCTTTGCCTGCTTCTGTGTTACCAAAAGGAGTCAAACGTGACCAGGCAGTGGCCACAGCTTTGACATTAGTGGGACTCTTGTGTCCCCGGGGGGTGGGGCGGAGAGTCTGGCCTCTGGGAACCGGGATCTCCAGCCCTACGGGGCCGATGGTAGTGGGCCGGGAAGCAAGCATTTCCCAAGTGGGGCAGGACCACCCCTGCCCGCTCCATGGGCTCTCAGACACACGTCCTTTACTTACTGGAAAACCAGCAGCAGAGAGTGGCCACTGTGTGTCCCCTCCGGCTATCCCCTCCGCTGGGCCTCGCTCAGGCCGGCCCGGGATGGTGTGGAATGTGCCATAAAGTAGATCCCTCGGCCCAGAGTGATGTCTTGCGGGCTCCCGTGGCAGCAGATCAGACACTCCACAAGCCCCTGATGTGGCCCCAGCGAGTCACTGGGGGACCAAGGCCAACCCAGCCCTGGGATGCGGATGGATCCCCATCAGGAAGCGGCCAGGGTGGGTGGCCGATGTCATCAGCTTGCCTGGTGGGTGGGTCTCCTCCAGAGACGGGGACCATCAGTGGTCCAGGAGTTTGCCGGAAGGTAGCTCACACTCAGGGAAGAGGGATTGCCTCCGGATTTGTGAGAAAATAACCTTTCTTGCCCCGAGGAACAGCATGCGGTGTTCGCTAGAGATCCCGGTGGGCTCAGTCCCTGGTGGCCATTCCCACTGTCGCCCACGGTAGCATCGATGGCCACCTTAGCTCCGGGAGTCACGCGCCGCACGTGGCCTCCCCTATTTGAAAACACCAGCATCTCGACTGACACCATGGAGCCCGGTCACAAGGCCAGGTCGTACGGCGGGCCCTGGCCTGCGGAGCACAGCTGCTGCCGAGGTTCTCCGTGGCGGCGGCCTCGGAGCCTGGGGCGTCTTCCTCCTGCCCTCCGAGGGCACAGGCAGCTCTGCATTCCCAGGTCACAGACATATCCATTCTGGCATGTGCCCTCTTGAAGACCTCACCCCCATCCACACGGACACATCGATTCTGGCGTTTACTTAAGTGGACCATCCGTTTCTCTAAGCCTCCGGAGACACGCCTGCTCCCGAAGCCCCTGCGTGGGCTCCAAGTCCCCTGATGCACGTACGCAGGCCCATCTGGAAATACTCTTCTTCTCTGGCTTCCTCGTCCGTGCCCCTGGCCCAGCGTCCTCCAGACCCTCCCCCAGGCAGATCTGGTGGCTCCTTCGGTGTGTGGTCCCTCCCTCCCGTCAGCAGACCCCGCTCGGCCCCAGACAGGCCAGGCCAGGAGTGGGAACGGGGGTGAGTCCCCGGTCGGGGTGGGGCCGGGGCCGAGCTGGGGGCTCGTGTTGGCCCACAAGACGTCCGCTTCACTCAAGACGTCTGTATGGTCCCCAGGTAAGCAGCTGCTTCCCTGCAGCGAGGGGTCACTTCTGCAGGCCCGGAGGGGTCCAGGGAATCGGAAGGTTCCAAGTTCTCAAGTCCATCTGCCCGGATGTCCCTGCCCCAGGCCTCGGGGCCTCACACTCCCGGTCTGGCCGTGACTCCCGCGTAGGAGGCCCCTCTAGGCTTGTGCTGAAGTCCTGTTCCTGCTCCTCACCCCAGCTGGCCTTACAGCCCCATGTCTGCTGGGCTTCTCCAATGCCAGAGATACCGCCCCACCCCCCCAGGCCGCCTGACCCTCTGCAGCCCCCCCACCGCACTCGCACGCACCCCCTGGTCCCAGGGAGAGGCTCCTCCTTGTCAGCGGCCAGATCTAAACTCGGCGCCTCATCCCTGCAGTCAGCAGGGCCACCTCTACCACTCAGGGTTTTAGTTTGGGTTCTCTAGAAGCAGAGCCTGGAACAGGAACGCTTGGCTGTCCCGGGGGCACTGAGGGCCGCGGGGAGGCAGGTGGGGAATTGGCCACTGCAGCGGGGAGAGTCACTCCTGCAGCCCAGCTGCCCTGGGTGATGCTCCAGAGAAGGCGGCAGGCGTGGACGCGGGCGGTGACCCGCAGTGGCTGTGGGGCCCCGACGGATCCGGGCGGCCCCCTCCGCGCCAGCCTGCCCACTGCACCAGCCTACCCGACCCCAGGCATGTGTTTGACTTTCAAATGTTTTGAATACTTTTTAAGCAAAATATAGCCCTTTTTTTTCTTTTTAGATTCTCTTAGGTTTACAAGAATATTCACAAGCACCAAGGTGACCATCCTGTGAATTTACCGTAACACTGAACTGTGCCCTGTGCTGAAGTGGGGCAGCTTGCCAACCCGCAGGACACCGGGACGGCACCTCTGAACCGCCCTGGGCATGGCAGCCACCAGCCACAGGGATCCCCAGCGCAGGACCCCCCGGACTCTGTGCGCCGTCCGCTCTGATCCCGGCCCGCCCCAGATAGAAAGCAACACATCTTCTTTTAGCTTTTACGTTAAATATGCAAGGCCCTGGAATGTTTGTGGGGCTGGCATAGGACGTCGGGATCCTAGAAGGTTTCTTCCGAGGGGTGGGCCAGATGCTCAACAGCATCACCGATGCATCCATCCCACATCCTCGGGCTCCAAATGCCGCCCTGCCCATGCGAAACCCTCCTGTGCACTCGGGCTGGCCTCTGGGTCCGGAGGCCTTTGCTCACCAGCCTGTCTGCTCCTCTCCACGTCCAAGTTGCTTTTGTTACTTTAGCTGCTGATACGTTTACTGTCCGCTGAGTAAGCCCCCTTCCTTATTCTTTTATACTTTGAATTTTTCTTGGCTGCTCTCATGCATCCATGCGTCCAGATGAACGTTAGAACCGCTCCCTCATCCTCCGGAAGTCTTGTTGGGCTTCTGTAGGGAATTGCTTTACATTTATAGACTGACTTGGAGGAAAATCACATCTTTACAACGTGGGGCCTCCGGACGCGGGGACATCACAACCCCCTCCTTCACAACCCCTCCTCTTATTCACAGCCTCTGTCTCTGCCCTGGTGTGGAGGACGCCCGTGTGCGCCCGTGTGCATGGGACCTGCCCAGCGTCGCTTCCCGTGTCCTTCCTTCTGCTTGGGAGCCCCCTTTTCCCGGAAGAGAGGCCTTCCCCATGGCACTGCCCCATCAAAGGGGTGAGCGTGGGAGCTAATCCGATCCCCGGCCACAGGGATCGCCTCCCCGCTCGGGCAAGAGCTGCTGGTCCCTTGTGAGATTCGGTGTACGGATTCCATGAGAGAAACGGCTTCCTCTTCTCTGGGGTTACCCCCTCCCCGGAAAGAGGGGCTGAGTCTGGGGTCTGTCTGAGAAATGCAACAGCAAATGGCCACAGTTACGGAGCACTTTCGACCACTGGGGACCGTTCTCCAACTTTCACAAGAACGGACCCAGGTGACCCTCACGATAACCCGATGCGCTAGCCGGGGGTGATGCTCGCGGCACTCAGTACCTGGTTGGACCCCAACGTTGACGTCCAGACTGGTGTGTACCAGCTGGATTTGGGCTCTGAAGGGGGGACCCATTGTCCCACTTGGCACACAAGGAAACAAGCAAGGAGACGTTTACACCTTGTCTTGGGTCCCACAACGGCCTGGCGTGGCCCGGACTCCCTCCTAAATCTGGGGAAAGTGGTCTGGGAGTGGGGGGTTACAAAGGACACCCCGAGGGGCGCGTGGCTGTGCCGTGGTGATGAGCCCCCATGCCCAGCTGGGAGGACAGCCGTCCTCCGTCCCTGCAGGAAGCTGGGGGACGGTCCTTGGTCATCAGTGGGACATTTGTGCACACAGCCTGGAGCTCTAGGGAGGGGGGCCAGCTCTCCCGGCCCAGACTCTGCTGCTCTGTCCTCTGCCCACCCGGCCTCCCAGCCGCCGCTCGGCACCGCTCAGGCTGGGGTCCGGGTGGGGGCCCGAGGCTCACTGCTGACAATGGACGTCCACGTCCAGGCCCGCGAGCCCCCTCGCGCTCTCCCAGGTGCTGGGCATCGCCAGCAGCATGTGGAGTCCCGGCGGGCCAGGAGCAGCTTGGTCCCGGTGAGCGGGGTCTCAGGGGCCGCCACCCCCACGTCTGAGGGTGGACGAGAGTGGACGCAGTCCCGCCCCCACCAGACGGGGGCTCTCGGGGGCATGGAGGGGACAGGTGAGGGTCACCTTCCAGCCTCGCCCCCCGTGTGCACCTCTCCTTGTGTTTCAGGCGGGCTCGCGACCGGGCTCGCCCAGCCGGAACATTCCATCCCTCTGGCAGGGCTGAGCCCAGCATGTGACACCTGAGAGGGCCATTTCTGTCACCTGCTCTAGAATCGTGACGTGAATAACAGCCGTGAGGGAGGATGAGCGGCTGCGAACGTTGTTCTGCCGAGCTCCGTGTACGCAACCCTCCTTGTAAACAAGTAATCGAATTTCAGAAAACTGAAGCGTCTTCCAGAGGTACAATTTAGGCAACGTCTTTGTTTTCTTGATGCATCGCTTAGTTTTAAAACAAAAATTGGCACTGGAAAAGGAATAATTTCAATTTTAAAAAATCAGGCAGATTCAGTAAAATAGTTTGCATACGAACGAAGATTTGCTCTTTCCTGAACCACAACCCCATACTCTGTGACTCGCTCTGTGACAGGTGCCCTTACAGGACTCTGCAGGTACGGAACGGGGAGAACGGTCTGGATTATCCAGGGGGCTCAGTGTCATCGCACAGATCCTTAAAAGCGGGGACCATGTCCTACTGGGGCCGGAGCTGTGGCAACAGGAGCAGGGTCAGATGGGGACGGAGGGCCTGCCCCGCTGCAGGGGCTCTGAGGGTGGAGGCGGACCACCAGCCTCCCAGCCTCGGCCCCCGGAAGCGGGAGAGCCAGGACGCGGGTCCTCTGCCGGAGCCCCCCGAGGAGCGCAGCCCTGCCGACACCTTGGTTTTGGCCAGTGAGGCCTCGTGGGGACTCCCTGCCTCCCCCACGGTCAGCGGGCGTTACTCCGAGCCACTGCGTTTGTGGGGACTTGTCAGGGGGCATGGGGGGCCCACGCACTGGCCGCTGCGGAGCACTGCTCAGCAGGGGAGCTAGGCTGACACGGGGCGCACGTGCACTGCGAGCCCTAAGGACCCCACACCTTCATGAACTTACTCTCAAACTAGACGTTTGGCTGCGTGGGGCCGAGTGTCAGCGGGAGGTTGCTCTCCGCGTGGACCGGGTTTATTGTAGGGCACGTGGCGGAAACGTGCCGAGGGGAAGCCCGCATGGGTGACTCTGCCGGGGCGCCACGCACGGGGGTCCCACCCCACAGGACCGCGACCGTGCACAGGCTCAGGGCCCCAAGTCCAAGACGGATGTGTGGCGGGGCTGCTTCCTCCTGGAGGCTCTGGGGAGACCCCGCCGCAAGCCGCGCGCGAGCCGCGGTGGTCGCCGGCAGTCTTGGGGCTCCTCGGCTCCTGCGCACACCCCGTCTCCGCCCTCACCCTCCCGTGGGGTCCCCCCCGTGTGTCGGTGTCCAGATGTCCTCTGCGTACAAGGACACCAGCCACACTGGGCGGGGCCTCCCCCAACAACCCCATCTTGACTTGGTCACGTCCTCAGAGACCACATTCCTGAATCTGGTCACCTTCACGGGCACGGGAAGTAGGACCCAATGTCCTTTGTTGGGGGCGGTGGGGGGGGGCACAAGTCAATCCGGCTTCCCTGAGATGCTCTGTCCACCCCGGTGGCCGTGGCTCCGGCCTTCTCCTGCGTCCTGGAGAGAGCAGGCCAGCAGGCGGGCGGGCGGGGCCAGGAGACCCGTCCTCCAGCCGGACCTGGCCGTGCGTGAGCCAGTCGCCTGGTTTTGCTGACCTCACCTTGGGCAGGGACCCTGTCACCTCACTGGGTGGGTGAGCGGGCTGCAAGCCCGGCTTCTTCCACTCGGCGCCATGAGAACCGTGCTTGCTCGTCCGCTTGCCAGCTGAAGGACATTCGGGTTTTCTAGGTTTTTAGAGATGGAGAGGAAAGCCGCTACGAGCATTCCGGTACAGACGAGCGCGTGAACTAATTTTCCGTTTTCTAGCGTGGATCCTTACGATGGGATGGCCAGCTTCCGCGGTCGTGGGGAGAGCGTCCGCGCAGGACCCCATTTTGCGTCCCCCTGGCAACACAGGAGCATTCCTTTGGCTCTAAGTGCTCGCCGGTGCTGAGGACAGTCGGTCCCTTTACTTGAGCCATTTGAGCAAAGACCTGGAGCCCTGTCAACGTCCCCACCTGCATTCCTGGAGGGGCGGATGTGCTCATTCTTCACATGCTTATTTGCTGTCCACGATCCTTTTTGGAGACATGTATGTTGAGATATTCTACCCATTTTTAAAATTGGTTGTTTCCTTACGGTTGAATTTTGAGAGCTCTTTGTTGAGGACAGGAGTGTCTGTTGGATCTGTGATCTGCACGTTTCCTCCCTGCCTGGGGGGCTCTTTTCCTTCTGCCTCATCCCCATTTCACTCAATTCACCAACAGTTTCTTGTATGGATTGTGGGTTTGTGCTCAGTTCTGAGATCGCAAAGATTTTCTCTGATGTTTTCTTCTAAAAGTGTTCGTTTTCGGTCTGGCATTTGGGTCCGTGATCCATTTTTATTTTCTTTCTGCGTAGGATGGGAGAGGAGATCAAGGCTCGGGGAATTTAAGTTTTTCACCAAATTTGAGAAGTTTGGGCCACGATTTCTTCAAGTATTGTTTTTGGCGCCGATTTCTCTTCGCCTTCTGGGACCTCGCGGGCAGAATGCTATTCTTTCTGGTGTTGCCCCTCGGGTTCTAGAGACCCCGTTCCATTTCCCTGTCTTTGTCCCGTCTGAGAGCCGGTGATTTCTCCAGATCCTTCTGTGGGCCCCGTCCCCTCTCATCTCCGCTCTGCTCTTGAGTCCATCCCACTTATGTTTTCTCTCCGATGTGTTGTTTCAGCAACATTTCATTTGGATATTTTCCAGTTTCTGTTTCTCTGCAGAGAAATTCTGTCCTCCCCTTCGTTTCAAGATTGCTCACCTTAAGCTCAGGACGGATGGTCCAGAAGCACTGGCCAGATTTTTCTGAGTGGAGGAATTCTGGATCACGCCCTGGGCATCTTGGCCATCACGTGGGAGACTCTCAGTCTGTCGAATACTCTAGAGAATGCTGCTTTCTTCTTGTGGCTTTAGCAGGTGGTTAGACCCAGACCTCAAGTTCTGGTTCCTTCTGGGGGCGGTGGTTCCAATATCCACTCAGCTTCCAAAGTTGGGTCTACCTGGCCCGTGGGCCACTGCAGGCTCAGTGTGGGATTTGGGCGGTGGCTCAGTTCCTGGGCTCTTGGATACGCTTCTGTGGGCATCTGGGAGCAGCTCGGGCATGAGGCAGGACTAACGCTGGTTATACACAGAATCAGGCCATGCCCCCAGAAGCCATTCTCCCCGCTGATTTCCTGAACTGCCTTCACCCCTTGCCATGTCTACACAGATGCGTCTCTGCTCAGCTCACTGACCTGTCCTGTCTTCTAGAACGGGATCCCTCCCATTCTAGTCCTCCACTAGCAGCTTACCCCATGTCCTGGTAACCGGGAGGCCAAGGCCCCCCGCCCAGTTCCTCAAGACTGCTCTGGCTATTCTGGACCCTTTGGTCTTTCATGCAACTTCTAGGGTGGGGTTGTCCAAGTCCCACGAAAATCCCATACACACTCCCAGTGAGTCACCGCTATATAGTGTTGCTGGGGCTCAAGGACATTTACGTTTGTCTGTTGTGGGCATTTTTATTGTGGACGGATGCAACTCTTTCTTTTCTTTCACCTGTTGAGATGACCAAAGATTTTTATCCTTTATTCCGTTACCGTGGAGAAAGGCAGAAGCGCATCCATGGTGAAGCACTCTTTCAGCCCCGGGGACAAACCAAATGGGGTGATAACATGTTATATAGATGTTTAATGCGACTAAGATGGTTTGCTAAAAAAATATCTTCAGGATTTTGCATATATATTTACTGGAGGCTGCCAATGTGTCCTTTTTCTTGCCGTCCTTGTCGAGTGTGGGCATAAAGATTTTCTAATCCTCACAGAAATAGCTCGGGAATGTTCTCTTTTGTTCTCTTTTCCAGAAGACTCTGAATAAGATGGGACTCACCTGTGCCTTGAATAAGCCTTGCTAGAACCTGCCCATAAAAAGGGCTGAGCCTCGTTTTCCTATTATGGGAAGATTTCTAAAACACCGGAGAAGCTTTTGCTGTTGTTACCGCACTGCTCAGGTTGGGGCTTTTGTATTTTCCTGGGAACCTGTCTATGTCATGTATATGTTCAAACTGAGAGGCAAAACGATATTGGCCATACTCCCTCATTAACTTTCAAATCTATACTGTCGTCTGCAGCCACATCTGCTTTTCCAGCCCTAATACTTTTATTTCTGTTTTCTACTAGAAAATTGATCGGTCTTGCTAGAGGCCTACCAGCTCCCTTAGTCTTCGCAAAAATCCAACTTTATTTTTGCCCTTTCCCCGCCTCGCACCTTCACTGTCCAGTTCATTCGTTTCTGGTTTTATCTTTATGCTTTTCCCTCCGTGTTCTGTGTTGTTTCTAACTTTTTAAGTTAGATATTTAAGGCATTAATTTTTAGTTTTGCTTTTTCTCCCAACATATCCATTTATGATTATAAATTGCCCTCCAAACACCATATGGTATTTCATTATCTTTTTTTTGTGTGTGTTTTCATTATTATTTAATCTTAAGTTTTTTTTAAAGATTTTATTTATTAGGGAGAGCATGAGCAGGGGGAGGGGCGGAGGGAGAGAATCTCAAGCAGACTCCCCACGGAGCTCCATCCAGGACCCTGACATCACGACCTGAGCCGAAATCAAGAGTCGGGCGCTTAACCGAGTGCGCCACCCAGGCACGTCCCTAGTCCTAAGTTATTTTTTTAAATTTCCATGGTGAGACTTTTTACTCGTGAGTCATTAGAAGTATGTGTTTAAGTTCCCGGATTAAGATTTTTGGGTTGTAGGGTCTCTTTCGTTGTTACTGATCCCGAATCTGTCTGTGCTCCAGTCCGAGAGCGCTTCTATCCCCACCACTGGCCCTCCACCTGTCGAGAGCGGGTTCCGGGCAAACACTTGGTCCCACTCGCAAGGCGCCCTGTGCACGTAAGCAGAACGCATGTTCCCGTTATTGCGCGCAGAGCGCTCTAAATAGTTCCCACATCAAGTTTGTTACTTCTGTCGCTCAAATCTTTGAAATCCTTCCCGACAACGTTTATCTGCTTGTTCTGTTAGGAGGGAAGATGCTCACATGTCACCCGTGTCTCGTTCTGGGCCTCGTTCTCTCTACAAAGTTTCAAGTTAGGCTAATAGGGACATACAAGGTCAGCATTACTCTATACTTTATGAACCTGAAACTTTATCATGAAATAGTAACTCTTCTTGTTCCTGGCAAAGCTTCCTGCATTTTGATGAGAATATTTGTCTCCTTCCTTTTATTTTCGGTCTCTCCCCGTAGTTAAGTCTTAGGCGGGTCTCTCCTAAGCAGCCTGTACTGGGCGCGTGCATTTAGCACGAGTGTCTTCTGGTTGGAAGAGCACGTTTCTTGTGAATATTCTGATGCATTTCTTCCATTTTATCTCATTTTGTGCTTTGTCCTTGTCACACTTTTCTGCAGATTCTGTCTTTTCATTCTCTGAGAGGCTTTTCCCCCTTCTTCCTTACCTCCTTCCTCCTCTCCCTCCTTCCTCCTCCTTACTTCCTTCCCTCCTTCCTTCCCTCCTCCTTTCCTTCCTTTCTCCCTCCCTCCCTTCTTTCCTTCCTTCCTCCCCCTTCCTTCCCTCCCTCCCTCCCTTCTTTCCTTCCTTCCTCCCCTCCTTCCCTCCCTTCCTCCCTCCTTCCTTCCCTCCCTCCCTCCTTCCTTTATTGTCTTGCCCATCAAATATGTATTCTTTCTGTGGTTATTCTTAGAAATGCACACCTGATTTAACATAAAATTAACCAATATTGCCCCGTCCCCAGATACCATTTGAGAACCTCGCGATGCTTCTGGAATTCCGCCCCGTGGGCTCCTGTGCCCTCGCCGTGGCTGCACCCGATCCGTCGTTTGCCGTGGCCTTGGTGGCCCGTTCAGCTGCACCCTGCGCTTGTGGTCACAGACATCTTTGCACTGACTGTTGTCCTTTCCCGCCGCCGGTCCTCAAGCATCCAGACCTCCTGCGATCATGTGTCTGCTTCACTTTTGAAAGACAGTTTTGTTGGGTATACAATTCCACCAGTGTTTGGAAACAGTTACGTTCCCTCTGAACTTGGAGCACGGTGTCCTTCAGCTTCTCCGCAGCCCCTCGTGGCTCCTAGGAAGCGGCCCCCAGTCCGTGCCCCGGGGCACACAGGTGGCCTGGCCCTCCTCTGGCGCGGCTTGAAGATACCGCGGTCCGGGGGTCCCGCTTCCTCGTTCTGGAAACTGCAGTCTGTCGTCAGCTCTGGGACATTCTCAGCCGTGACCCCTTCCAGAGGCGCCTGCCCCGCTCAGCTGCGTTTATCCGAGGTTTAATCCTTCCAAGGATTTAAAATTTTGTTCATGTGTGTATTCGTCCTGTTTTTTCCTTTTTTACCCAGGTTTTATAGTCTCTTACTCCTATACTTTCATTTCCTTATTTTATGTCTTTAAACGTGTTTGTTTTACCCCCTGCTTTTGTGACGCCCAGAATCCAGAGTCTTTGCGGACCTAGCTCCATCTGTTATCTGGGGAGATCATTTGCATGTTGCCTTGCTTTCTTGTGGGTTTTGTGATTTAGAAAAACATTTCCTATGCATGTGTGTTTTACATAAATCCGTAAATAAATATGTTCGACCTTGACCCTGGAAACGCTCTGAGGTCTGGGCTGAGAAATGTGTGTTTGCTTCGGGCAGACGCTGACGTACTATGGGCTCGCTTCAAATTGTAAGTCTTACCTTGCCCTTTTCGGGATCATGCAGATAGTCTAAAACTCAGTTTCCAAACCCAGATCAGGACCGACCAGCGCCACAAATTCCCAAGGGAATTTTTAAAACACCCAGACTTTCCTCTGGACTCAGGTTGAGACCATTTCCTCGCGAAGGACGGGGATCTTTTCTCCTTCACGGTTTGGTGAAGGTGCGTGCGGCCGGTCCTGAGTCCTGGTGCGAGGCTGGGGGTCTCTGACCCCGCCCACCTGCATCCCCGGGCTGGGCGCCCATCCCCCTGGGTGCAGAATAGGGGGCAGCCCGCTTTGCCCTAGGGCACCGCGTCTTAGCACCTCCCCCAGCTCCTGGACTCAGTTTCCTCTTGTCATTCAGACTCCTGGCCCTTGCCTACTCCCTGGCGGGGTCTACTTAGGATACTCTGCGGAGAGCAACCCCAGGTGGCTTATTGAGACACATGCTCTACTGGCCATTAGCACTAATATGGGCTTCCAGGAGTCAGCCTTAGCTTCACCAATAATGTGGTTTTTCTATAAATTCTATTTTTCACTTATTTCTTCTTCCTAGTTTTTCCTTTTAGGTGCGTTTGATGTCTAAGTTCCTGGCTTTTATTATTTCTCGTTAAATAATGGGAACATTGGATCCTGTTTTCCTTCTGGCGGTCTGGGTGAATCTCCCGCTCTAAATACCTAACATTCTCTCCGTCCTTACAGAGTTTAAGTGGGGTTTTATTTCCTCTTCGACTGGACTTGTTTAGGAGACTATTTTACAAGTCTAGTCATAAAACGCGTATTAATTACAAGTTATGTTGCATTGCAGTTTGAGGATATGGTATCATAAATATTGATTTTTGTTGTTGTTTCAATATACTGTCAATCTTTCTAAATGTTAAACAGGACTTAAAAGGCATGTTCTCCGCTTGAATGAGAAACAATGGGAACGTATTTGTGTCTTAAGTAAATCCTGTTAACTACGGTGCTCAGATTTCCTCTTAACTTTTCTTGTTTTTGCCTCCTTGAGGGAGTCCCGCGGTGTCCCAAGCTCGGTGCCTGGAAGTTTCCAGACCGCGGAGCAGGCAGGGGCAGCCGAGGAGGGGGTCTGGGGGGCATTCAGAGAGGAAGCCACACAGGGGTGGAGGTGCCCTAGGCGGCTGCCCACGGAGCCTCTCCAGCCCCACCTGGACCACGTCTGTGGGCTCCCTCGCTTGCCCAGCCCCCGCCCCCTCCCCCACCCAGCAGAGCACCCCCCACCCCCACCCGTCCAGGCCTGTCCTTGCACTCTGAGCCCCGGGGTCCCCTCCGAGTCCTCCAGCGCTTAAACGCTGTGTGGTTTCTCTCCGACTGGATCCTGATCAAAACTCGAGAAACGAGACCAAATGAACCCAAAGCCGCAGGGCAGCGCACGTCCGACGGGCAGGGCTGAGCGAGGTTGAAAAGAACAGCAACAGAAAAATCAGCGAAACCAAACCCAGTTCTTTGAAAAGGTCAATAGAATGAACACATCTTTAGCCCGCGGAGCAGGAGGGGAAATCAAACATTACCAATCTCACCAACGAGGCAAGGGGCCCCGCCAGACGCCGCTGTCTTCGGGACTGTTTGCCATGAGCCCGCAGTCCGCGAGCGGCACAAACCACCAGAGTTCACTCAGGACGCAGCCCTGCGCCTAGTGAGGCGCGAACCTCCAGGCCCGGGCGGCCTCCCTGGCACGTCCCCCGCGCACGGCCATCTCAGAGGGGTGAGGCCAGCGTGACCGAGGCCACCATCAGGTAGAGACGCTGCGAGAAACCAACGTTTCAGAATGTGCCTCAGTCACACAGACCCCAAAACCCTTTTAAAAAGTAGCAAATTGAATCCAGAATTGAATCTAGACAGGATGGGACATCGTGACCAGTAGGGTTTATTCCAGGAACGAAAGGTTGGTTCTACATTTTACAAAACAACAACGAAACCCCAATGGAATTCGCCACGTCCACAAAGGAGAGAAACCATAGGATAACCTCACTTGGCGAAGAGAAGCCACAAGTGTTGATGATAAAGACTCTGAAAATTATGAACTGAGTGGAGCTGGAGTCAAACAAGGGTTCAAACTAACGGGGAGCGTCCGTGCCGAGACGCCACACACCTGCCCCCCTTCGCCGACAGAAGGGGAACGCCCGTGTCCGCGCCCCCGGGGAGCATGGAGCCGTCGTCCGTCCAGCTGATGTCTCAAGAAGGAAAAGGGAAAAGGGAGAAAGACTGGATTTGAGGATGTAAACTGTCTTTATCTGCAGGCACGACTTGTGTGCCCCGTGAATCCAAAAGGATCTACAAACTACCAGAACCATGAATTTGGCCAAACGCGGGAGATACCCAACCTCGAGACTCAACGCGGCAGAGATCAAGGGAGGGAGGAATCTGTGAGCCATGGGACAAAATGCAGAGCCTGGGAACTGGTCCCCCCCATAAGGCGCCGTGACTATGACGCAGGTGCACGGAATCCACGGGGGGGCGGTCTCTTCCATCCGTGGTTCCGGAGCGACTGGATGTTCACAGAGGAAGAAGGAGCCTTCCCCTCCCCCCGGACGTGAGCTCAGTCTGAGGTGGATCCCATATCCCAGCACGAAAGCTCGTAACGCCCAGCTTCCGGGAGGAAATGCACAATGTCCGCAGCTCTGGAGGCGGCAAACGCAAACAACACGCACAACCACTGACCTTCACAGACTGACGAACCGGGCTTAATTAAAGTGAGAAACTTCTGTGCGTCCCGAAGTTTGAAAACCCGCAGGCAAGCCTGCAACCTGGAACTCGGACGGACGTCTGACAAACGTTCGTGTCCCAGATCGGTAAGAGAAAGGAAAACAACCCAATTTCAAAACGGGCAAAACCCCACTCGACGTCTGGCCGCGCCCGCATGGGGGCTCCGAGTCCCCAGCCGGTCCTCACAGCAAGCACAAAGCTGAGCCAGCTGAGCACCCGCAACTCAGATCCGCGGAGGAGGGAGATGGAGAATCACAACTCACCGGGGCGTCGGCAGGTCCTCAGCACGCGGGCGGACACCTGGGTGCCAAGGGCTGACGGCAGAGGCGGCATGGAGAGGCTGGGGGGCCCGTTCTGGGGGCCCCGTTCCTGTGAGAGCCTCATCTCCGTGAGTCCTACCCGGTTCTCCCAGCAAGTGTGGGAGAAAGGCCGCCTCCCGCTTCCTGCCGGCAGAGGCAAGAGCCCCCGTGAGATGGGCCGGTGTGTCCCAGCACGGTTAGCGAGCCCACCTGGCCCCAGGGGGCGGGGAGGGGTTTGCAAGTAGTTAGAGCCCACCTGGCTCTGGGGGGCGGGGTTTGCAAATAGAGCCCACCTGGCCTGGGGGGGTGGGAGGGAGGGGAGGGGTTTGCAAGTAGTTAGAGCCCACCTGGCTCTGGGGGGCGGGGTTTGCAAATAGAGCCCACCTGGCCTGGGGGGTGGGAGGGAGGGGAGGGGTTTGCAAGTAGTTAGAGCCCACCTGGCTCTGGGGGGCGGGGTTTGCAAATAGAGCCCACCTGGCCTGGGGGGTGGGAGGGAGGGGAGGGGTTTGCAAGTAGTTAGAGCCCACCTGGCTCTGGGGGGCGGGGTTTGCAAATAGAGCCCACCTGGCCTGGGGGGGGGGTGGGAGGGAGGGGAGGGGTTTGCAAGTAGTTAGAGCCCACCTGGCCGGGTGGGGGCAGGAGGGGGGAGGGATTTGCAAATAGTTAGAGCCCACCTGGCCGGGTGGGGGGGCAGGAGGTGGGGAGGGGTTTGCAGGTAGCTAGAGCCCACATGGCCCCAGGCAGGGAGGGGTTTATAACAGCTGAGGAGTGTCAGCCTCATTACGGGCCAGGAAAACACAAATTAAAACCGCAGAGAGACACGGCCCATGAGGGTGGCTGAAAAGGAGGACGATGCCCCTCGTCACTGGGGACGTGGAGTCACCAGGACGCTTGCTGTCCGCGGAGTGGAGGTGGCTGGACCCCTCTGGGCGCTGGTTGGCTGCACTCACTGGGGCCGAATATAGGTGCCCTGGACTCGGCGGTTCTGCTGCTGGGCACGCACCCGCGGAAGTGCCCCGAACGCTCTCCCCAAGGCGCGGACCAGAGGTCTACAGAGTGTCCCAGCCTCGAAGCCCAACGCGAGAAACCAGCCCAACTCCTGCCCACGAGGGAATGGTTGAGCCACGGCCCACCCCTACAGCCGGGTTCTTTGTGGTGATGACAGTGGGTGACAGGACCGCGGGCGCACCTCGGGGACGCCTGGCCTCGGTGCCAGGCCACCGCAGCGGAGCGGACCCCGCCGTAAAGGGAACCCGGGCAGCGCTCTGGTTTCCGGGGCGTGGCGGGGCTGCGTCCACACTGGTGTGTAGCCGTGTGCAAGGGCACTAGGTCTGAAAACACTATGTATGTATTTTAATTAAAAAATACTTTGCTAGGGAACGCCAACCATCATCTGAGCCGTCCGTGAGTCAGTCACTGGCCACGGCGAGAAATGCAACAGTAATGACATCATTGGAGACACGGTGAGAGTCACCGAGCATGACACAGACACTAAGGGAGTGGGTGCCGTTGGAAAAATGGTGCCGGCCGGCGGGTCCCGGCTGTGAAGCCCATGGGGCGAGCCTGGCTGGGGTCTTCCTGCTGTCACGAGGTGAGGGACGAGCCAACTGCCCGGAGGCGGTGATCCGTCCACACTGCGACACCGGGAGCGCCCGCGACCGTGGCACATCCTGGCACAGCTGGTGGAGACAGAAGAGCGATGGCCACTTGCGGGAAGAAGTGAGCGCTGGTTTCGAAGGGGACGAGAGAACTTTCTGGAACTCTCCTGCACGTTGCTGGGGCTGGGGTTGCACACGTGTAGTAATTTGTCGCCGAAGGCTTTTCCGTCTCTTCCAGATGCCGAAGTAGCCGGTGAGAGGGCTATCAATGCCTGTGGTGCCCTTCGAGATGCGTTAAGAAGACGGACGGACGGACGGACGGACGGGACGATAGGTGACAAAGCATTCATCTGAGGGGATGAGTGTATGTGTTTCCCGTCCGATTCTTTCATCTCTGCTAAATGTTTTCCATAATAAGAAGCTCGCGGCAAGGTGGTTGGCAGTGTCCTGGGCACAACGTTGAGGGGAAGGAGCCAGACACGGCGAGCGCGCGCAGTCTGACTTGGTTTATGGAAAGTCCGGGAGCGGCCCACCCTCTCCGGGGCGAGCGGCGCCCTCCTGCGCGTGCAGGCTCAGAGGATGTTCTGCGCTGGGGGCCGAGCACCTGGGCCATCCAGCCATCTGCACCTTACGATCGGTGAGTCTTTAGTCATATTTTCATGCTTCAGTAGAAATTTACATTATGCAGACGCTTGGGAAAACGGGGACGGACCGGGAGGTCCTCACCCCGGGGAACGGCTCGGCACCCTGAGGCCGGACACACGTTCCCTTCGAGTCCTCGCAAGAAGCTGGAAGCCTCCCCCAGGCCCTGCGGCCGCCCTACGGTCCTCACTGCCGTGTGGGTCCCCGGTAATTAAGACGGCTCTGTGGGGCGCCTCGGCGGGGGTGGGGGTGGGGGCGGGGGGGGCCCAGGCCGACCTGCCTGTTGTGGGAGCCTGATTTATGAGGGTGTGGGCGGAGGAGAGCCACTCGGGGGACAGGACGCCCCGTAACAGATGCAGCCGAGACAATTAGTTATTCGTGTGGAAAAAATGAAATTGGATTTCTGTCTCACACCATAAATAAAAGTCACTTGCGGCAGACGGGGCGGGGCTCGTCTCGGGGCCTCCCCGGGTCGGGGAGAGACGCGGGGCGGGCCGAGCGCAGAAGGAAAGACTCCTGTGTTGACCTGCATTAACGTCGAGAACTTTATCGAAAAAAAAAAGAGGAGAAAAGCGAGTCATGGGGGGAGGAGCCGTTTCGCGGACCAACCAGCGTGGGGGTGGCGCAGAGCGCGTCCCAGGAAGCCCAGCAGGAGAGGCGTGTCCACAGAGAGGGACCGGGGGCGTGTGGGGCCCGGGAGCCCGCACCTCGCGTGGCCGGGCCTGCAGTGCGGCCGCGGGAGTGGCTGGCGGTGCGCGGGGAAGGCGCGGGCCCTGCGCCCGGGGAGTAACGGGCTTTCTCTGGCGGGGCCGGCGTTTGCTGACCGAGGACCCAGCGTTCTGCTCCTCCTCCAGCCCTAAGGAAGCTCTCGGTCCTGAGCACAAGGAGACGCTCTGGGTCATCCCGGCACATGTCCCTGTGACAGGTGAACGGACACACGTGAGCTCGGAGCGTTCCCACGGGGGAGCGGCATGACCACAGGGCACGGATGGTTCGGGCAGGCCCTGGCGACGTGTGCGTGACCCCAGCAGAGGTCGGCGGTGCCCGGCCCTGGGGATGCGCTCCAGCTCCAGGTGCCGGCGTTGGGCGGGGGTGGTGGGCCTGGAGGGTCCCATCGTGCCCCACGGCACACCCCAGATGACCTAGTCTCACCCAGCGGGTCCCCTATCACACGACTGAATCAATGAAGAAGTGGAGCACTTCTTATGCCCAAGCACCCCGGAACAATCCGGGCCCGATCAGTGATTAAGGCTTCCTTCCACTTACTAGATGGGCTTACAGCAGCGTCTACACTCACTCACACCGCCGTCAGTGCTTCCCGCCAGGGCCTCCCCATCCCGGAGCTCTCAGCATCCTCGTGCCTTCCGCCGGCTGGACGGCGTGTTTGAGGAAGAGCCTGGGGTGGGTGCACCTTCTGAGCAGGTGCGGCATCCCCTGAGCGCCCGCGGGTCCGGGGTCTTCCCCTTCCCTCACTGCCAGGTGCACCTGCTCTGAATGTGGGACGGCAGCCCCATCCATCTGCGTCTGGCCGCGCTGACATTCGGCGTCCCGTTTTGAAGGGCAGACACCTGCCGCCCGTCTGTTCCTCTGTACGGAGTCCACCTTCTGGCCGGATGCCCCAGAGATTCCTCCGAAGCTCGCCCGCGGGTTCCTTCAGCTGGGACGCGGGGTCAGGGCTCCCTCCGCCTGCCTGCCCTCTTCCCCCTTGGGCGGGCCCTGCCCAGCACACCTTCCCTGGCCTCCCGACCGTCCCTGGAGTTTGTCCTGCGTCATGAGTCACAGGCTAGAAACGCAGCTCCGGGAGCCCCTTGCTGGGCCCAGGGTGGTCGGAGGCCGTGCTCGGAGGGACAGCCCATCACACGCAATGACCTGTGTGTGACATCGTGTCCCCTCGAACCCGGGGCTGGGGATGAACATGCAGGTGACGGGCGCTGTCGCCGAGAAGCGAGCTCCACCCTGTGCCTCGGCCACCCCATGGGGCCGTGTGCTTGGAGGACGGTTGTCGCCATCCCGGATGAGCTGTCACCCACACCCCGTCCCCTCCTAGCGGGATCTGTCTCCAGGGGAGAGGAGCCTCCCCGCTCTCTGCATGGCGTCTAATATTGCTTATCTGATGAACCTATTAACCATATTTCCCTAAATATTTAAACACTTGCACAATTAATGAATCCCAACTAGAAAAATTAACCAACAAAATTTCCCAGATATTTAGATATTGATTATAAACTTTAATCAAATGCTTCTAAATGTTTAATTAAAATCAAAAGCTAAATATATCAGATTTGCTTAAATTGCCTGAAGCGTCTTTACAACCAGGTAAACCTACAAGCTAAGGGCTGAGTGTCTATGTCTCCACCAAATTCTCGTGCTGAGGGCCTGACCCCCAACGTGACTAGAGACGGGCCTCCAGGAGGTGGTGATGGTTGAGAGCAGGCCGTGGGGCCCCAGCCCCGCAGGACCGTGTCCACACTGAGGGGACAGAGGGGACACTGGAGAGCCCTCCCTGACCTCCGTGAGGACACCGCCGGCCTGAGGCTCCACCGGAAACCAGCTGTGCTGGCCCCTCGTCCCCGAGATCTCGCGGGTACATGTGCTTTTGTGAAAAGGTGCGGAGCTGCGCCCCACCGGGTGAGTGGGCCCGTCTGCAGGGTGTCCCTCGGTGAGAGAAAAGCCTTACGGTTTCTTACCCCGACACCAGCTGCCCGGGGTGCCTCTTCTCTGCTATTCTCACGCCTTCCCACGGTTGCCAGAACTTTCCAGAAACACAGGGAGAGACACGCCCTCCATCAGCCTTGCCTGCAGGATCTGGGTTCTTCTTGAACCCACGTCTTTCCTGTGTCCACCCCAGCGAAGCCCGCCAGGGAGGTGGTTTGTCCACATCGGGGGCCACCGCCTGCCACCATCTTTAGGGACCTGGACGGTGCTCCCCTCGGCAGCGCTCACGCCCCCTGCAGACCCACAGCGCCTCCTCGTCCTTGACAAGTAGCACCCCCAAGAGGTGGGGGACCCTCTTCCTCCACGGGATCGCCGTGTGTCTGGGGCTTTGCAGACTCATCTACGACCCGAGCGTGCCTCGGGCTGAAAGACCGCGTGCGCCCCGGGCGGGGATCCTGTGCTGTTGGCACGCGCCCGACGCCCCTGCCAACACCCGGCCTCTGGAGACATGAGGGTCAGCGTCCCGGGACGGCGGCTCCAGACTCCCGCGGGGGGCGGGGGGCGCCGAGCGCCGAGGGGCAGAGCACCTGCTGCTCCCGGGCCTCAGGCGGGCGCACCCGCGACTCCCCGGTTTGGTGGCGGCGCTGCTAAGCCCGCGGGGTTGGCACCAGTGTAAAAACACACAGACACTCAGTGAACGGTCGTTCAGTCCACGGCAGAGTCTACCTTCTTCCTCGTTCCCGCACCCCCACGCCGGGCTGCCCCTGCGAGGGCCCCGCCGGCCTCTCTGGGCCTCCGTTTCTCCCCCGACCCGCGGGATGACGCCTTGGGAGGGTAAGCTGGGAGCCGGGCCCTCGGCTGCACCAGCCCCCCAGGCTTCCGCAGGAGGTGCGAGTCGCGGTGTGGCCCGGACGGCCTCGGCGGCATTCCCGGTGCCTGCTAAGAAATAATCAAGCCGCGATGTCCCGACAGAAGGGACCCGAGAGACAGAACATGCGTGGGCGCTCTGCAACGAGGAGGGGCGGCTACACGCGTGCACGCGCCCCACGCGTGTGCACCGTGCCCACACTCGAGGGGAGAGGTCCGCGCGCGCCGTCCAAAGGCACAGTGACTACTCCTAGGCGGCGGAGTCGTAAGTACGTTCTTTTCTTCCCGAGACCTTCCTACGTTTTCCAAATGTCTTACAATGACTGGTATGAATGAGAACAAAATATTCCCCGGACGTGTTTGTTTCTTGAGCAGGAAACACCACTGCTGCCTCCTGCCAGGGTTGTGGGTGCGAGGGCCATGCTCCCAGAGCCCGGCTCCCGGCGCGGCGGCCCTGGGGACCCAGGCCGGGCCAGCCGCACACAGGCCAGCTCTGAAGGGGTTAAGATGCGCCACCAATGCAAATCAGGTTTAATTAATCCTTTTCATCAGTTGCAAATATACCTTCTGAACCCTATTAAAAACATGAATATGCAAATGCAGACCTTTTTAAATTCTCATTTTCAAGGACTTGGTGTTGGGGTTTGATTAGTGAATTCCGTTAACAGCCTGTAAACCTCGTGCAAAATTTAATTTCCATTTTAGGTTAAAAAAAAAGAAAAAAGTCACGAAGGCTGTTGGTAATCGAGCTAATTATGGTGTTATGCTAACGAGACCGCACAGGGAGCCCTGGTAGGTGGAGGGGGCAGCGGCCGGGCAGGCCCCGGCGGCTCCTGGTGCCCTCTGGGCAGGCCCCCGGCCGTCAGCCCATTTTCCAGATGTGGAGACTGAGGCTCACGGTGGGAAGGAGGCCGGGAGTCCTGCAGGCTGGGGCGGAGACGGCGTCAGAGGGCCACCTGGCGTCCAGGCCTCCGCGGGGCGGCTGGCTCGGGGGGAGGAGGTCCTGCAAGGAGAGGACCCGCCTTGAGCCCCCGCCTGGCGCCCTGGGCCCCTGTCCATGGGGGACGCTGCTCAGTGCTTCCTGGCTCTGCTGAGTCCCCATGAACTCCCGGGTGACCTGCTGGGACAGCCCCTTGTCTGACTAATTAAAGACGAAGACAGTCTGACACGTGTCACGCACACAGTGAGCCTGGACTGACCCGCGGTGGACGAGACAGGGTCCTGTCCCAGTGGAGGCCGGCGGTGGGCGTAAAAGACGACACTGGGCTGCCCAGACGCGGTGCGCCGTAAAATGAACGTCTCAATTATTTATATTGATTACACGTTGAAGTGACATTTTGGAATCCTTGGCTTAAATAAAATATATTTTCTAAACTCAGTTTCACCTGTTTCTTCTTACTTTTTCAATGTGACTACTGAGCAAGTTCAAAGCACGCGTGTGTGGTTTGCGCGTTATTTCTGTGGGTTCCCGAGAAGACAGGCGCCTGGTGGAGAACGCGTGTGCCGCGGGGCCGAGGACGTACGTACCGCCTGTGTGTTGTCAACGAAATACGCGTGACGACGAGGCCAGGGGCCGAGAGGGGCCGCAGGAGGAATAGCGCAGGGGCAGGGGATGACGGTGTCGCTGCCGCAAATCCCACGGGGGTGGGGCTTAAACGGAAATTCTCCCCCACGTCCCGGGGGCTGGGAGTCCAAGGTCAAGGTGTGCATGGGGCTGGTTCCTCCTGAGGCCTCTCTCTGTGGTGTGCAGACGCCGAGTTCTCCGTGTCCTCGCGTGGTCGTGCCCCTGTGCGTGTCTCCTCCTCTTCTAGGACCCAGTCCGCGTGACCTCACTTTACCTTAACCCCCTTCTCCAAATACATCACGTTCCGAGGTCCTGGGGCTTGAACCTGTGGATCTGGGGAACACAACTCAGCCCCTCACGGAGGTGGGCCAGGTGAGATGCGGGGCGGCAAGACGCGATGGGACTGGCGGGTCCAAGGCGCCCGAGGAGTCCAGGTCTCAGAGACAGTCACCGGTTAGAAACCCCCCAGTACTACCCTCATTCTTGAAAAGGTACATTTGAGGGGCGCCTGGGTGGCTCAGTCGTTAAGCGTCTGCCTTTGGCTCGGGTCATGATCTCAGGGTCCTGGGATCGAGCCCCGCATCGGGCTCCCTGCTCGGCGGGGAGCCTGCTTCTCCCTCTGACCCTCTGCCTCTCTCCCTGCTTGTGTTCCCTCTCTGTCTGTCTCTGTATCTCCATGTCTCAAATGAATTAATAAAATCTTAAAAAAAAAAAAAAAGAAAAGGTACATTTGGGAAATCTGGAGCCGTGCATACAGCGGGGACCAGAACCATAAGAAGAAGGTTTACAAGCAAGACACACTTGTTAATTTGGTTTGGTTTGTTTTGGCTTTTGTTTTGTTTTTAAAAAAATGACCAAAATGGCTGAGAACTCTGACCGTTCTGAGAAATGCTGTCAATTTTACTTTAAAATGAGACTCGGGTGTTTCTGTGCATTATTGTTTTCAATAAAACTTCCTAAGTGTTTTAGGAAGAACAACAGCACAACGCCAGTGAAATGCATCAGTAGATGCTTCCGTGGAAAACCTCCAAGACGATTCGGTGAGAACAGCGAGGCTTCAGAACAATCCGCAACTACTGTGCAAACCTCCCGAATCCAGCGTACTTCTGTGTGTCCGTACGTTAGGCGTGCACGTCCATCCACGGACGGAAGGGGCTGGGACGGGCTGAAGGGTGGTTTTTCTTTACATTGAAAATCTGTTCAACAAGGCGAGTGGCGGCTGCTCTCGGACCCGCGCTCCATCACTGGCCCCCGTGCTGTGTGATTTGGGGCAAGGCCCTGCCCCTCTCTGGTCTGGAGCAGGAAGGGAAGCAGTTTGGACAAGCCAGGTGTCCTCACTGTGAGCGCACGCACGGACACAGCACACGCACACACGTGCACACAGGCACGTACGTGCAAAGGCGCACACACAGAGGTGTGCACGGACACGCAGTCCCGTATGTCCACACGCCTGGACTTGCTTGGCTCTGGCGTCCTGCTGACGTTTAACCGTGAGGGAAATGGGCCAAGTTGGACCCAGGAGCTGGGGTCTCGCGGAACCTGGTCGGGAGGGCTGGGCACGTGACCCGAGGCAGGTCCCTGCCCTTTCTGGACCCAGCGCCACTACGGGACCGGGAGGAATTTGCAGGCGGGAGGGAAGTCTGCGGGCTTCGCAGCCTCGGGTCCAATGCAGATTCCGACTGGGTTGGTCCAGGCAGGCCCAGGGAACCTGCGCCTCTAACGGCTCCCGGGGCTGCTGC
This sequence comes from Halichoerus grypus, assembly GCF_964656455.1. Taxonomy (NCBI): domain Eukaryota; kingdom Metazoa; phylum Chordata; class Mammalia; order Carnivora; family Phocidae; genus Halichoerus; species Halichoerus grypus. The sequence goes on from NC_135717.1 coordinate 1,343,984, forward strand.
TGTGGGTCCCCATGCACGCACGCGGTTGCAGCGCCAGGCTGGGTGCGGGTGGGGGTGGGGGTCCCGCAGAGGCCCCAGCAGGCGGCGCTGTCCTCCCTGGAGCCTCCGGGAAGCTGGAAGGAGCCCTGCCGCACTCAAATCCTGTTACATCCTGGCAATTAGAGTTTATCGCTGTGGCACTAATCCCTTAAAATTAGTCATTAGTGGCTTAAGAACCATTTAGCATCGGGTGCCCACTAATGAGTTGGCAGAAGTAGGGATCTGCCAGAAAGAACCAGAACTTTCGTGCGCTGTCTGCACCTCCCTGGCTCCCTGGGCGGGCGGCCCCAAGGGGCCTGGACCGACTCCAGCAGCAGGCGCCTGAGTCAGCCCGGGGCTGGGGGTGCTGGTGGGGACCTGCTGCCCGTCCCACCCGGGAGGGCGGGCCTCTCCCGCACCTGCACGCTTCTTCTGGAGAGGAAAACCCCGCCATGGAACACAGGGACCGTCCCCCGCCGGCTGGCCCTGTGTCGGCGCTGGGTGGGTGGGCCGGGCCCCGGTGGGCTCTCCAGCTGGAAGGGGCCTTGGAGACCCTCCCTCTGTGGAGCGAGGAAGTTGGGGGCCGTGGCAGGGACGAGGCCCACGTCTGGGCGTCTGGACCCGAGGGAGGGCCTTGGCTGGGTTTTAGCTGCCTGGCCCCCACCCTGCCCTCCTACAGAAGCGGGGATGGCGGGCGGGCGGCCCAGGCTCCACCGATCCAAGAGCTAGCCGGCACCCTAACTGGAGAGGTGACGAAAGCCTCGGGGACGGACGGGTCAGGAATCCCAGACAGAGATGGTATTGGAGTCCTGCAGCTGGGGGGGCCTCATGGCGTGTCGGGCAGTGGGTAGGTGGTGGCCACGGGGCCATGTGTCCACCAGTGGGAGCAGGAACTGTGGCACGATGCAGCCCAATTCCTCAGCCCCGACCCAAATCCTTCCAGAACATTCCTCTCTTGCCCAGGTTGGCATTGTAACCAACAGTACCCTTTGGGGGCATCCCACCGGGACCCCAGGCCCTGGTGCTCACTGTTCCCTGTCGCCCACTGGGCAGAGGTGAAGAGCTGTCATGGCCCACCAGCCAGGACTCCCCTGGCCTTCCGGCCTGTCCCTCGAGGTCCCACCTGCTGCCGGGGCCCAGCTGGACCCCACTTCCTAAGCCATCTCGGCAAGAACCAGCCCCCCTCCCACCGCCCTGGACAGTGGCTGTCTGCGGGCCCGTGTGGATAGACCTGCACGCGCACAAGGGTCTCAGCCCCACCCCACCCACGCCTCCCTGAAGGCTTCTGACGGTGCAGGACGAGATCAGGCACTCGGCTCAGGCCGATGTGTTCCCGGCGCCCAGAACCAAGCCTGACACACAACGTCTGCTCATGATGGTCTGCGTGGACGAGTCCACTCTGAAGCCTGCACCCCCAGGAGCTTCCTCCCCATTCCCCGCAAGGAGCTCCTCTGGGGGCTCTCCTGGCTCTAACACAGGGAGCGGGGTTTTGGGTGCCGTCCGTGAGACAGGACGCGAGCACGCTGGGGGCTCGCAGCACCTGGTGCTGGGACCCCTGAGCTCACCTCAGGCTGTGGAGGGCAGAAAGCCCCCCACGCTGGGCCAGAGTCCCCGTGCCAACTGGCTCACGGCCCTGGAAGCCACTTGACCACACCAGGCCTGTTTTCTCATCTGCGGAGTGGAAACAGCAAAGGTCCCCCCGACCCCAGCCGTACTGATATCAAAGGAGCCAGAGGACTCGGGGTCCTAGCAGGAGAGCCTGGTGGCCCTGCGGCTGACCTTGGTGGTGGCCCCGGGGCCTGGCCAGGCCCTGTCTCTGAGGCACACGTCCACGGTCCAAGCTCCAGAGCGGAGCGGCCCCAGCCTCATTCAGCTTTGCTGGGCGTGGGGGCTCGGGGATGTGGGGGTTGGGGGGTCAGGGTGTGGGGGGTGTAGCCGGAGCCCCCCAGGGCGTGCGCCTGGAGGTGACACGCAGGGCACGCTCTCCCTGGGCTCTAGGGAGCAGGCGGACCTAGGCTGGCCCCACCCCCCACCGCCAGGGGCCTCGGGACCACTGCTGGCACAGCCAGCTCGCTGAGCTGCTCCCCCAGCTCTGCCGGGCTCAGATAGCGGGCTCACTGCACGACGTGACCTCCGCGCCCACGGTGAGGCTGCCCGGCCACGGGCTGGCACCACCCATGCAGACGCAGGGGGCCGCCGACGTCAGCACTCATTTTCCCCATGACTGGTGACAGGCCTGGCGTGCGGAGCTGCGCATGTCAATGAGGTGGGGCTCTGGCCTCCCACCCCAGGCAACCCGTCTTCTGTCCCCCAACCTCCCGTGCGGGGGGCGGGGGGTGCAGACCACCACCCCAGGCATCCCAAGCTCCTAGGCCCCCGGTCAGCAGCCCCCCTCGGGCCCCGAGCTATGAGCACAGAGGCCGAAGTCCCTCCTGCACGTGCAATGTGGGCCCCTTCCCATGCAGGCAGCCCCCGTCCCCGGGCCCCCAGCCTGGCCTGCAGGAACCTCAGCCCTGAGTGCCCGGCTGTGTGCACGCTGCTCGTCCTGAGGGCACCAAACCAAGGAGGGTGGGACTGTGGAACCGCTGGCCTCTCCCATGGGGCCTGGGGTTTCGGGAGATCCCCACCCCCATGGCAGGCCCAGCCAGTCCTTGCCGCCAGCACTTATGTGGGGGTGCTCGGAGCCGCCTCCCTGGCCAGCCTCCGAGGCAGCAGATTGGTCCATTTGGCAGGCGGGCGACCCGAGTCTGGAGTCGGGGAGGTGCCTTCACCTCTCTGCTCCACCTGAGCACCTCCTCCCTTTCCTCTGCTGGTGATGGTGGCCGCTGGGCCGCCACCCACTGTCCCCTGGTGTCCAGGGGCTGTCCTGGGGCCAAACGGAGGGTCGGCAGAGCGAGCCTGTCAGCTCAGACACACACAGCGAGCCGGGCAGGGTGGCCGAGGAGCAAAATTTATTTCAGGGGGAGCAGGGACGTTGGCTGGCAGCCCCCCGACACGGCTGGGTTTGAGCGGTGCATGGGTGGGGGCCCACGCCGGGGCGGGGACTGGAAGCGGGCTGGGACGGCTCGGCCCCCAGGCCTCGGGCCAGAGCAGCAGCACCGCACATCCTGGGGAAGGAGGAGGGCGGCGCCCCTGCCCTGCAGAGCGGGCGGACCCCGGGCAGCTGGGCCCCCGGGCAGCTCGCAGGGGTCCTGGGCAGAGGGGGCAGCATGCGGCCCGGGCCGGGCTGTGTGCATGGGGGCGGCTGCCCACGTGCACCGTGGAGCTGAGGTGCGGCCGCCGCCGGGGCGCATGGCTGCAGGCTAGGCCACGGTCTGGCGGCTGAAGAGCTCGAGGGTGAGGGCGCTGAGGAAGGCCGGGATGCTGTCCTGGCGCAGCAGGTGCAGCTCGATGAGCTCCCGCACCGAGTGTGAGAACGCCGTCTCCAGCAGCTGCATCTTGGCGCCCGAGGGTCCCGTGGCCTGCGAGGTGGGCGGGAGACAGGGAGGACAGCGGTCAGCGCGGTGGTGGCCTGGGGGTGCCCCATCCCCTCCCCCAGGGGGAGCCGCGGACACCCTGTCCCACGAGCGCTGGGCCAAGCTGCCCCTGGAGGGTCGGTGCGGGTGGGGGCCAGACAGGCACGGTGCTGCCCCCATGCCCAGCGGGGCTGGGCGTCTCCCCTTCCCAGCGGGGGGGGGGTCTCACCCACGTTTCTGGAATCTAAAACACAGCTCCTCCCGGTTGGCCCATCCGGCCTTCCCTATCCTCAGACCCCAGCCACCACGAGGATGGTGGCCTGCACGCTCCCCAACAGCGCTGGAAGGCTGCGAGGCGCTCTGGGGTGGGGGTCCGACACCCCGCCCCGGGAGGTGTCTCCCATCCAGGCGGGGCACGGGGCTGCTACTCAAGTTCACATCCATTTCTTCCCCGTCACACCCCGTTGGCCACGGAAAGGAGGGGGTTCCCACTGGCAGCACTGCTGGGCTTAACCCCGCTCAGTAGGCCTTGCTGAAAATGCACCTCTGGGCCTCAGTTTCCCTGTCTGTGCAGTGAGGGAGCAGGAATCTGGAGTTCTGCTGGCCTGCAGGAAAGGGCTGTGGGGTGCCGGGGGGCTGGGCAGTCCTGGAGAGCACAAAGTGGGGGTGTGGTCCCGGCTTCAGGGCCTGGGGAGGCCATGGAGGAAGACGAGTCTATCCCATGGAGATGGAGACAAACCTCCAAATGCCTCAGCTCCAAGCACTGTGTGGGACCAAGGGCAGGGCTCCCCAAAACCAGGTGGCTGTCCCCTCATGTGCAAATGGGGAGACCAAGGCCCCGGGAGCTGGGGCCCGCCCTGGGTCTCAGGGCAGGTCTGGGCAGAGCTGGGCCTGGGCCACAGGGCCAGGTGCTCCTGGGGAGGGGGTGGAGGACAGCCAGGGGTTCTGAGCTGGGGGCGCGGACGAGGCCCGAGGCTGCCTGAGCACTTAGACACGGGGCTCACAGTGCCCGAGAGACTCCCAGAAGCGGGGGGAGGCTGCCTGAGCCCAGACTGCACCCTGCCCGCCTGACATGGGCCGCACCTGCCAGTGGGCTGAGCCGGGTGAGTAGGAACGCCTGGGGCCCATGCTGGCCCCTGGGAACGTCTCCAGCAGGGGTGGGGGAGCGTTCAGGGCTCTTGCCTGCCGGGTGAGCTGGGGGCACGGGCCAGGGAAGACGGGGGTGTTTGTGAGACAGAAGCCTGTGGCCCTTGAACCCCATTCAGTGAGGTGGGCGGCACTGGCGGGGCGGCCTAAGGGGTGTCAGGAGCTGAGTGGGGTCACTGAGGGTCAGCACCCCCAAAAAACAACTTCCCTCCCACTCTGCACATGCAACCTGGTCAGCCCAGGGACGGGCTGGGGACCACGCTGCCCCCCAGTCTGGAGAGTCCCCACTCCTGGTGACGGAGGACCCCCCTTCCTGGACAGCTCTCACCAGAAAAGGCTTCTCCGCAGGGACCCAACCCGCCCACTCCCTGGTGCCGCCTCGGGGGCACCGGTTGTACCAAGACCCTTGGACGGCGCGCAGAGAGCCGACGACCGCCGGCGGCTGTCCGGGGCTGGCCCGTGGCCCACTGCTCCCGCCTGCAGGACACTCGCTCTCAGCCCGCGCGGCTCACGGGGTCCGCGTCCATGGCCTCTGCACGACGAACACCCCAATTACAACGGAGGCAAATGATCCTAACGAGTGTTTGTCCAGAGAACGCGCGCAGGTGTCCGACGAGCACGTGAAACCCCGTGCGGCATCACCAGCGTGCAGGGAAGGGCAAGTCGAAACCACAGCCACGAGCACGGCCACGGTCCACGAGCACGGCCACGGCCACGGTCCACGGTGGGCGGCAGTGCTGGCGAGGACGCGGAGTGGCAGGGCCTGCGCACGGCTGCTGGAATGGAAGTGGCGCCCCCACCGGTGAGAACATTCTGACTGCTCCTCGAGGTTACACACACGACCGGGCAGGTGCGGCCCTGGGTGCACAGTGAGGACTGGAGCCTCGGTCCACACAGACGCCCGGCCACAAGCACTCCCATTTCTAAGGGCCAAGAAGAGGGAACACCGTCAGCGGAGGAGAGGTGAACGAAATGTGGGGTGCCCCCAACGGGATAGGACTCGGCCACCAAAAGAATGAGGCTCTGAGCCCCGCTGCCACAGATGCGCCTCGAACACGTGCTAAGCACAGACCACCGCGCTCGCACGTGGTCACTGATCCAGAGCAAGCAGAACAGCAAGGGCGCGGAGAAGTCCCAGCATTAGCTCGGGACGCAGCAGATACACGGGCGCCACCCTCCCCCAGCAGCTGCAGCGGGCTGCCCGCTCACCCCTGCACACCGCGGGCCTCAGACCCGGCCCAGCCTGGCAGGTGTGGGCCCCCGTGTTCCAGGCCCCGAGCTGCCCCCAAGGGGCAGGCGGGCGCCCTCTGCGACCCCAGAGCTGGAGCCGGCTCTGCCTGGTGTCCCCTCCAACGGCGCGCCCCATGAGCCCTGAGTAGCTGTTAGAGCTCAGGGTGCCGGCGCTGTCCGCCTCCCCATCTGGTTCACAGCCCAGATGCTCCCCTGCCGCCTTCCTAGGCGCCCACCCCTCCCCGAGCAGCTGACCCTGTTCCCTCGTCCGCTCCTACATTTAGCCTTTTCATAGTTCAACACAAACCATTTTTAAACAAAAGTAAGAGAAACCACTCTGACCTTTTACCAAGAAAATCCTTTCATTTCTGCCTTCTGCTCAATTCTGAATTTCTTCCCCTAAATGTCAGGAGGGCTGATTCTCTGCAGCTGTGGCAGGGGGGCGGTGAGGGAGGCCATGCACGCTCTTGGCTCGGCGGCTGAGGGACAGCCGTCCCCTAAACTGGGGACCCCTGCCCAGGACCGCTGCCCACCTGGGATGGGAGGTGGTCTTCCGGCAGCTCGGGCGTAAGAACGGCGTTCTCCGCGTGCCTCCCCAGATCCCCGTGGGCTGCGGGGCCCTGACCGTGCTTTGTTTACACGCATCACACGTCCCTCGCGGCTGCAGCCCCGAAGCCCTGTCTCGAGGAACAGCACAACTGAAGACGAGCCAGCGTGAGGCCCATCCCGGATGCGCCAGGACGCCACGGACACAGCGACACCGGGCCGGGGGCAGGCTGGAAGGAGGCGTGACCAGGGCCACGTTCTCATCTCAACCCACATCAAGGCAAAGCCGAGGGCTTGCGACCGGCCAGCTGCCACTGGCCACGCCTGCCGGTTCCGTCGTCGGAGGGGCCGGGGCCGGGTCCTCGCCCGAGGCGGTGTGGACATCGTGCGGCTGCCAGAACGTGCCCCCGAACTACGCAGTGCTGATCAGTCTCTGCTAGGCTCTGTCGTGTTCAGATACCACCCGGTCCCCAGGTACCTTGTAAATCACTCTAATTAGGGGCTGTTCACTTAAAATTAGAGAGCAATTTTTTAAGAAGCAAATTGCCCAGTAAGACGTGTTGGCTGTGGCTGGAAATACTTATGGGCTGACGGCTGGTCTTTGCCTCCTCTGCCCCAGCGTCTGGGAGCGACAGGCTGCGGTGTGGCCGGCGGGCACCACAATGCGGCCTGCGCTGCCCACCAGCTGGCCGTCAGGCGCCCCGGCGGCCCAGGCCTCAGCCAGGCCTCGCCTCGGGGCCTCCTTCTCCCTCCGACGGCAGAGCCGGGCCTCCCTCGAAGGGTTCGGCCCAGACCTCAGTGAGGTCTGCCTGCCGCGGCGTGCATCGTGGAGAGGGGCCAGTGCAGGGGCGCCGGGGGCATCGCGGGCAGGGGTGCTCTGCCGCTGCGGGTCGGCGTAAGAGAAGTGTGCGGTGCTTACAGGATGCCTGGCTCCAAGGGGGCTTATTAAATGCATCTGGCCGCCCCTCAAGCCTGCGGCGTCCCAGCTGGCAGGTGCTTTGTGACACTCCTCTCGTGAGATGCCCTGAGTAGGGAACTGCCCCCCGAAAGCAGAGACAAGAGCTCCCCGTCGGCGGTCCCCTCCCGAGTCCCCCAACTGCAGGGGGTGGTGAGGCTTGCATAAGCATGAGGGGATGCCCACCAAGTGCAAGATCACCTTTTGCGAGGGCACTGAAGACAATCCCATAAGTGAAGAAACAGGAGGAATCCAGAGATTAACCCACTGCAAGGTGTGGGTCCTCAAGTCCTGATCTCAACAGACGAGATGTGCACAATGCAACAGAATTATAAAACAGGGAGCGGAAACGCTACTCTCTCAGGACACGGGGAGCTGAGTATCGTTTCTGCGAGATGGTAGCATCGCACCTCGTCATGACAAGGGTCCATCACCTCCCGGAGGGAAACACAAGACGGCCCCGAGCATCTCGGGTCTGAAAACAGATGGCAGCACACATCACAGTGACTCAGGAACCTCAGAGAGACACGAGGGGTCATGCAGCACACTTCCATGACCTGTGGGTCGAGTGAGATGAAACGCACTTGCGGGGTGCACCAGGCAGAGCCACGGGGGACAGGGAGCGCTGGGTGCCCTGCTAGAGAGGAGGGGTGGCCCTGCCAAGCGTTGAGGCTCTACCTCGAGAGACCAGAGAAACAAGGGAAGGGTCCAGATCAAGGGGGAATAAACAGAATTGAAAACAGGAGAGAGAGCTACTGAAATGAGAGGCTGGTCCTTTGAAAAGCAGCAAAAAACAAAAAACAAAACAAAAAAACCCAAAAAACTGAGAGAGATAGGAAAATACAGAAGTTGCCAATATCAGAAATGAGATCCTGGAGCTGTTACAAAAATAATAAGAAAACACTACAAAAAAACGTTTATGCCCATAAATCTGACAGCTGGGCACGGAGCAATCCCTTGAAAACCATGGAGCAGCAAAGCTCAGTCAAGATGAAGTAGATAACCTGAGTAGTCCTATAGCCATTAGGAAAACCAAGTTCGTAATTAAGAAGCTCCTCAAAAACAAATCTTCAGCCCCAGATGGTTTCACTGGAGAATGTTATCAGATATTCAAACGAGAATTAATACCCATTTTACACAATCCCTTCCAGAAAACAGAGCAGAGGGAACACTTCCCTGTGCAGAAGCATTTTCCCCGATACCAACACGCACGGCAGAGACACAAAGTCCAGAACGTGCAAAAACCCTCCACAGATTTCAGCCAATCTAATCCGGCAACGTATAAAACAGATTACTACACCCAGACCAAGGGCACCTCATTTCTGCGTGAGGCTGGTGCGACGCTGGAGAACCAGCCAGGGTGAGCCGCCGGGACAACAGGCCGGGGAGGGGCCCCAGGAAAGCCCCTCCGACGAAAACCCTCAGCAGGCTGGGAGCGGCGCATGCAGCCAGCTCGCGGAGCGGACAGTGAGGTCCTGGTTCTGGGGGTGGCACAGGCCCATCAGTGACATCGAAAGACAGCCGCACAAACAACCCCAATCCACCCTTTCAAGCCAAGCGCAGGATCCGTCCCACGGAGGGAGGAGGCTGGCCTCTTCACAGATGGTTCTGGAGCAGCTAGACATTCCTAGTTAAGCCGACAAAAAAGAATTCTGACTTAAACCTCACACCTCATGCAAAATATAACTCAAAATCTATCACGGACTTAAACATAAGACGTTAAAAAAAAAAAAAAACTTAAAACCCAGAGAAGAACCATTTCAGGATGAAACCAGGCAAAGAATTCTCAGACTTGACCCCAAAAGCACAACCCATAGAACAGAACAGGGGCGGACAAGTGGGACGGGCCCCAGGCACACGCCCACCGCTAGCTCCCGACAGGCCCGAGGGCAGGGGGACAGGCCCGCCTGGGAGGAGGTACTATGGGCTGCACGAGTGGCCCAGGGCTGGCACTCCCGTGCCCTGGCCCTTCCTGCAAGGCCAGGCGCAGCGGGGGCGGCCCTGTCGCTGAGCCGGGCCTTCCTGCACAGCACCGGCCACGGCTGCAACAGCCCGTTTATCTCTGTGACTCTCTGATGCTGTCTCTGCTTCACTCCCAGGACGTGCGGGCACGAGGCGGCCGCAGTCAGCACAGGGCGGTGGGCGAGGCACGGACAGCCGCCCCACGCGGCCCTGCGGCCTCACCTCGCCCACACGCGCTCAGATGCCCGGGGGCCAGCTCTCCGCTCCCCCACCGGCTCCAGGTGGAAGCTCGTGGCTGCAAGGCCCGGGGGAGGCAGGCTCATCGGTGGCTGTGGTCAGCGGCATGAAGACTCATGTTCAGATCCGTGGGCAGCAGGCACCTCACTGGACACAGCTCCAGGCGGCCCTGCTTGCCATGAAACCTGGCCGTTCCCATGTCGGCCGTGTCCTCGGCGCTGCCCCCGGGGCCGTCCTGTAGGAGGGAGGGTGGGGAGGCACAGGAGCCTGGGGACGCTGTGTGCTGTCCACTTCAGCGGGGGCAGGGGGGCTATGCGGGGACAACGCAGGGCGGGCACCATGGGCCAGCGTGCACCGAGAGTGCTCAGTGCTCCTGCCAGCACCCCTCCCCGCCACCACTCACGTGCACCCCGGGCCTTGGCGGGTAAACAGCATCCCCACACTCAGACGCTACCTGCCCAACGCCTCTCTGCTGACCCCTCCACCTGGCAGCCTCCTCTGGGTGCCGGCCCAGGGGCAGAGGTCCAACATCCGGGCCCTGCGGTTGGTCAGACCTAGCTTCTGACCGTGGCTTCACACCTGGAAGCCGTGCGACCCTGGGCACTCTGGCAAACCTCGGGTCCTGCGTGCACGCCGGGCGTGGCTGAGGAGACAAAGAGCTCGGGTGTGTGAGAGCTCCTGGCTCGAGGGGACGCACCCAGCGGAGACCCGCTGGAGCCCAGTCCACGGGGACAGGTCTTCCACCGTGAGAGGATGGGCCTCCCCCGCCGGGGACCAGGCCCGTGCACCTGGGCTGCACGCACACACCTGCTCTCAGAGCCGCCGGAGGAGAGTCTCTGCACTGAGCAGGCTGTGAGGATATGAAAGCGCTCCCCACTTCACAGAGAATCTGGGTTTCTCCAGCTGAGAGTCTGACGCATCCTTAGAGCTGTCACGCGCTCACAGGTGATCTGGGGAGAGCGGCCTCACCACGTCGTCAGGAAACCACCTTGAACTTCCGTGCTGGAGAAAGCCCCGCGAGCATGCACTGCGGTGGATCACGCTCACCCTTGTTCACACTCACACCCAGAGAAAGGGCACATAAACAATGAAACGTAACCGTGGTTAGCTCAGAGAGTGCAGATGAAACGTGGCCCCTCACGGTTTTCTGCACTTCCCAGGTTTTTCTGTGACTGCACATTCTATCTGTAATCAGAAGTCCTGTCAAATGACATCTACGGGAGCTGAGGAGTTCCGAGAACAGGTGAATAAGCACACACCTTCCCTGCCACAGACACGTGCCCGTGTGTGGGCTCACCGGCCGGCTGGGGCCCGGGGCCTGTGCGAGACCCAGCTGTGGTGGGGACACCTGCCACGGCACCTGTCGCCGCCTGCTGGTCTGTAGGGCGAGCGTGAGCTCGGCCCTGGAGGGGCACCTGGCTGCCCCCCTCCAAGCACCCCGCCTGTGGGCACGCGCAGAGGCCAGATGCTCCCTGCCCCAAGGTGCCCTGGGCCTCGAGGCCACAGGGCGTGGTGCCAGTCGCCGCATTGCCTGGCCCACCTGTGCTCTGCGTGGGGAGGCGGGATGCCTCGTCCATGCTGGCCACTAGGACGGTTTTCCGCCTACACACAGCTGCTCCTACTGCCTAGAAGACCGTCCCAGTCCCCGACCCCGACGCCCGGCCCCCCCAGGCCACCGGCCACCCCGTGGGCATGGTCTCCCTCTCTGTCCACTGCGACTGCCCCCGCACCCTCAAGGCCAGGCTGGGTGTGGAGGCCCTTCCCGCCGCTGCCGCCCAGGGGGCCCCCAGAACGCCCTGCAGGCCCCCGGCTCCGGTGCACGGCTGTTCTCCTCGGGACCGCCTACGTGGGCAGGCCTGGGCAGATGCCGCCGCGTGAACCAACAGGCAGAGAGACACGGTGGCAAGTGGGTCAGGACAAGCTGGACAGAATGCTGAGGAGGCTGTCCCGGCATGAAGTTCCAAAGAACGTGCTGGCAAAGAGCATGTCCAGCACGCAGGGAAACAGCTCGCCCAATTATCCCTGCTTAATTGTGCCGAGAAAACGTCTCAATGCTGCACGTTCTAATTATACCGGCGTTGCTGGAATTACCGCCCGGCGAGGGGCGACCTCTCTCAAGTGTGATTTGCGGGGAGGGCGAGGCCAGGCGCCCCCACAGTTGCAGATCCATCTCAAGCCCACAGTTATTATTATTATTCTATTTATACAGCACTGCGTCTTTCCTACGGCGCTCCAGTTTATGCAGCTGTTCCTGCAGCCTGCGAGGGAGGGGCAGGAGGGCGCCCACGGGCATGAGGACCCAGGGTCCCTTCCAGCAGCCTCGTCCATCATAGGTCGTGGGTGCAGGGCCTGGCTCCCCCCGGCTTCTCCACTCCTGGCCCAGGCCTCCTTCCCAGCCCTGCACACAGACAGGACCCCCGGGGGGGTGGGAATGTGCAGGGAGTCCTGGGACACAGACACGGTCATGGGAGGAAGGTGGGGAGAACTGTGGGGGCTGGGGGCTGAGTGCAAGGAGCCACGGGAGGGCTCTGAAGGCCCGGTGTTCTGGAGAGCCTGGGTCAGATGGGCTGGACCACGTGTCCCCCAGCGGCCCTCAAGTGCAATGCCACAGACCTGTAGGAAGCCCCTATTCTCTCCCATCCAGACCAGCTGGGCCATGCGGAGCGACTGTGTGGAGCTCACGGGGCAACCCAATGGTCTGCAGACTGGCTGCAGGAACGGCAGTGACCCAGCTGGACACCGGAGCTCCAGTTGTGGTCGTCCCTCCCACTCGCTGTGTGCCCGTGCACCTCACCTCACCTCTCTGAGCTGACTCCCCTCAGTGTAACAGGGCACGTGTGTCTGTGCTCCCACCTTGGACGTTAACTCACTCACGTTACAACAGACTGATGAAGCGAGCTGCCACGTCGTGAGCTGTCCACGTGACGGGGAACGGAAGGGGGCCTCTGGCCAAGGGCCCGCGAGGAACTGAGCCTCGCCCACACCCATGTGAGTGAGCTTGGGAGCCAGTGCCTCCCCAGGAGACTCAAGGTGGCTACAGTGTGGACCTTCGAGAGCCACCCGCCACCACGCTCGTTCTGTGACAGACGGCTGACACAGGAGGACGGAAAAAATATCCTCGAAAAAGAACGGCCCCAAACACCTGAAACGTGACGAAAACTATTAACATGGCAGATCCGAGAAGTCCGATGAACCCCAAGCACAGAAGGGAAGTGAAGGAAATGACACCGAAGCGCATCATAACTGATAAACCAACATCCTGAAAACAGTCAGAGGAAACCAGACACACGAACACAGAGGCGCAAGGACGGGGGCGCCACGGACGCGTCGCGCGGGCGCAACACCTGAGGAGTGCGGGAAGAACAACAAACCCGAAACCAGGGAACCCGGAATTCCACCCGAATGTCGTTCAGAACGTGAGAACGGCCTCAGGATGAGGAAGCTGAAAATACGGGTTCACGCGGAAAGGAGAGATTGGGCCTCGTCCCTTCAGCGAATGACACGTGACAACATCTGCGTGTCACTTAAATCTCTCCGAAGGACGACTGGGCGCTCACACGGCAATCTTCACAGTGTGTGCTGAGGCTCACTGGACGTGTGCCGAGTGTGTTTCAAGGGGCGGACTCGGCAGGAAGGCGGGAGCCGGGTCGGCGGGGTGCACGCAGACAGGGTGGGCTCGATGGGGTTCTCACACCCACGTCACGTGAAGGCTGAGATAAGACGCACGTGACATCCCGTAGCAGCCCGCACAGTAACACAAAGAATTATAGACAGTAAGTCAGAGAAAGAGATACAAGAACTCGTATAAAACGTTCAGCTAGTCCAGAGGAAGGCAGAGAGAGAGGTGCAAAGGTCAAGGCACAAAGAGAACAGTGAGCTGACGCGCTCGAACCTAGTCGGAGCAGGAATCGGTAGACGTGAATGGTCTAAAGAGCCTGGCAGAAAGGCCGGGACTGCAGACTGGACACAGAAGCAAGGTTCAGCCACACGTGGCTCGTAAGAAACACACTGCAAACATGAGGGCACGAGTAGCTCAAAAGTAAAAGAACGAAGAAGATCTGCCGTACGCACATTAGCCAGAATCCTGTGGCTGCGCGGACATCAGACGGGGTGGATTTCAGAGCAAAGAGTATCACCGGGGATAAAGGTCGTTTCGAAATGATGAAGGGACTAATTTATACATGGAGTAAGAAATGACAGAAATACAAAAAGGAACAGACAAATCCAGAATTACAGTCAGAGATGTCAACACCCGTCACTCTTTAATTGATAGAAAACATAGAAAACTGGCAAGATTTTGATAGATGGAAGATAAGAGATTTGACAATATTATCAAAGAACTCGACGTAACTGATGTTTATAGCACACCCTCTGGCAGAATACACATTATTTTCAAGTACATTTACCTAGACAGACAACATTCTGGACCTTAAAACACATTTCAGTGACTTTAAAGGGATTCATGTCATGCAAAGTATGTTCTCTGACCACAATGAAATTAAGTCAGAAACTAATAACAGAAAGGTATCTGGAAATTTTCACAATATTTGGGAACTTAGTAACTTACTTTTAAGAAACCTCTGGGTCAAAGAAGGAAACAAAAGGGAAACCACTAAGTAATTTGAACTGAATGAAGATAAGAACAAAATACCAGAATTTGTGGAATCACCAAAGAAGAACTTGGGGTAAAATTTTAGCACTAAATGTCTACATGAGAAAAGAAGCAAGCACTCAATCAATGACTTTAGCTTCCACCTTAAGAAACTAAAATAAAAAGGGCAAATTAGACCCTACATGAGAAGACAGGAAACAAAGATCAAAGCAGAAATCAATGAAATAGCAGAAAAACAACAGAAAAAACACAACCCAAAGTGGTCTGAGAAGATTAACGAAGCTGACACACTCTGGCCACGCTAATTAGGGATAAAAGGGAGAAGACACTTGACGGTGTCACGGAACACAGGAGTGACGGCACTGGGTCCCACAGATGTCAGAAAGACAACAGGGAACATGACGAGCAACCGCGTGCTGGTAAGTCTGACGACTTAGCCGACATGGACCAATTCTCTGCAAGACACAAACTAACAAAACTCACCACAAAGGAGATGGATAGCCTGAACTCTCCTGCATCCGCTACGGAAAACCTCTCGAAAAACTCTCCAAGGCTGGGTGGCGTCCCCGGTGAAACAAACAGTAAGCACTGTGTGTCCAGTAACAGACACAGAGGATGGCACATGACCAAGTGGGGTCTATCCCAGAAAGGCAAGGCTGGTTTTCCATTAGAAAATCAATCACAGTAATTCCATGTATTAACAAAGTGAAGAAGAAAAGCCAAACGATGATCTCAACAGATGAAAAAAAGCAGGGACCCAAGCCTCCATGCATTCCTCCAAACAATTCCCAGCACACCAGGATCGGAAGGGAACTTCCTCAGCGTGACACATGGTGCTGGGGGTAACCCACGGCTCACACCAGACTCAATGGCCTGAGATCCAACGCTCGCCCTCCAGTTGCGAACAAGGATGCTCACGCTCATCACTCTTGCTCAGCATCATTCTGGAGGCTTTAGCCAGGAAATAAGGTGAGAAAAAGAAACAAAAGCATCCAGTTTGGACAGGTAGAAGTGCAACTGTCTTTACTCACAGACAACATCATGGTCTGTGTAGGAAATCCAATCAAATATATTAAAAAGCTACTAGAACCAATACATGAGGTTACTAAGCTTGCAAAATAAGAGATCAATACACAAAAAATGAACTGCTTCGACATACTAGCGACAAACCTTTTACAATACCATCAAAACATGAAACACTTAGGGATAAATATAACTGTATTTATAAACTAAAAGACAGTGCAGAATCGTTCTCTGGACCCCGTGTTGTTACGATGGACCTAGGAGCTCAGTGCAACCCTAACCAAAACCGCAGCAGACTTGTATTGTACACGTTGACCAGAGGAGCCTAAAACGAGTACGGAAATGCAAACAACAAGCAAATCTAAAGAACAAAGCTGGAGGGGGGACACCACCTGACCTGGAGAGAGTAGTGGAGGGAGGGTGGTCCCGGCACACAGACGCCTGCCCAGCCCTCCCGGCACAGCCAGGGCGCACGGTCCTGCTGTGGGAGGCGCCGCCCCTCCTCGCAGCAGGACGACCGTGTGCCCGCCCGAGAGTCTGGCCCTCCGCCGGGGCTTCCCGGCCCCTCTGCACGCCTGTGACGTTTGGGAGAAACTGACGGGGTCCTGACGCCGGGTGGTACAGCGTCTGTTTCCGTCAGCAGCAGGCCGTCGTCCATCTACAGTAAGCCGGCAGCCGAGGGCCCCGGGGCGCCGAGGGGCCTGCGCCGTCGACGGAGCAGCCTGCATGGGCGCGGGGACTTCTCCCCTACCGGGCCCGAGCTGCCTCTCTCCGCCACCACCGCTGGGCACGGGCTGCAGGTCCCGCGTCGGCCGCACGAGCACTGGCTGGGGGAGCCTGGCGCGTCTGCCGGTCGGTCTGGACCGTGGACCCGCAGCCTCTCACCTGCACCGGCCGGGCCGGGCTGCTCCCGGAAGCCCGCGCCTCGCAGGCGGCCAGCGAGCGTGACTGGTGGCCTGGGCGCCCGTGGGCACCAGCACAGTCATGACGCTGTGCACCGGGTATTGCCCGTGGCTGCTGTGGACTTCCAGAAAGTCCCACCTCCACGGTCACGCTGAGGCTCACCCGCCGGCGTGTGGCAGACGCAGGCCCTGCCGGGGGAGCCGCGCACGAAGCGGTGCACAGCCTGGTAGCCGTGGGAACAGGAACCCGCCGTTCGTGCCGCGCAGCCCGAGCAGCCCTGCGTCCTCGCGCAGCCTGCCCGGCCCTTGCCCTCCCGAGGCCGTGAGAGCTGGAGATAAAGCAGTCTCCACCCCGATGACCGGAGTCCATTCTGCTCCGGAGCTTCCAGGCCAACTGCTTTCTGTCGGGGTCGGGAGAAGCCAATACGACGGCTCAGCCCCGGGCAGGCCTCGCACCGTCCCCGGCCCCTGGTTCCCAGCTCCCCGCGCCCGGCGAGGCGCTCCTCCTCCGAGGGGGTACAGAGCAGAGAGGCTGGCAGGAGGCTCGGAGGGGCTGGGCGACCCGAAGCCGGGGCACATTCCCTCAGGGTGTGACTTGGGCGTCCCTCCCCCCGGAACGAGGGACCGCTGCTTGTGTGTGGGGTTCTGCTGGGGGAGGAGACCCCATCTCTCAGGCCCATGTCTGCCCCTGAGTCGAGGCTGGATCCTGTCCCCGTGCCGACCACCCCGCTCACCCCTTTGGCGTTGGTATCATCTGCAAATTGCCTTATTTTTCATCTTTGGCAAGGCTGAAAATCTGATCATGAAAGAAGATTTTCTTTTTTCTTTTTTAATTAGTACTTGGTGATATCACCAAGCTGTGAGTTTATGGCTTTGTAGATCTTGTGTTTCTGACACTAATTACTCACAAAGGCTTTTTAAGCCGCATTTCAACTCTGCAACTGCCATGCCGGTAATTAAGCAAGAGAGACAGAGGCAACAGATTTCCACAAGTCACACTCGGCCCTTCCGACCTGTGCTCTGGCTTCCACGTGGCCACAGTGCCCGTGGCCCCGGCGGAAACCCGGCCCTTCCCCAGATGATCTGTCTCCAGGCCCCCAGCCCTCTGCAATCCCGGCAAGGCGCTCAGGCTCCGATCCACACTCGGGGGCCACGTTTCAGACTCCCGGCGGTGGGAAAGGACCTGGAAGCGCATAAGTCCTGGGACCCCACATGGGAGGGGTGTTCCATAGCCGATGGTCTCCCGGAGCCTCCTGGGATGGCTTGGCCCGGCCGAGGACACACTGCCCACCTCCTCGGTTTTCCTTGCCCACGGCCCTGTGGCCACTCGCTCTTTAGACACTTGCCGAGCACCTACTATGTGCCCCCTCCTCCCTCCTGCCAAGGGGAGGTGAGCATTGGGCTGCTGGGGTATTGGGAGGCCGCGTGCACCTCCGCCCTGCCTGTGGCTCAGTAGAAAGCCCACCTGGGACCCTCAGCCGAGGTGAGGTCCCCAGCAAGCCTGCCAGCACGTCTGTGGTGGGGGCTCAAGACTACACGGTCCTCCTGCTCTGGGAGCGTCTGCTGAGCCCCCCGGGGCACCTCCCTCCCTCCTCCGTCTTCCCCGGAGAACCCACAGCTTCTGTGATGGCGATCAATCAACTGAACGGAGCAGCGACCTTCCCCTTGCTCCCTGCATGGCCGGGCTGCACCCGGGAAAGGCTCCCGGGCGGGCCAGGTGGGCGCCGTCTCTGGCGTGCCCTGAGGGCCGCGGCTCGGGGACTGGACAGACTTTACGGGCCTGCCCGGCTGCTTGTGCTGGGCCTTCCTTAAATACCGTTGGTTAGTCACACTTCAGTGTTCTTTACTGCAATCCTATTTTAAGATACAATTAAAACATCTCATCGCCAGAGTGCATGGATCCTACTGAGTTTTTCCCCTCCTATGAAGGAGTCAAAAACAAAGACGGGGTGGCGATTCAGGCACCATTCTCGTTCCCAAAGTGGCAGGTCTGGTGGGGCCTGGTCCCCGAGGAGACCCACCCCGCTGGTGCACCGTGCGGGCGGCCTGCCCCAGACCAGGACGGGGCCGCGCGTCAGGACTGAGAACCTCCCCCCACCCTGCCTGCTAGGGCCGCTGCCATCCCGCCGCCACGTGGAGGGGCGCTCCAGAGTCCGGTCTCTGCAAACACCCCTACCCGACGGGAAAGAGCCTCTGAGGTGTCAGCGAGCGGAAGCAACCCCTGAACGTTCACGCAAATCAGCGCAATTTCACTACGGTGAAAAGGAACTAAAGAAAGCGCCAGCGGTTCTGGCCGCACCTGGGCTGGTGTCCCTGGCCTCCCCCGCGCTGTCGGGCTGCGCCGCGGGCCCGGCTCCCACAGGCTCTGGGAGGCAGAGGTTGCGCACACTTCTGCAGGCCCGTCCGTGACCTGCGGCAGGACCCCGTGATGGCAGGCCTGGGCCTGAGCCCAGCCGCTGGCTGGAGGGACGGTGGCAGGAATCCAGCGGGGGACCGTGGGCGCCCAACGGGCAGAGGCTGCCGCGGCCGTGCGGGGGCAGGTGGGGCATACGGAGCCCGTGCAGCAGTGGGGGCTGCGGTACGGCTGGGGGCCAGCACCTCCCCCAGCGTTTCTCTTTGCCCTGAGGCAGAGGGAGGGGTTGGGGTGACACGGGAGCCCAGGGCTGCCCCCAGGATGACCTGACGTGCCTCAGCTCGCGCCGGGCACTGTGCAGAGGGTCCCCGTCACTGACTCCATCTTCCTTTTGGGGCTTCTGGGCGGGGGGGCATGCGCCAGAGGTGAGGGGCTCTGAGCTCGGCTAGGACGGCCTGCCTCCCTGGGCTGTGGCGTCTCCACCACGAACAGGGGCAGGACAACCACCCTGCACGCTGCTGTCCAGACGCATGGCCAGTGAGCTGTGAGTGGGCAGAGAGCCAACGGTCACTGTCACCTCCATCGGGAGTCTGTGTGGCCGGGCAGGGGAGGGGACCGCGGTGACGCTTAGGGCCGGCCTCGCTCGTGCCGGGCGCGGGCACCACGCAGGGCTGCAGGCTCGGGACGGGCGCTGTGCAGGTGGGCTGCAGGGGCTGGGGAGGGCTCGGACAGGGGTCCCCTGCTTCCCACGACCCCTCCTGGCAGACTCACTGGCCGCCGGGCAGCGTGCCAGCCGGGGGGTTGGGAGGCCCACTACTTATTCCCAGCCCGTGGGAGGCAGGGACTCGCGTTCCAGCACAGCTGTGCCCAGAATACTGACGCAGGGGAGACTGCAGCTCTGACCTCGGCCAATTAGGCAGCCCTCCCGGCTCCTTCACTGCCCACGGCTGAGAAGTCAGCAACCCAAAAACGGAAAGGAACCCAACCCACTGGCCCGTCTTGCTCTCCGTTCGCAGAAAGGAGCAGGCCGACCAGCACGCCTCGGGCCAGGTGCGCGAAGCACCGCGGGCCACCCACCCTGGCTCTGTCCACGGGGCCCGGGGAGACGGCGGCTGGTGCTAGGTGACGGCCCCTGACCACAGAACCAGCAGGCAGGGGCCTCTCCCTGCGGCCACACTCTGGGGGTGCTTCCTCCAAGGCATGCCACCCAGAACTGCGGGAGGAGCTAAATGGCAGCTGAGCCACGGGAGGGGGACGGCGCGTCTCCAGGCCGTCCTCTGCCCCTTCCCACAGGGGCTCCATCCGCCCTCCAGGGAGCACAGCCAGGGCGAGAGCAGGCTGCCGTCATGGGGCAGAGTCTCACCACCAGGGTGGAGGACACCCAGACCCAAGGACACCCATCAAACAAGAGTCATTTGCACCCAAGGTGTCCCCAAACCAAGGGGTGATATGGGGCCCACAGATCGTCCAGCCCAAGAAGAGGAAGCAGGACAGGAAGTGGCTGCCAGGATGGTGGGGTCATTGGAACCAAGGTCTCTCCCCTCCCCACCCCTCAGACAAAGAGCCAGCTGAGAGCGAAGGGTCCTGGGCTCCCTCGCCACACGTCCGGCCCCGGGAAGATGCTGTGTGCGCACCTGCATTATTCAACACCTGAGCAGACCGGCCCCTCACTCTGCGGCCAACACACAGCATGCACGCTGCTTCCCTGCCCCCAGACAATAAAAGCCAAAGGGAGGAAGTCCTTCATTCTTTGCAAAAAACGCTCGGACTGATGCAATTTGCGTGTGCAAAATGTGTGACGTGCATTTTCCAGCTCATCAGCACCTTAGGCTGCACGAAGCTGCTATTTGCTTTCAGACCCGTTTCACGGGGCTTGAGTTATATTATGGGATTTTCTTCATCTTGCAATAAGAGATTTCATGTCCTGCTGATAAGTCTGCATTTTCATTGACCACATTCATTGGAAAAAGAAATTTCAAAACATATTCTGCAGCCATTTGCTCCTCGGCCCCAAGAATGGAATACAAGTAATCTGCTCACATCCGGCAGGTATCTTCCTGTGATTTAACTTCGGAAATGATTTTCTAAAGGCCTCGAACATTCCTGCCTGTCCTGGGAAAGGGAAATCACTCCTCTCCTTGGAGTGTTTGAAGAGCACGTATCTGTCCCCACTGGAGTCTGTCCTCTTCCACTGAGCAAGCACCAAATTTCTCTCAGGACACATCCAAATGTGGTGGCGCAGCCCGAGCCGCGGCATCATCAACGGGACAACAAACCAGGGGTCGGGGACGGGGTGCCGCTCAGGCGGGCCCGGGGAGCCCAGGGCTGCAGCCGACAGAGGGTGGGACAGGCGTCCTGGTCGCTGCCCTCCAGCAGCCCCGTGCACAGAGCCGTGGCCAGGACCCCCCTCCCCAGGCCGGAAGGAGCAGCTTTACGTCACTTCCCAGGGGGAGACCTTGTCCCATGGGGTTTGACCCAGAGTGTCGTTTATAAACGCGAGGCAATGTTTTAAAATGAGGGGATCCAACATAAAAACTGGGAGTTTCCAGCTACTCTGAACCCTGGAAACCCAGCCCACCCCACACTCCTCAGCGGCCGAGGCCGGTTACCGTTCCTGGCCATGCTTTCACAGAGGCTTCTCTCACGGGCAGACTGCCAGGAGCAGGGGGAAGGCAGAGGACGGGGGGAGGGGGACTGCAGGGGTTCGTGCCTGAGACCCTGGCCTGCCCTTGACCACCCTGGGACGCGGTCGGGTCAGGGAAGGAGAACGATTTCACTTAATTTGGGTCCAGCAAGGATAAGTCCAGGGCCTGCGATGACCTCACGTCCACAGCATCCCGGGTGCCATGTCCCCGTGCGGGAGCCCGAGCCGCCCACAGGGCACCGGCCTAGGTCCCCACAGGACAGCCGCTGCTCATGCGTAAGCCGTGATATAAAATAACGCTCTTTCGATCGGTTGCTTAGGAAAACACAAAGATAACAGCCGGTCACCCACCGCCCCCTCCCTGGGAACGACACCCCAGGAACGGCGCCGCCGCATTCCTCTGTCCTCCTTCTGGCGTGCGAGCGTGTGCCCAGCATGGGTGCGTGCCGCGTACGTGTGAGCATCACAGGGGTGTCGAGGCCACGCGGTCCGGCGCTGGGTGCGGCTGACGGAGGGCTACAGTTCCCACGTCCCGTTCCTCCTCTATTCCACTACGGGGATCGTCTGCGCCCTTCCCGATTCTCGTCGTGATGCAGGTGTAGAGAGTCACCTGGAGAGCCCTGCGGGAGGTCGGGGGGCTCAGGGCTGCCGGGGGGCCGGGCCTCCCGGGGTCCACACGCCTCCTCGCCCCTTGCGGCTGCACCGACAGAACTGACGGCCACCAGGGCAGGGCTGTGAAGGCCTTGCTGGGTTTGCACAACCCCGGGCCTGACGCCACACAGGTATAACCTCGGAGAGAAAGCTCCTGCCTCCTGCCTGGGCCCCAAGAGGTCCCGATGGGGAAAGCGGCACGGGCCCTGACTTGGGGCGACGTGGCTTTGGGGGCCTGGGTGGTGTGAGCAGCATGGGCCCATGCCACGCTGGCCGCTGGGGCCACGCTCTGGGGACGCAGAGTGTGACAGCGTATGAAACAAGGGCTCACGCGGGCCCGGTCCTTCAAGACAAGCAACAACCCTCCAGGCAGAAGCAGCCACGCTCTTATTTGGAAAACACTCGTTAATTTTCCAGCAGAGTGTGCGACCTTAAGGGGATCTAATTTCCCGAACAACCTGGCAAGGTGCCACTTCTCTCAGACGCCCGCCTGCCTTCACCTGAATGCCGCCCACGCAGCAGCTGGGCGGATGCCTCCCTCCCAGGAGAGCCGCTCCCAGACGAGAGCCCGCAGCGGGCTCTCTGCACCCACTCCTCGGATTTCCAAGCTACTGTCCTTGCTGCTGGGGGCTGGGGGCCACCAGGGCAGAGCCCGGGCCTCAGGCCACTCAGAGGAGGCGGCTTTTGGAGCCTGTGTCCTGACTGAAAGGTGGAGGGACACGGCCTTCCACTCCCGGGTAATGGTGAGCACAGGCTAGTCCAAGGCAGATGCCCTGCGTGCGGTGGGGTCACGTGCTGTCCACCTCTGCCGGGGCTGGGGGGCCGGGCGGCACTGGAGGAGGACCACCCCTCACAAGCTCTTGGTCAACACAGGGCAACCGGTTCTGGGACATCTATGGACCCAGGACCAGGACAGGCCCCGGCAGCTCCAGGAAACCGTCCCCGAATCCCAGGCTTCTCAGGCCGGCAGGGCCAGAGACAGGCCAGCACTGGACGGCCTCCACGGGTGCCCAACGCAGAGCAGGGGGCAGCCTGTGGGCGGGAGCGCGGGGGTGGTGCCCACCTCGCAGGTGTCAGACGTCCAGCACGTGGAAGTACCCACTGAGTGCCACGGCCTCCCCCACCACGGCCGCCACCCCGCCAAATAACTCGGGGGAGGGGAACGTGTTCGACGTGCTCCAGGATAATATCACTAATTTTAAAGTTTGAAGAAAATGATTTCCTGGCAAGTCACAAATTAGCAAACGCAGCGAGACCAGCGAGCAGAGCCAGGCCTAGAAGCTGGGCAAGACCTGCATGAGGAAAGGCGCCCGGATGACCCCCCCCCCACAGACACCCCCAGGGCTCTTGGCCCGTCCGCACCCCAGGAAACAGGGAACCCGCCCATCTGACGAGGCCTGAGTGCCTCCTGGCAACAGAGAGGGACAGGTCAAGTGGGTGCAGCTGGGCTGTTTGGGGGTGCTGCGGGGGGGTCAGGGAGGGGCCCCAAGGTGCCCAAGTGGAGGGTAGGGCCGGTAGATGTGCTCCAGAAAACCTCCAGGCTGAGGGCGGGCACCCCCAGGCCTACAGTGAGACTTCATGTCCACTGTCACCATGTCCGCTGGCCTGGGAGGGCCCACTGGGGCCAACGGAGATCCCCAAGGGGCCGCAGCCCCGGGTGCCCCTGCCCGGAACCTCCAGGGGGGTAGGGGCTGAGGGCCACAGCCTGGGCCCCAGGGCCCCCAGGGGCAGATGTGGGGGCAGCTCGGCGGGACGCCCCAGCCCGGCCGGGAGCCGACATTTGAGAGTGGTCTGGGTGACACTATGTGATTTAAAAGTTAATTAAACTGAGTGGTA
The DNA here is from genome assembly GCF_964656455.1 of Halichoerus grypus. Lineage (NCBI taxonomy): Eukaryota > Metazoa > Chordata > Mammalia > Carnivora > Phocidae > Halichoerus > Halichoerus grypus. The sequence continues at coordinate 1,367,554 of NC_135717.1, forward strand.
CAAAGTCTAACAGCCCCAGGTGTTTATTTCCAAAGAGCATTTGGAAGGAAAAGCGGAAATCTAATAAAAAGCTTTGTGAGGTATTGCATTAGGAAGTAATCACTTCGCTAAATCACCCGCGTCTGCAGCGGGCCTCCTGATGCCTGGGCTCCGTCCCCACCCCCGCAGTCCCCCGCGTGACCCTTCTTGGCCCAGGCAGCCAGGCCATGCGCCAGAGGGTGGTGGCCAGTAGGCCTGCCCCAGCAGCGCCCTCCAGAGGGGCCGTGCATACACTGGTGAGTGCCTGCATTCAGCAGCTGGCACATTCATTGGCTCACTCGCTCACTGGTTCATTCACTCGTTCACCCACTCGCTCATCCGTTCATTCATTCATTTGCTCACTGGCTTACTGGTTCACTCACTCACTGGTTCATCTACTCACTGGTCCATCCACGCACACATCTGTTCACACACTCATTCGCTCACTTGCGCATCTGTTCGCACATTTATTCATTCACTCACTCTCTCATCCGTTCGGGCATTCATTCGTTTGCTCACTGGTTCACTGGTTCATCTACTCACTGGTCCATCCACGCACACATCCGTTCACACACTCACTCGCTCATTCGCGCACCCATGCCCTGAGTACTGACCAGACCACAGCGGGAGGGGGAGGGGAGCAGGCAGGCCCTACTGTGGTGGTCCGGGGCAGGATCTGTCAATGCAGAAGGAGGCCCAGCCCCTGGGGAAGCAGCAATTGGGTTCAGACCCCAAGGATGTGCAGAGTCAGAGGGGCAAGTAAGTGGGGGATCCCAGGCTCATGGGGGCCCTGAAATACAAGGGACCTCACATGCTGTCTGGTCCAGACAGCTACCTCCTGCTGACGGTGCTGACCCTGCACGGACAATGCCCTGACGGGGAGCTCACCACCTCACAGGGCCACCGCTGTGTGTCACCGGGCTGAAACCTGCCTCCTTGGACATCCAGTCTGCCCACAGACGGTACAGAAAGTGGGAAGACTGGACTTCCTACAGCCGAGCATGGGGCTAAGTGTGGGTGCCCTTGGGGGTGCTAGGCAGTTGTGGGAAACCCCAGGATTCTAGGTAAGGAGAGCAAGATGCAAAATATGGCTGGAATTCATCCAACAAATGCTCTCTAAGGCCTCCTGTTCCGGGTACCAGGGTGGCCCCCCGGGACCTGGTCAGAGCATGCAGCAGGTCCTTCCCCGGCCCACAGAACCACCTCTTTCCCAAGCTGGGCACAGGAGGGGTCCCTGGGCACCCTGCATCGCCCCCAGGAAGCTCTGCCAGGAGCTGGCCCCAAGTCCCTGTTCCCACAATTTTTCAGGGGAATGAACACCTCTCCCCCCGGCTCCCGTGTGCTGTGCTGAGACTCAGTCCACAGTGTATAGCGTTTACTGTGAAGCATGATTACCAGCTTCACCCACTCGCTCCACGTCGCTCACCAGAGGGCCCCCCCGGAGCACCTCTGTGCTCACCCGACCTCCACGTCCTCTGAGCTCCCCTGAAGGAGGGCCCACCATGACCCCTGTGTCAGGCTTGAACCCACTGGTCCAGGAGGGGCCAGGACTGCCCAGGATCAGAGTGCCACCCCCCACGCCCCGCAGTGGCGTCTGCTGGTACCGAGGCCCCATCGTCTGCCCCTCTGCACCGGGCAAGGTAGCTTCGGCCCCAGGCCCCTAAACTTCTCTCCACAGAAACCAGATTCCTGCCAGGCAGGATGTGGGATGGAGGAAATCCTTCAGGTTTGGGTGTACAGCGTGATCTGGAAGCTCTCGGTGCTGGGCAGCCCCCGACCATGATGGTTGGAGGGGGCCGACCCCGCCTCTGCCTGCAGCCCAGCCCCTGCGGGGCGCTCCCTTCCCTGCAGAGTTTGGTGCCCAGAACAGGTTCAGGGTGAGGGGGGCCCACTCCCAGGGACAGTCAGCATCCCCCAGGAAGGAAACTACCTCTGATAAGAGCATCACCGACCCTCCCTCAGACGGGGCCCCCTGTACCTGCGACGGCAGGGGACACGGACGCGGGTGGAGGGACACCAAGGCCACGCCCCTCTCCCTGGGGCCTCTCGCCACATCGTGCTTGGGACCCCAGATGTGGGAAGATCAGGGTCTCAGGAGAGATGGGCCCCCCTACCCCCCACAGGGCAGGAGTATGGGCCCCCCGACTCTGAGGACCCCTTCTGCCCCGCAGCAGTGTCTTCCCCAGAGTCACTCCCCGGGGTCACTCATCCACAAGCCGCCTTCTTGCCCAGGCTGCAAATCAAAGGTACAAAGGTTAACTTATTCGTCACCCAGCTGAGAGCTCCGGCCCCTCCTGACACTCCGTCTTGAAGGGGCAGCCCGGGATGGGCGGGTCCCACCTCCTGCGTGTCTTGGCGATGCTTTGGAAAGAAGCAGAGCCCGTGCTGTTCCCCGCTGCCCTCTGAGCAGCGGGCAAGCTCTGTCCTGCACGAACACGGGCTCCCCTGGGCGTATCTGTGTGCTTCCCACCGCTGCCCTAAGTCTCTGCCTCCGGGTGGGCAGGACCCGGACCCATAGCTGGAGCTGCTGACCCAGGACCCCGCAGGGCAAGAAAGAGGAGACAAGTCCCGGTCGGCCAGGAAGAGGGTGGGGGAAGCCCGGAGAGAGGATGCGCCTATGGCCTTGCCCTGGGGCCGGGCCGGGCGTGCCCTGTCCCAGGACACTGGGGGCCTGGCTGGAGGTGCGGTCTGGCACCCCTCCACGGGCTCTCGGACGGGCAGCTGCACCTCCCCTGCAGTCCGTCCAGAGACGTGGTTGGTGTCCGGGCCCCGCAGTTCCGCGTTTGGAGGAAGGCTCTGGGGCCGGGCTCCCAGCCTGCCCTCACAGAGCCACAGAGGCAGCACCCTTCCTGCTCGGCACCTGCCCGGTTACGATAAACAACGCTATTTTGAAAAACTCGTGTTCCTATGTGATTGCTTCTTTTAATTGGTTGGTTTAACATTTGAAATTTGATTTAGTTTCAGCTTGATTTTCCTCACCATGGGGTCAGGCCCAGAGCCGGGAAACTCATCACCGGAGCTCATGTCATTAGCGGCGGGGATCCCAGAGCGGGCATTCCCTGGGCGCCACTGTGCGCGTGCTGGCCCCGGGGCGGGGCACTCGGAGCAGCGGGGGCGGAAGGCGGCGGCTGCAGGGATCTGTCCTTACTGCTCTCTCCCCCTCCAGAGCCCGGGCTCCTGGGGCGGCTGCGCCCCCAGGCCACCCACACACCCTTGCCGCCTGCTCTCGCGCTGACGGGGGACAGCCCTGGGCAGGTGCAGGTGCCGACCCCCTCACGGGCAGCCTGCCCTGTGTGGAGCGGCCTGCCGGCTGGGGTGTCTGTGCAGCGACACGAGGCAGGAAGCTGGCCTGGTGCGGAAGCCGACGCACTCCCTGTGGCAGGCAGCCTGGCCCCACAGCCTCTGAGCCTTTGTCCCTTCCTGACGCAACAGAGGCCGTGTCCACCTGGGAGCCCGCTGGGAGGACAGCAGAGGCACGCACCCAGAGCCCAGGAGCTTTACCGGCCGGGCGTGTGCACTGACGGAAGCGCCATCGCGCTGCTGGTGCCCCCCCGCCCTGAGGCCACCAGAGGCCACCTGCCGTCCCCTCCGCTCCAGCTTCCCCCACACAGGCCAGTACACGGGCAGAAACGCCATGCCCCACACTCTCCAGCCACGTGTTCCCTACACACGGTCCACGCTTTCCTGTCTCACGTCTCTGTGGGTGCTGGGTCCTCTGCCTACATAATCTGCTCCTCGTAAAGCCCTTCCCATCCTTCAAGGGCCGTCTCAAAACCTGCTGCTCCTGTGAAACCTCCCAGAGCCTTCAGAGAGAATGAGCCACCTCCTCATTCACTCGTTCTTTATCCACCCACCCACCCATCTGTCCGTCTATCCGTCCACCCACCCATCTGTCCATCCGTCCACCCACCCATCTGTCCATCCGTCTACCCACTCGCCCATCCATCCACCATCTGTCCATCCCTCCATCCACTCACTCATCCATCCATCCACCATCTGTGCGTCCATCCACCCAGCCATCCACCCTCTGTCCGTCCATCATCTGTCCATTCCTCCATCCACTCACTCATCCATCCACCATCTGTCCGTCCATCCATCCATTCACTCATCCATCCACCATCTGTCTGTCCATCCATCCACCATCTGTCCATCCATCCATCCATGTACTCACCTACCATTTATCCCATCTGTTCATCCATCCAACCACTCACCCATCCATCCACTATTTATCCACTCACCCACCATCTATCCCTCCACTCACCCATCCATTCACTATTTGTCCATCTACCCATCCACCTACTCACCCATCTGTCCATCCATCCATCCACTCACCCATCCATTCACCATCTGTCTGTCCATCCATCCACTCACCGACCATCTGTCCATCCACTCACCCATCCAATCATCACCTGTCTGTCCACCCACCTACCATCTGTCCATCCGTCCATCCACTCACGCATCCATTCACCATCTGTCCATCCATCCATCCAGGTACTCACCTACCATCTATTCATCTGTTCATCCATCCAACCACTCACCCATCCATCCACTGTTTATCCACTCACCCATCCATTCACTATTTGTCCGTGCCTCCATCCACTCACTCATCCATCCACCATCTGTGCGTCCATCCACCCATCCATCCACCCTCTGTCCGTCCATCATCTGTCCATCCCTCCATCCACTCACTCACCTATCCATTCATTCATCCATCCATCCGCTCACTCATCCATCCACCATCTGTCCATCCATCCATCCAGGTACTCACCTACCATCTATCCATCTGTTCATCCATCCAACCACTCACCCATCCATCCACTATTTATCCACTCACCCACCATCTATCCCTCCACTCACCCATCCATTCACTACTTGTCCATCTACCCACCCATCTACTCACCCATCTGTCCATCCATCCAGCCACTCACCCATCCATCCACCATCTGTCTGTCCATCCATCCACTCACCCACCATCTGTCCATCCACTCACCCATCCAATCATCACCTGTCTGTCCACCCACCTACCATCTGTCCATCCGTCCATCCACTCACACATCCATTCACCATCTACCCATCCATTCGTCTTCCTACCCACCCCCATTTGTACATCTCTCTATCCACTCACCCATCCAATCACCACCTGTCTGTCTACCCATCCATCTATCCATCCACTCCTCCATCTGTCCCTGATCTGTCTGTCCATCCTGGCTGCTGGCTCCCATTCTAGCCCTGGCACCCATGGGCTTCCCCCTTCCCTGCCCAGTGGGCCCTGGTTTGGTATAAATGGTGCATCTTGCAGAGACCAGCTCTGGTAGCACGTGTCCCATCCCGCCACCAGGGACTCGGGCTGGACCCTGCTCCTCTCACTGGTTTTGTTTCCTGGAGGCCGTCTGGTTGCCTGTCTGGTTCTTGCCATGCAACCACTGCCCAGCATGGGCCTCGAACAGTGTCTGTGGCCTCTGGCCCCATGTCTCCTGGAGCCTCTGAGCCGTACTTCTGGGAGCCTGACGGGGAAGAGGGGCTCCCCCAACCTCCACACGCCACGTGGGGACACCCCTTACACTACACTCACCTGGTGATGTCCGTATCTACACAGCACCCACGTGGACACCAGGGTCGCCCTGTTTGCATGTGTGCATCTGCCCCCCACCCCCATGTCAGACCCACCACTGAGCCCCTCGTCCTGCACTGTGCTTGCCCCTGAGGACGGCCTCCCTCCCTCCGTCTCGGCCTGCCCAGCCCATCCTGATGATGCTCACCATCCTCTGCCCACCTCGGGTGCTGCCCGGCTGCCCCCCCCGACCTCAGCAGCCCCGTCAGCCTGCCCCCCCTTGACTCCACCACCCCACCCTGTCCGTCCGTCCTCCTTGGAGCTGAGGAGCTCCCTGGGAGCCGACTGTCCAGTGGCCTCGTGTGTGCTCCCCATAGCCCGTCCCAAGGCAGGACTGTGATGCCCTGGCTACGGGCACAGGCGCGGGCCCAGGGTGGGTGTGCAGGTGCTTGAAGTGTCTACGGGAAAGAGTCATCACAGGGCCAGCAAGCCCTCCCCATGTGACCAGCACACACATCACGGCAGCTCTGTTCACGGTGGCCAAAGAGGGCACCCAACCAGAATGTCCACCAACAGACGGCAGATAAACCAGACGTGGTCACACACACCGCGGTGTCTCTCGGCCATAAGGAAGCGGCGCAGTGCTCACCCCGGTGCACACGGACCAGCCCTGACAGCCTGACGTGACTGAGAGAAGCCAGACACATGGGGGCGCGTGGCGCGGGATTCCGCTGACGTGAAATGTCCAGAAAAGGCAGAAAGGCTGGTGGGTGCCGGGGCTGGGGGAGGGGAGGGGAGGGCCGCACATGGACACGCCCCCGGGGCGAGGGCCAAACACCACGGTGGATTCGCCGACGATAGTCCGGGGCCGTAGACTTGAAGAGGGTGGATTTCGTGGGAAGTGAATCCATCTCAAAGGCACCCCGTGTGGGCGTGAGGACGCTGCTGTGGTTGCTTCTGCAAACAGACCCATCTCCTGGAACAGGGCCGGCAAAACCAGGGCTTGCGGCCAAACCCGCCGTCAGCGTCTGGCGCATGAGGTCGGACCAGCACACACACAGCGGGCTCAGTTACGTGCCCGTCGGTGGCTGCTCGTGTGGGACGCCGGCACAGCCCCACGCTGGTGACCCGGGACGTGTGGCCTCCAAAGCCCCCGTCTCCACTCGCACGTCACGTTTGCCAAGCCCCGCCTAGCACACTCTCAGGGACCAGCCCCCCCGGACACACCTCCCGTGGGAAGAGGAGCAGGGGCGTGCATCAGGGTGCACCCCATCAGGAGACCCCAGGCTCAGGACAGTGTGGGGGCCAGCACCCGGGCCGGGGCGCCCTCCCCAGCCCCTGGGCTCCAGCTCACAGGAGAACTGCCGGCCATCACTCAGCACACGTGCATGGCACGGGCAGAGAAGCAGCGAATGTGCCAGACAGATGGCTCAGAAGCAGTTTAGGGGGGCCCCGAGCAGGAGGGACACGGCCTTGCTCTCTGGCACCAGCGGCCTGGCTGTGACGACGAGGAGCGCCTTGTCCCCCATAAGCATCTTCACACACCGTCGGCAGAAGGGGTGCAGTGCAAGGAGGCAGGACAGGGCACCGAGGACCACGGACGGAGCCCCATGGAAGACAGAGGCCGCCTGGCTCTTGCCCCAGGTGACAGCAGGCCCGCTTCCCTCCCACCAACCCGGGGCCGAGGCTCCACGCGGGTAGACTGAAGCACTTGCCTGGAACTCGGGCACACCCCTGCCTCCCTGTGCCGCCTGGGCTGACATGACATGGGCCACCGCAGCCAACATCGTGGCATCTGTGGGCATGGCAGACTTCCTGGGGAGACCTGCCCAGTGCTGGCCCTGCCCCGGAGGCCTCAGCAGAGGGGGAGGGCGGGTAAGTGAGGGGCCAAGGGCATAAGGTGTCACCCACGAGAGACGGAGCCGCAGGACGGCATCAAAATATCCCAGACCAGCGTGGGCCGGGGCCTCGCAACAAGTGAATGGGCTGCCCAGTGGCCGAGGCTAAGCTCAGTCGCATCACGCGTGTGGCCGCGGGACAGTCAGGAAGAGCAGTGACAGGGAAGGCCGGCCTGGGGCAGCCCCCCGGCCGCCTGGCCCTCCCAGCTCCCCCCGGCAGGGCCCCACGGCCAGGCAGCTTGCTCCCAGCCGCCCCGGAGCCCCGGGTGGCAGGCGCCTCGCTCTGTGGAGCCGTGCGGGCGGCAGGGCTGTGGCGGCCTCGGGACAGCCTGCCTGCTCCGCCCCACGCTCCCCGCGCTCTCCCCGGGGAAACGGCTTTCACGTTATTTACAGCGGCCAGACCGGAAGACGCGCCTCCTTCTGACTCAGGGACAGCGGAGACCCCGACCAGGGCATGCGGTTAATAGCAGCACCGCGCGAGGAAGCCGGTCCTCTTGGCAACCAGAAGCTGTTCGCACAAGCTCCCCGAGGAACGCCCTCCACAAACTTTGATGTGAACTAATTAAGTTTGCACAGTTAATCAGGACCGGCTGCCTCGGAGACTCGGCATCCACAAACGCGGAGACGGGCCGTGGGGAGACGGGCAATGGCTCCGTATCACGTCAGCCCTCCTGCCGGCACGTCCGCTCAGACGCAGAGGCCCAGGCCCACGGCGCCAGCGATGCTCTTGTGCTAGGGTCTCCGTGGCTCCATGAGCCGGACACGGGCTTCCGGCGACCCACCAGTGCCCCGGGACCGGTGGTCCAGCCCAGCAGCGTCACCTCCCACAGGCACCCCTGTGACGGGGGCCGGGGGCCAGCCCGGGGCACTGCTGGTGGGGCTGGCGGGGGCCACCGCCGCAGGACGACCAACACCCGGGGGACGGACCTGTTGTGAGGCCCAGAGGGGAGGCAGGGGCCGGAGCGCCCGACCTGGTCCCTCGGGACTTGCTGACAGTCACCTAGACCAAAGCAGGTGTGTGGCCTCCACTCCGTGGCTGCCTGGCGCCCAGCGCACCCCCAGAGGGGCCTGCCCGAGATTCCTCCCGCCGCCCCGGCTGATCCTTGTCCCCGATGCCGCAGCAGAAAATGGAAGTAAAGGATGGTCATGAGAAAGAGCCCCTTGTCGAGGGCCAAGGGACGGGGGTTTGAGCACGGGCCAGCTGTCAGCTCCGGACGTGAACCAGCCACCGACTGAAGACAGATCTCCACGCATGTAGGGAGGCGCTGCCCGGATGAGATCGCACGATTAAGACACCATCTCCTGTAATGAGGAGCGACACTTGCTCGAAGAAATCCTCTGGGTCCATGTCCTTTAGGCGCTGCCCTGCCTTGCAGCTCTGCTTCAAGGTGCAGGGGTGAGCCGCAGGGTCCTTCCTGGTTCTCTGAAGTCAGGGCCACGACCCCTCCGTGGCCCCGAGCGGGTGGGCGGTGGCAGAACTGGGACCAAAGCCCCACTTCTTGCAGGACTGAATCAGCCAGAACCTTCCAGATCTGCATGGCTCCTCACTCAGGCTCCCCTCCCTCCCCGATGCTTGGCAACTCTGAGGGCAGCCTGGGCTTCCCTGGCCTCTGACCCTGTGTTACGACATCCCACGTCTGACCTTCAACAGCCAACGCTGAAGGTGACGTGTCAGCGAGGTCTCCCGATGCCGCCGGCAGCCCCCCAGGCGACCGCCCCGGTGACACGCTCAGGACCCTCTCCAGGCCTGGAGGCCGGTCTGTGCCTGCACAGAGAGCCCGCAAAGTGCCAACGGCCACCTCGGCGGAGCGGAGACCAGTCAGGGCCCGCAGTGCACCCTGCTCGCAGCCCACGCCGCCCGTGTGTTGGGGACGCCCCCACATGCAGATGGGCGCTCCAGGGTGACACGGCCTGGACCAAAAGGACCTGAAAACAGTGACTGGCAACTGCGGCCCCAACGTCCGCCTCACGCGGCACCAAGGGCCTCAGGGAAAACGTATGTCAGACTGGTCTGGGGGTGTGTGCTACGGACTGACGTGTCGCCCCCAGATTCGCAGGCTAAAGCCCAACCCCACTGTGGAGGTGCCAGGAGGTCAGGAGGTGGGTCGGTGCCACTACAGAGACCCGGGGGAGCCCCCTCGTCCCTCCCGCCATCGGAGGGCCCTCCCCCAGCCTCAGTGGCCTCCTCAGGGGGCCCCTGGGCTGCGGGGTCACCACCGCAGCGTGTGGATGAGACAGGGGACCCCAGGGTGTCCTCTGCCTTCCAGCACCAGTAACTCCTTCTGTGAGCCGCGGCCCTGCCCTCCTGCTCGCGGGGACGGTGGTGCCTCTCCCTGCCAGGCTGCCAGTCCTGGCCGCACAAGCCAGGAGCCCCGGCAGGGCTGGCACCCACTGATGCCGGGCAGTCGGGGCGCAGGCGGGGGCGTGCGGATGGCGGAGACCTTGCTCCGCATGCTCCTCCAACGTCCCCCCCCGCCTTCGTCACAAGGCTTAAACACCACCCTAGGAACGGTGACAGGACCACATGTAACCCCGTCCTAACCTGGGCCATGTCCTCCACCTCCTGGCAGCGGAGGGGGTACTCAGCGAGTCTGCCACCAGCGCAGGAACCCGCACGGCCACGCCTGCCGCCGCCGCGCTGGACCCCTGCTCACAGGGCGGGCGCCATCAGGCCGTCCCTTCGCGGGTCGCAGAAGCCGAGGCTGGGGACTGACTTGGGAGCCACAGCGGCCCCCCTGCCCCGCCGCCCCCTGGCGGTGCCCATGTGAAGCCCACCCTTGGTGGGTCAACTGTTGGAGGCCCCGCTGACCTTCAGCCATCTCGCACCGCACTGCCAAGCTGGACAGGCACCCTCCTGCCCCGTGCACAGTCCGCAGTAAGGCCCGAGTGGGCAGGGCCTTGCCACCTCATTCCCGATCATGACGCACACGTGCCCACGGTTCCATAGCACAGACCTCCAAAATCCAGAACCCTGGAGTCCCAGCCAGCAGACGGCCTCGCCCGGACACGTGCTCCAGGATGCTGCCGCGGTCGGCCAGGGAACGCACAGCCACTTCGCTGAGGGCCTTGGTATTACCGTGGGCAGCACTCAGCGCCCTGGGTGTCCCGCCCCGAGCCACAGGGAGCTGCACGTGAGCACTGTTAGCTCACGACCACGTTCCCATGCTGTCGGGTTCTGTGGCCGTCACCCCTTGCTGCTGGGAAGGGCGGCTGCTCTGGGGGCTGCACCTGAGGTCTGGGGAGCCCCCCGCTCCTGGCAGGCTGTCTCCCCTGCTTCCAGCCTGAAAGGCAGCAGTCGGGCTCCAGACCTCGCCACGGGGGCAGCCCTGGGCCTGGCCTTGAGGAGTCTGTGCTCCTGGGGTCCCTGTAAGGCCCACTCAGAGCTCCAGGGCACCTCGTGCGGGCTCACACGGAGGCTGGGGTTTGGAGGAAGGCAGAAGTGGACCCAGAAGCTAACCGGCCGTTTGCCTGCCCCCGCCTCCCGCCAGACCAGCAGCTTCCGAGTCCCTAGCCCCGGGCGTGAGGGCGGGGAGCGCGCAGACATGTGGGGACTTGCCCGGGTAGAGGAAGCACGCCGGCAGGAACAGATGGTGCAGGCGACGCTCACCTGGAAGGTGTCAGGTGCTGGAGACGCGCCGCGAGCCAGCAGGGACGTGGGCGGGGAGGGCAGCACCGCGACAGGCATCGGTGGAGAGGGCGGGGCTCCCGGGGAGCCTGGCACGTGTGTCGCTCAGGCGTCTGCTTTCCAGGGAGCGCCGGTGGCTCTGAAGAGGGAGGTCGTGGATGGGCCGGCCTGGGCTGCAGGAGGGGGCGGTGCAGGGGCAGCCCCCGAGCCGGAAGCCCAGCCACAGCGCTCCCGGGGCCCTGGTCACAGTGACGTGACAGCTGCTTGTTGCTCTAAGTGATTTGTTACCGACCAACAGGTAACTAAGACAGTGACAGTGACCATGACAAAAGAACCAAACGGGCCTTTTGAACATGAAAAGTACAGTATCTGAGACAAAAAATTTACCGAACGAGACGCACAGCAGATGAGCGGCTCCCAAAGAGCAGGTCAGTGAACCGGAAGATGGAGCGCCACAGACCATCCAAACCGAAACATGGCAAACACACAGGCTACACCAAGTGACCTTCCGTGTGTGTGACTGGAGCCCCGGGAAGAAGGGAGGGGCATAGAAACAGCACGTGAAGAACGACTGTCCGGATCATCGGAATCTGGTTAACTATAAAGCCACAAACCCGAGAAGCCCCAGGAACCACAGCAAAACAAGCACAGAAAATGCAGCAATCGGCCGAAGGCAAACAGACTACGTACACGGGCCGAGGTCAGATCGCTAGCCTTGCAGACCCTCTGGATGCCCAGGGGCACGGCCCTGCGCTGGGCCCCAGGCTCCCACTGCGGCGGAGGAAGGCGGTGGTGTTCGGGGCCCTGCTCACCGTTCAGGGCACAGAGCGTGAGGGAGCCCGGCTGACTCCCGGGCCCAGCTCTCCCCCAGGAACCAGGAGCTGCGGTGTGATTAGGGGTCTTTAGCAACGCTGCCCAGGGGCCCAAGGCACGAGGATTTCCCCCAGGTGCGGCGGGGACAGGCTTCAGACGGCCCTACCCTTGAACGGATCCTCAGTGGGGTTACGCTGATAATGCATCTACCAGGAGCCTGGTCTGGAGGCGAGGTCCTCCCAACGCTGTCTCACACCAGCGAACACACAAACACAGATGGACCGCAGGACCTGGCTAAACGTCCCAGCACGTGGGAACAGGCAATCAATCAAGGCAGGACCACAAACAGCACCTCTCGGGAGTGTTGAACCTGTCGCTGTGACCAGCCTTTAATTGGGTAGAAAATGCTCACAGTCCGGTGTTCAACGAAGCAGGAGACAAAACCACGTATTTTGGGTCGGCTTCCTAGGAAATACACACAAACACAGGAGCGTCCCGCGTGGCTGAGGTTTACCCTGCAGGCCCTGCTGTACTTGATTCGCTTCCAAAAACTGCTTTTATCGTCAGGACCTGGGACTGTGTGTGGCCACCAGGCGAGTGTGGCCGCCAGCGAGGAAGGATAGCTGAGTCCAGGCCTGCGGGGGCCCCAGGATGGAGGTCAGGGACAGGGTCTGCACTGCAACCCCAGGGCTGGGTGGTGGCCCCGGGGGAGGCAAGGGCTCACCTCGCTGTGAACGCAGGCTGCACACCTCACCACCCCTCCCCCTCAAACTCCTGCTCACCCGGCATTCCTAAAAGTCGGCTTCAGCCCTCAGCCCCCGTCTTACAATCTCCTGAACAAGCTCCTGCTGGTCTCAGAATAAAGGGCCAACACTCTGGCCTAGCCGCCAAGGGGCTGTGTGCCCCAGGCCCTGCTCCTCACCAGCTTCCCCTCAGACCACCTCCGAAATGCCTGGGGTCTAGCCCCACAGCTTTGTTTCAGTTCTGAGGACACCCGGGCCTCCTTGACCACAGGGCCTTTGCACAAGCTGCTGGAATTGAAACCAGGTCTTCCCCGTGCACTGTGCTGCCTCACAATGTGAGGGCCCACCGTCCGCTGGAAGGAGATGGCCCGTTTGCTTGGGAAGAAGCTGTCATCCCAAGAAGTCCCCAGCCTTTCTTGAACACGTCTCATAACCAGAAGTCAGCACTGTACACCAAGCCGGCCGGCTCTCTACTCACGTCTGTGAATTTTCTTCCCAACATTGGGGAGCCTTTCCTTATCCTGAGCTGAGGGCTGTGTCCTGGGATCCCTGCCACTGTCCGACCCCCCCAAACAAGCCAGGCGCCCCCCTACCCCCAGGAGGGCCCAGCAGGCACCAGAAAGCGCTGGTTCCGGCTTGGGCGTCATCCAGGTAAGCACAAGCTGGCCTCTCCTCCCTAGGCCCAGGGGGCAAGTGTGTCTGGGCAGAGGGGGCGGGGGGCCTCAGCGCACTCCACAGGACTGCTCGGACACTCTGGGTCCCCCCGATCCCCGAGCCTGCTCAGCTGAAAAATGAGAGAGGTTTTGAAGTCAACATGCATTCAAACCAACTCTATTTGAAATTCAGGGGACCCAAAAAAGGCAAATTCAAATTAAAGTGTCTATCTAGACTTCATGCTACAGCAGGAGATTGGAATACTCCACGAATAGGCTTCTTCCGACAGGAGCCTGTGCATGGTCTTGACTACCTGTCCGGGGGGAGCGAAGGAGAACTAGCCCACCCCCCGCCCCGGGAGCCCTGTTAGTTCTCTACTTCCTGGCGGGGCCGCGTGGACACCCACGCTCACCTGCCATCCTCCCGCAGCCAGGCCTCGGGCCGCACAGAGCAGGGGTGAGGCCGGGGCCGGGAGGGAGGACAGCGGGCCGGCCCGGGGCAATGTGGTGGGGCTAGCCTACCGGCCCTCCTCCCAGGAACAGGAGGATTCTGAGCGTCCGGGGCTCTCTGTCCCAGCCAGCAGAAGCCCCCTCCCGGGAACGGCCAGCATCTCACTGGTGGGTGGCCTGGGGGCCAGCCCGCACACCGCACCTCAGTCTCGGCACCGGGCAGGGCAGCTCCTGCACCCAGCGCCCCCCAGCGGACAAGGCTCCCCTGCCAGGAGGTGGGGACGGAAGGCCAGGCTCACCCGGCAAAGTCCCAGAGCCCTTAGCGCCCTTTTCTCCTCTGCTTTAAGAATCAGACAAAACAGACCAAACCCCTTTCTTTCGCTATTACTCAGCTCAGAAACGGATACCCCGACTCTGATTCTAGGATCTGACTCAAAGCAGCTGGACAGTTGCTGCCATCCCGGGACCCCTGCCCCCTCATGCATAAATGCAGGGGTGAGACCAGGCCAAGTCCCAGCACCTCGGAGTCCTGACCATTCTGCGGAAGTCACCACGGAGCCGCGGTGGCAGGGAGGGTGTGGAGGCCCTGCTTGACTGGACCCCCAGGTCCCGACCCCCGGGCCGGGCTGGTGCTCCCGGGACAGTCAGGCCCACAGGCCACGCTGCAGGGGTGTCAGCCTGCCCCCGCACCACGCCCCCACGGCCAGCCATGCCACGCGGTCAACCGTCTGCTCCACAAGGTCACCTCCGGGGAGACGAGTGCCGGGACAGAGGCTGAGAGGCTTGGCCACCGAGAGGCAATGCTGGCACTTACGTGCAGGGCTGTCCTGACCCCACTGATCTCAGCGTGCTGGTCGGGGAGCAGGACACAGCATGCCTCGGCCACCCAGACCTGTCCGCAGCCGCTGGGCAGGGCAGGGCAGGACGCCCGCCCATCTGCCTGGCAGGGGCAGACCACGGATTCCCCAGACGTCAGCCACTGTGCTCTCAAGCCTAACCCAGGCCTCGGTGCCACGGCCACGCCAGCATCCCAGCCCCCGGGGAGGCCTGCACCTCGCTTCCGTGGACATGCCTTGGGTCCTCACTCACACCTGCCTGCATCTCAGACCAGTCACGACGGAGCTGGTTGCAATCCAAAAGCACATCAGAGAACAGCCTGGTCCAGGCCGAGGGGTGCCCGGGGGGAGGGGCAGGGAGTTAGGGGTCGGTGTGGGAGGGCAGGCATCACACCCGTGTGCTGACAGGACGGCTGAGGTGGACCAAGGCCAGGCTGTGCCCGCCCCGTGTCCGACAGGCCGGGGTGGCCCAGGCAGGACGTTCTTGTGTGCGGGTGAAAGCACTGGGATCCATCGGGTGTCTCTGCCTCAGGATCCGGGACCCCTGCACGGGAAGACAGCACGGCGGGGAACGGCCGGCATCAGCCAGACGCCGCACCGGGGCGGCAGGCCCCTCCCACCACCAAAACGCCATCAAACCGTCAGACCCACTGCAAGGGGCTCGGAACACGCGGCGGGGTGGGGGTCCACAGCAGGACGGAGGGGAGGGGCCAGCCTCAGAGAGATGGGGGCCCGGCTTCGGACCGGCCCCTCTCCTGACACAAGGCCCCAGCGTGGGGCTGCACTGCCAGGGCTGGCTCCAGGTCAACACCTAACAAGTGGAACGGTCCCCGGGGCACGAGGAGCCTGCTCCCGGAAGGCCCTCTTCCTCCTCCAGCCAAGAGCTGTTGCCGTGGCAACTGCAAGGCCCGCCAGCCCTGCGCCAGCAAGCTGGTACCCCGCGGACACTGCCCCATGGCGCGAGCTTCTCTCCTCACCCTGGCCTTGCCCAAACCCCTTCTCTTGCTCCGCCCGACCACCCCGCCTCTGGACAGGGAAGCTCTACCTCTCCCCAGCCGGGCCTCTGGCCCCTTCCCCGCCTCTGCTCACCCACAGCAACTGCTCCCACGTGAGGCCACCTCCGTGGTGGGCGGCCCTGCCCTGTCTGTGCCCATCGGACAGGGGTCCTCAGGCACCGGTGCCCTGGGCCCAATGCGGGGGTGTGAGTGAGGGCGGCGGAAGGCGCCTGCGCTCTGTGGCTGACGGGGCACGGAGGAGGGCCAGCGGCAGACCCAGTCTGCTTATTCACCAGGCTGCCCTGCGAGCAGGGAAGGCGGCAAAGCAGAGAGCTCCCTCAGGGGGCAGGCCCCAGCCACGGCCAGGTCCGCAAGGGTCACACCACGCGCGGGGTGTGGGGACAGAACTCGGAGAGGCTTGGGGACAGAATGGTCCCGAGGCCGGGGTGGGGCCGGCGGCAGCCACACACCCAGTCCCTTCCGGGGGCAAGCCGGGTGGACACGGGGAGCTCGGCCCGAGCCTCTGTCCCCTGAAGAACGGACAACCTTGGGCGGGACCCGGCTCTGCTCATCCCTGGGGCCCAAGTAGCGGGCATCTGCTGGAAGAGGACCTGAGGGGGCAGGACCTGGGTCTGTGGGGGGTGCGGGGAGGCTGCCAGGGCCCAGGAAACAGGGTGCTCCATACGCCCGCCCAGGGAGAAAGCCCCGGTGTCACGACTGCGTGGCGGGAGCGTGGCGTGACCCCTCGGCTGCTTCTCTAGCAGCTGCACGCGCTGCACGGGTACGGGACCCGCGTG
This sequence comes from Halichoerus grypus, assembly GCF_964656455.1. Lineage (NCBI taxonomy): Eukaryota > Metazoa > Chordata > Mammalia > Carnivora > Phocidae > Halichoerus > Halichoerus grypus. The sequence continues at coordinate 1,383,933 of NC_135717.1, forward strand.
GCCTCTGGAGCGCCCTCAGGCCGCTCTTCTCCGGGGAAGGCAGGGAACTGCTCGCAGGGGCCCCTCTGCACCCCAGCCTCGGCCCCAGGAGAGGCACCAGCCCGTGTGCGCACGTGCGTGTGGGGGACTGTGTGTGATGGTGTAAGACCTCGGGGTCGAGCACCGGACACCACACCGTCCACAGGGCTGGGTTCCTCCACACACACGGTGTGCAGGTCATCGGTGCACAAAGGGGGAGGGGAGGCTCCCCGAGGTGAAGCCGCGTGACAGTCGCACCCAGCCCAGGGGAGGCATGGCGACAGTCACACTCGGTGGCTCTGACCCCACATCTGGCACCTCTCACAGCACAGGGGCCGTCCCTGCAGCCCCAAGAGTCGCCCCCATCTGGCAGACACTCACCCCCCGCTGGCTCTGGGCCCACAGCAGATGCGGAGGGGGCCGAGCGAGGGCCAGCCCCCAGCAGACACGCGCCCCGTAGGAGCAGGGGCACCGCCAGGACAACCCACGGCAAAATGTGAGCTGGAGGCCACCACACAGCCTGCCGCCCGACCTCAGTCTCCGCTGCTCTGGGGACCCTCGTGAACCTGCCTCCCTGCCCTGGTCCTCGGGTGGCCCGGCCCTCAGTAGAGACGCTCATGGGGGCCAGGCTGGGAGGCAGGCCCTGGAGGAGCCCAGGCAGGTCCTGCTTCTCAGGGAGGCCACGCCTGGGGGGAAAGAAGTCTCGTCCCTGAACGCTGCTTAGCGGAGGGCGGGGCAAGGCTGGGGGGCGGGCTGGCACCAACGTGCCTCCAAGTCCCAGCGGCAGAGCCCAGAGGGCAGTGACATGCCCACACGAGCCAGACTTGCCCCGGGGCACCTGAATCCACACAAGCAAGTGTGGGGGCTACGGGGTGCTGCCCACAGCCCAAGGAGCAGCATGCTGCAGAGGGTCGGCACCTGACAGCCTCCCGCAGTCCCCGGGCCCCGGAGCCCGCGCTGGCCCTGGAGCTTCCGGGTTCCGGCCCGCACGGGGTGCGCACACAGCGTCACAGTCCACACAGCCCCCACCAGTGCCCCGGACAGCCCGGAGACCCAGGGGCCACAGGGGAGACACAGGCGTGGCCACGCCGCACGCGAGCCGCTCTGCCGAGGCCGGAAGCCGCGTCCCGCCTTGCCCGCTGCCCCCGAGCCGTCCCAGGGCCGGGCCGAGAGGACACCACGGCGTCCTGCAGCAACCTCGTCCACAGCCTGTCCCAAGGGGCGCTGGCACGGGACCCACCCGCCGTCCTTACCTCAGGGCCTTCTTGCAGGACGGGGGGCAGGAGAGCTCGGGAACCACGGCCAGACAGCACGACGGGCCGCGGAAACCAGGGCTCCGGGTGGTCCTGGGAACTCCCAGGCACCTGCACTAGTGCGAGCGTGCGGGGGACCCCGTTCTCCTCCGGGTGGGGTGGGGGATGGAGGGCAGCCAGGCCCCTCCTGGGCCCGGCCTGGCCAGAGTTCCTGCCGTCCTCGGAGTGGCGGCCCCCCGGGGCAGGCAGCTCCCACCCACGTGGCAGCCACGGCCGGGCCGCTGGGCGCCGTGTCTTCTCGCGCAGAGCACGTGGGGTGAGCCCAAACCCTCCATGATGCCGGCGCGCATCCGCAGAGCCCGCTCAACTGGAACGGTGCTCAGCTATTTCTAACTCTGCCTTGGGCCCCCTTCCTGCCTGGAAAATCATCTTTGGGAAAATAAAATCAACCAAAGAGGGCAAGAGGCTACGGTTCACCGTGATCCCCCTCCAGCCTGATTCCACTGCCACCGTGCGAGTTCGCCGTCAGCCCCCAGGCGGCAGGGCCCCAACACCGCGTGGGGGCCGGTGGGTCACCCCGTCTCTTGGGCCGGTCTCTGTCCGGCGGCCTCTCCCACTCAGGACTGCCAGCCCACAGGGAAGCCTCCCTTGCTGCCCCAACGAAGGCTTCTGACCGCAGGGCGCATCCAGACCAAGCTCGCCACTGTGAGTGAGGAAATTGAGTCCCACAGGGTGCAGTGACCCAGCCAAGGGTGGGACGGCTCCCGGGCCCCTCGTGTCTCCTCTCGGGTCCCCGGGCAGTGAATGTCTGCCGAGGGTCGGTCTGCCTTCTACTTAGCTTCTTGCTCTTTCTCCCCCATCTGTCTGTCTTCCGCGAGCACCCTGCACGTGCCCGGCCCCGCGCAGGCAGGTGGGCAGTGGACAGGGTGGGACGGGGCCTCCTGTCACTGAACAGTAAGCAAAGGTGACACCTGCAGTCCCGGGTTCGAGACGTCCTGACAGACTTGGCAGCTCCAGCCATGCCTTCTTTGGGGCCCCCGAGGGCCCAGGAGCAGCTCAGGGGCTCAGTGTTGTCAGCGTCCGAGGGGCCTTCGGCTGAGCAAGGACCGCGTGCACACATGTCCGCAGAGTCTGCAGAGACCGCCATGCTTCGGGGCAAGCTGCTCCCTGCAGCCCAGCACTTTCTGCCGCTGGAGACGCACAGGGAGCCGGGGCCTCGCAGCACGCAAGCACCGGGCGCCTCCTCGGGGCCCTGCCCAGCACTGCCCGGGGTGGGGCAGCTGGTGCCGGGGGCCCGGCATCGCAGGGCTCTGACCGCACCTCAGGAGGTGGGGAGTGTGTCTGTGGACGGAAGGCTGAGCCAGACGACAGGACGGACCCCTCACCCGACCCCTCCCGCAGGGTGGCCCCTGAGCTCCGAGAAAGGCCCCGCGAGATGTGCACAGGGAGGGAGCAGCCGGGGTGGCCCTGGGGGTGTGTGTGGGGGGGACTGAGGCCGGCAGGTCCCCACTGCCATGTCAGGGAGCCCAGGAGGCAGGTTCGTGTCCCGTGGAGGACGGGGGCACTGGCTGGGCGGGGCGTGGTGGGCTTCACCCGCAGAACGGAGGGGAAGGCCCCTCAGGGGGACCCACAAAGGGGTCCAATGTTGGGCCCGGGGTGCAGGTGGCAGGACCAGAGCCCACGCCAGAATCCGGGGGACTTAAAGCCTCACCCTGAAGGGAGAGACGCAAGCTGGGGGCAGCCAGGGTGTGCCTGGGGCCCCCAGCTGGCTCCAGATCCCTGTCCCTCGTTTTACCCCACGCAGCTTCCAGTCCCTCCTAAAGAGCCAGGATAAGAAAGGCAACACCCCCACCCGTTCATGCCCACACAGCACTAGGCACCACAGGGTGATGTGACTGCAGACGACAAGAAAACTGCCAGTGTCCTCGGCAAAGCTGGGCTCCCAGGGAACCAAGGGACAGGGAGGCAGGCAGCCACCTGTCCAGAGCCGTCCACAAGGCTCTGGGCTGGGTTCCGACCAGCAGGGCCCTGTGAGAAGCCTGATGAGACTGCGCCCCTACGCCCTGCTGGGGGTCTGGGCAGGGGTGGGCCTGCGCGTGCGCCTATCACACGCAGATGTCCACCCGCACGTGCGCACACACACGCTCCCAGGCTCTGGTTCCCGGGACGGAGCCCCCTCTTCCCTCCCATCCCGGGAGGCCTCAGAGCGTCAGTGCTTGCCGAAGGAGACCCTGACCCAGTGGTCCGGTCGCGGTCTCTCACGCCATCCAGCAGAGCTGCAGCTGCCTGGCCTGTGGCTGTCTTCCAGAGTGCCACCAGGGCATCTGGGGAACGCCGAGAGCAGAATCCAGGTGGGGGTGACCCCACCGAGCGGTCAGGGACCGCCCTGTCCTGTGCCCGGGCCCCCTGCTCTGTGGAGAGGCCAGTGAGGCTGGACAAGGACACGGAACTCGCCGGCCCATTACATGTTACCACCCCCGAGATTTCCACGGACAAATGAGACAAACGGCTCCTGCTTCCGGCCAGCTCTCCCCAGAGCCCGGTGCTCTGGGCTGGCTTAACGCCTGGGCCTGGGGCGGAGGAGGAGGGGCCCGGAGGGCTGGGTGCAGCGACCGGGAGCCCATGCTTCCAGGACTCTGCAAAGCCATGGAAAGGCTCTGCGCTCGTCCACAGCCCGGCAAGCAGCTCCTGCACCGGCCCCGGCCAGGGCTGCGGCCACGGTGCACGTGCCCGGGCTGGGGGGTTGCCGAGCACAGCCAGGCCTGGGGCAGGGGGACAGCTGAAGGTGGGGAGGGACAGCAGGGCATCGGGGGGTGGGGGGGATGGCAGAGGATCTGGGGGGACGACAGCAGAGGGCATGGGGGTCTGACAGTGACTTCGGCCTGTCTCCACTGCGCAGTGGCTGTCAGAGCGAATGGGGCTTGTAAGAATTGTACACCTTTGTTAATGTACTTAATGTTTAAACACCCCTGGGATTTCTACAAGGTATGGAACAGCGATCAGCCATGCCGAGTTCTTCTAAGGCACAGGGAATCACGTGAACAGGAGTCAAGTATGTTCCTGACAGTTTATGTAGACTTTACGTGTTTGAGTGTTTCACTTATTCAAATGAGGGGTTTCGAGAAACGTAAAAACAGATACACGTGACCCAAGAAGGCAGGAGAGTTGGGAGGAAACGTTGGGAGATGCTGGGGGGCAGACGCCAGGCTGAGGTGCAGCTCTGACCTCAGGAGGAGAAGGAGAGGCCGCCAGGAAGGAAGGAGGCCAGGAGGGAGGTCGGGGTTGGGTGCCAGCCTCCGAGGTGGCTCCTCCCTGAGCCTGAGGCCTGGCGCCTCTGGCGCGGGCCAGCACCTTCACCAGCAAGCGGCTGGCTGGTCATGGGTTCACCAGGAAGCGCACGACGAAATGAGACAGAAAGGATCTCATTTGCTATTGAATTCTGCTTGAAGCGTGTACAACACACAGGCTATTCCCTTCTTATACAAGAAAAGGAAAAGCGGGCTGTTTCTACAGATCTGGGCAGTGACAGGTGGATGGCCCACTCCACACCGTGGCAATGCGAAGTGGCGGCCTCTCTGCCGACCCTGGGCTCCCGCAGCCTCGCCCGCCGCACCCTGCCGGGCCCACGGCACTGTCTTCACGGCAGGGCGGGTCAGGAGGTCAGGCCAGTGGGGCGGTGGTGGGGCCAGCCCTTTTCACCCAGATTCCAGCTCGGGCAGGCAGCCTCCCTGGGCCCCCCCAGTGACGCAGTAAGCCCCCAGCTGCTGGGACCCACTCGCCCCTCACAGGCAGGTGCTTCATTCCTGGTGAGCGCCCCAGCCCTGAAACCCGGAGGACACCTCAGGCCTCCACACGGGCACAACTCCTCCGTGGGAGCCCCCACCCCGCCAGGCACTGTGCCCCAGCAGCATCTCCAGAGAGAGCCTGGGGCCAACACAGGCCGCGCAGTACCTGCCCCCCCATGTGCCTGGGGTCCCAGCCCTGGCCTCGCCAGCAAGCCGGAGGGTGCGTCCCATAGAGGTCGAGCAGCGTCCCTCTCCCATCCTTCTGCAGTGCGGCATGCTGACCTTGGCCACGGTCCAGCCCCGAGGCCGTCTCCCTGGCCCAACACAGACCCTCAGCCTATTACTTCAGCCGTCCCCTGAGCGCGGCTGGTGCAGGATGCCCGGGCCCTCGCTGCCATGCCCCTCCCAGCAACGGGACCAGTGTAGCAACAGGGGGATGGCAGAGAGCCGGAGGCGGCCAGATTGGGGCCTGGGGCTTCCCGCAAGAGGCCCCAGGCCGCAGGGCAGAGGTGTGGGTGGCCGAGGGTCAGCAGGCTCGCCCCCTCCCAGCCCCACGGACCATGCCTGCCTGAGGCGAGGCTGCTCCCAGCAGCGCGCACGGCGCGTCACGGCAGGTCCTACCTTGAAGATGAGGCAGTCGGCTTTGTGCTCCGCGTACATGGACGTCAGCCGGTACTGGTTCTCCGTGGTGATGTCGATCTGGTAGCCCGTGAGCGCATAGCAGACTTTCCGGAACTCCTGGATCTTGGTCTGAAAGACCTCCTTGAGCCGCTGGTTCTTCAGCTCAGCGCTCTCCACCTGCTTCCTCAGCTCTGAGGGGGGAGAGGAGAGGGGGTGAGCCTGCAAGCCCGGAGAAGGGGGGTCCGGGGGGGCAGCAGGGGGCCCCGGTCAGAATCACCAGGCCGAGTCGAGGAGGAGACGGGGTCCTGCCCGGCATGGACAGGCCACCTGCGTCGGCAAGCCCTGACGTGGGCACTCAGTCCGGAACGAAGAGAACAAGCCGATAAGCAGCCGCACTTGTGGTGATGAAGTTCCTCAACTACAAACAGTAACTCCACGGAGAGCAGCGACTCCGGAAGCCAGACATCTTCCCGGCTCTGAGCCCCGGGTTCCACCCCCGCCCGGCCCGGTCCCCTTCTGAGGGACAATAGGAGCAACACGGAAGTCGTCCCAGGTCGGGACGTGGGGGTATGTGCACCGGCCCTCCGGCCGCAGACTTCAGTCACCGACTGGGGACGCCGGTCCTGGGTCCCCACGCACGGCTGCAGCTGGGTTCCTGCTGGGGGGCCGGATGCCCACCCGCATGGGCCAGCATGGAGAAGCGCGGAGCGGACGGGGGGCTTTGAGAGGACATGCCCTAGAGATGCCTGATGATGTTCCGGAGACAAGGCCACCAGGTGAAGACAGGCCCCCGCGTCCCATCCGCCCCCAGGCCCGCCCGTCACTCCCGCACAGTTTATGGTTGTACGGGAGAAACCAGCCGTGCCAAGTGCAAAGCCGTCAGCAGGCTACACAGCAATTACCACGGATGCTCCACCCAAGGTGCCTTCCCGGTAATTAAACCTCGGTTATCCCCCCAGTAATTAGCTAGGCTGGCTTTCCTCAAACACAAGGGCCGCCTCTGAAGCCAGGAGCCCCCGGTGGTCCCGTCTGGAGCTGACGACGGCGGTGCCCTGGGCAGGACGGGAGCCCGGCTGGCCGACGGGGTGGTGGGAAAGCCCCCGGCTCGGAGCCCTGCCCACCGTGACAGTGACCGCAGCCCCTCGTCCTCAGGCCGAAGCCCAGGCCCACCCACCACCAGCGCCCTGGCGGGGCTGAGAGCAGGAGGTCACGTCAGCGAGCTTCACATGAGCGGATGCGGGCAGGGTCACTTCCTGGAGGAGGGGAAGGGGACGGGGAGCCTGCCTTCCAGGGAAAGAAACCCACCGGAGACCCTCCAGCCGCTCTGCCCGTCCTGACCCGCGGCCTCGAGCCCAGCGTCCCCAGCCCCTGGGCGTGTGTGAGGCACGCAGCCGCCTCCAGGGGCGTCACGAGGCCCAAGCCAGGTCGCACGGGGCCGCAGCGCTGTGTGGGTTCAGGCCGCAGCAGCTACCAACAGGGTCCGGCAAGGCCACGCGGAGGGCACCTGCTCTCGGCTTTACTAACAAGGGCCGGGGGGATTCAGTGCTTGGCCGTGGGCACCTGGCACAGGGAGGGCTGTCTGTCCTAGGCCAAGCTCTCGACGACCCCCCGCCCCCACACACTCCGGATGGCGCCGGGCTCATGGACACAGACCCTGGGTCTTGTCTGCACTGCGTGCAGCTCTGCGTGCTCCCTCTGAACGAGGCCTCCTGAGAGCAGAGGACGGCTCCCTCTGGCCCCTCCGCCACGCGTGTCCATCCACTGGGCCACACGCCCTGCCCTCACCTGCGCCCCATTCAGCACGCAGCTCCGACCGGCCCTGGTGGACATTGTTATTCTGGAGCGGAGAGCCTCTCCTTCGGGACGTGGGCACGGAGCCCTTGATTAATCGAGTAATCAGACTATGAAATCAAAGGGGTACCTGGCGGCTCTGACCCCACGCTCCTCCCTGCGTCCCTCGGCCAGCCCACCGAGGACGGACCTGCTAGTGGGAGGAAAACCCATTCCACAAGGAAAAATTCACTGACCGAGGTTCTGAGGTGATATTTCACCCCTGTCAGAGGCTGCCCTGCCTTTAATGGATCTCAGATGTCTGCTGGGAAAAATTAAATTTCGGTAATAACGCAGCCTGACCTTGGAGGAGGTAAGAGCCCCTTTCCACAGTTCCTGGACTCCTACAAGGAGACGGGGCTCGGGTCAGGAGCGGATGAGCCAGGCCACCTGCCACCCCCGAGAGGGGCACCCAGTGCCAGGCACCACGCACACCTTACCCCGCGCTGCCGCTCAACACCACGAGGCAAGTCCCACGTCCCCCTCTGACGGGCGAGAGTGGGGGGTGTGGGGGGGCGGAGCGGCCTCAAGGTTACACGGCCCATCGGAGGAGTAAAGAGGGCTCTGACCCCTCTGACCCGGAGGCCTGGTGCGGGTCAGGCGAGAGGCTGCGACTCTCAGGGTCTGGCGCCTTGACGCAGCGAGTTCAGGGGGCCGCCGTGGGTTCTGGCTGTGATTCAGGACCAAAGTCGGTGCCCTGACCTACCCCTTACGCCGCTGTTCAATGGCCTACGTAAACGTGAATGAATAATTCACACAACAGTTTGGATTAAATAAATAAAAGATGTGCCTTTCGCCTTGGAGACGCCTTCCTCTGGGTGGGTTTGGGGCCCTGCACGTGGCGCTCTCAGGAGGCTCCTCCAGGTCCCAGTGACCGAGCGTTCGAGACCCCCAGGGTCCGCGGTGACCACAGCTCTGCACCCGCCGCAGGTGCCCCGCCACAGCCACCCCCAAGGCTGGGCCTGCTGGTGGTGACCACACGCGGGCAGGGCCAGTGCAGCAGGCGAGTGGCCTCATCGGGTCCGCTGAGAGATCCCGGACCGCCCACCCCAGACCTCGCGGGCTGCGTGCACATCCCGGCCGTCACAGACACGGGATGGAGACCTCGTGCCTGGGGCCCCTCAACTCAGGCCTGGGGCCAGGCCCACACTCTGGGGCCCAGACTCGCCCTCGCCCTCAGCCCTCTCCTGCCCCCCGCCCTCAACCCTGCTCTCCACCTGCGCTGGCTGGGGGAATGTGCCCCCCACCACCACTGCCTTTCCTCTCTGGGCCACCCCCACCCCTCCTCCCCTCAGTAGCCCTTTGCAAGGCTCTCCAAGAGTCCTTGGTGAGGGACGAGGAAGGCAATGGACAAGTAGGAGCCAAAGAGAGGACATGGTCACCCCAGAGCCCAGGCGTGGAGGGTGGGCAGGGGCGGTGGGGGCCGGGGATGGATGCCAAGGTCAAGGGGCCATGCCACCTGCTCTCTGACCTGGCATGCCCAGTCCCGCTCGTTGCCCCCAGCCATGTCCACAGGGGCCACTGGACGGCTCTGCCCTCCACCCCCTGCTCCTCATCTACGCCCAACACCTGGCTGCTCCTGGAGTCACAGAAGGCAGCTGGGAAAGCCCGTGGGAAGGACACAGAACAAAAATAAACTGATTTTCATCTCTCCATTATATAAAGGCCAGCAGGAGAGAGTGCTTCAGCCCCGGGAGCAGAGACGTCAGGATGAAGGAGCGGTCATGGGCACATAGTTCTGGAGAGCCAGATCACAGTCTGAAATTCAGAGGAAGGTTTTACCCTGGAGGGGTGGGGAGCGCAAGTGAGAGGCAGACGGGTGGACGGCTGGACCTTCCCTGCAGAAAGCCTCTCGGGGCCCCAGCGCGCGGCGGCACTGGCCGGCAGAGGCCGCGTGTCTGCCTGACTAAAAGTGCAGGCGCGACGCGGTCTAGTCCCCTTCTTACCAGTTTGCTGGGGAAAGTGCAGGGAGCTGGGTGGGCAGGGGTGGCGACAACCAAGGTCTGCGCCCCACGGGACCGCTGACCCGGGCTCGGGATAGGGGCCGCCCCCGGCTCTGGCGGGCTGCCGACATGCAGCCGTTTGCTCCAAGCGCCTTACTCCCTGGGCTGTCGAGAAGCACAGGCAGACAAGACCACACGAGACACTTTCAGATACGCGAACGGTTCTGCGGAGGGCAGCCCAGGTCTGACGGTCCACGTCCCGCCTCTCCAGTGGCCTGAGCGTGCCCGCGAGGTGCCTGGGTCTGATCCTGAGGCCCACTCAGAGCCGGTCGGCCCCGCCCTGCGGCCGTTCTGTGGGACACACAGATCGCCAGCCCCGAGCGCCTCAGCCTCAGCTCCATCCCGGGACCTCTCAAGGCAGCGGCTCCCCGTTAATGGGCTCCCCTGACCCACATCTCGGTCCAGATGATCCGACAGCAGAGCAGGGGCCATCCGATGGCCACCATCCCGGCGGCCCTGTGGGAAGTCAGCCCCTTCACAGCGGAAGCAGCTGGAGGGGGAGAGGTGGAGCCCCACAAAGGGCAGAGCTGGGACCGGGATGCGAGGTTGCTGGGGCCCCGGGCCTCCCACCAGTCAGCTCAGGGTGGCCTTGGTGGCGGGATCAGGCCCTCTGCACGAAAGTCTGAGCTCTGAAGGGAAGACGTGGTCTGGGTTAAAACCTTCTCCTGGGGAGCCCGTGTGGCTCAGTCAGTTAAGCATCTGACTCTTGACTTCGGCTCAGGTCACAATCTCAGGGTCGTGGGGTCGAGCCCCTGTGTTGGGCTCCACACTCAGCACGGAGTCAGCTTGAGATTCTCCCTCTCCCTCTGCCCCTCCCCCGCTTGAACGCTCCCTTTCTCTCTCTCTCTCTCTCAAATAACAAATAAAATCTTAACAAAAAAAACACAACACTCTCCTGCAGCCATCAGGCCCTTGCCGAGCAGCCCAGGCCGCGGACTCTCCAGTTGCACCTGACTAGCTTTATTTCATGCCCTGAATGAACCACCACCACCCTCCTCACCTCAGGGCCTTTGCACATGCCTGGAGCAGCTCCTCCTGGTTCCTAGCTGACCCCCAGTCACCCCAGCTTCAAAACCGCGTCTCTGGAATGCATCCTGTCTCCTGTCGTAGGTTCTCGGGGTACGTGACACTGTCCATTGTAACACAACAGAGCATTTTTAAAAGCTCCTTGTGTCACAGTTATTTCTCCAGCAGATTCTAAGCTCAGAACAGCTGAGGACTAGGTCCTTTCGTCCCACTCCATCCTTAGAGCACCTCAAGGAGCCAGGAGTACAGAAAATGCCATTTCTGCATAATCCTAAATCATAACCCCTAGAAAATCAGTATAAACAAAGGTAACACACACACGGGGCTCCCCTGTGGACACGGCGGATGGAACACATGTCTGTCCTTGCTCCCTACTGCAACCGCCACGGGGGACGAGTCGGGTGGGCAAGATCTCCGCAGACGGAACGCAGACAGAGGAACGCAGCTAGGCAGACCTGGGGGAGCGGGGCCTCACTGCCTCGGGTGGTGGGGAGGCCGACTGGAGCCGAGGCACACGTCTCCTTCCTGTCCCCCAGGTGATGGCCTCGCCCCTCAGGGCTGCTGAGGCAAATGCTGATACCTGCCCCCCCTCCCCCCGCCCCACGCGGCCAGGCCCACGCCCGGGGGAAGGGCTGGAGGGCCACGGCCCCCATGCCGTCAGCTTGCTTCCTGAGAAGCCAAGCAGTAAGGTGTGGTCTGGGACCCACATCTGCAGTCCACACCTGCGCAGGGAGGTGGGCGGGAGCACGGGCTCAGCGGGAAGACATCAAACTGCACCAGTGACCCAGTGGGGCCTGAAGCTGCCTTCACACCCGCCCGCGCTCGGGCTCCCTGGAAGGGGGCTGGGGCCATGCGTCCCCGCGTCCAACAGACCAGCCCCAGCGGGGAGGCCCACCGGCCGGCCGCCTGCCTGGGTGTGGACAGGGGCGCTGGGGAGGGCAGTGGAGAGGAGGCGTGAAGGGCCGGGCCCAGGGCAGGGCGCCCAGGGCAGGGAAGCCGGCTGGGGACCAGGGACCGGCTGCCGGCCGAGCCATCAAAGGCAGGCAGGCCTGGCTCCTGCAGCGGCGCTTTGTTTAGGAGCTGGAAGCAGCATTTGAAATTTCCCTTTGGTGACCCAGGACAGAGTCATTTTTCTTTCTGAAAAGTGAATAAAAAACACTTAGCCAATGCTAAGATTCTCAGGCTTAAACAACAACAAACAGCACTAATATTTCACCATTAGCAACAGAAGCCCTCTGAGCCCAGGCTGCGCCAGGCAGTGGTTTCTAAACCCGGCGCACGTCAGGGCCGCTCCGAGGGCAGCGTGGGAAAGGCAGTGAGGGAGGCTTCGAGACCGCCCCGCCTGGAGGGAGGCGGCGGGGTGAGGCCCGGGGGCCAGGGCAGGGTGGTGTGTCCTGCACTTTTCCAAGAGGCTGGACAACTGGCTTCCCGCTCGGCCACAGGCCATGAGGCTGGCGTGTGTGCCCTGGACTGCGGACACTGTGCCCCTCATCCCTGGGCATCCCCGGCACCGCGCTCTGCAGCCTGGAGGGGTCTACGGGTCCGGGATGGCGGCTGGCGCGCCCTCGGGGTCCACGCCACACAGGAGCACAGCAGTGGACAGCGACGGCAGGCTGCCGATCACCTACCACCCCCCCACGCTCACTGAGCTCCGATGTGGGGCCTGTCTCCTCGGCCTGCCCGGCTCCCCTGTGGGGAGGCTGAGGCCCAGAAAAGGGGTGGGCCCACTGTGCACCCAGCAGTGCTGGCCGCGGCTGACCTGTCCGCTATCTCGGGCCAAACTAAAGGGTCCGGTGCCCAGGCAAGGCCCTGCAGGGCAAGAGGGTCAGGACAGACAGCACACAGCCACGCCAACGGGCCCCCCAGGACACCGGCAGCTGGGCCAGATGTTCTAGAAGGACAGCTGGTGCTCTGGCCACCCTTGGCCCACGGCTCTCGAGTCCTCCCAAGGTCCAGGAGGCATAACCGGCTCCAGTCTTGGCAGTGGGCATGAGGCAAGGGCAGTGTGCCATCCTCTGCTCTGAACAGGCTCTGGGAGAGCCGTGGTCTGGGGGGTCAAGGTCCTGAGTTGGGTGTTTGCTTCCTCGGGTTCAAGAAGCTGGTGACGGAGCTGAGGGAAACGCCCGCTCGGTGTCGGGAGGACACGTGGGGGGGGAGGGGTCCAGCGGTCGCGCCCGTGGGAACCAAGCCGTGGCACCACACCACGAGGCCACACGGGAGCAGCTGTTTGAGGTGGATGTGCTGGGTCTGGAGAAGCTGGGGCACCAAATGCGTCCCTACCTATCTGAAGGGCATGTGGATGAAAGCAAATGTGTTCTGAGTTGGTCCCTGCAGCTGAACAAAGACCAGGGAGGGGACCGCCTCTGTAAGGAGGTGCGTCCCGGGGACGGCTGAGTGTCAAGGCAATGCAGGGGCCTGACCTCAGCTTGCGCCCACGCACCTTGAGAGGCTAGCCACCCCAGGGTGGTGCAGCGGGTGCCCGGTCCACACTCCCCACCACACAGGACCAGGCCGGGGGCCTAGGAGCCTGGCTGGGCCTGAGGTGTCTCCGTGGGAAGCGCCTCTGGGCCTGGGCCTCCCCAGCAGGTGCATGGGAAAGGGAGTGCGGGGGGTGGTGGGCTCTGCTCGGGGCCAAATTACTCATGGCTCGTAACTTCTAACTATTTCACTTTTACATTTTTAAATATTTAATAATTAAGCATCAAATATTTATACAATTTTACTAGCAACCGTGGGAGCGGACACCACAGGGGCTGTGACTGTGGGTCTGGGTCCTGGGCCTGGCCGACCGTGAGCAGCGGGGAGGAGACATGCCTGCCGGCTGGACCGCGCCCCCAGGCGGGCCTTCTGTGGGCGCCGAGCCCCTGGGACATGTTTGCAAGAGCCGCAGGGCCTCCACGCCGACGCGGCACAGGCTTCCCTCTGATGGGCTCCTCTTGGAGGCTGCCTTCCCGTCCCAAATCCAAATCCCAGGAGCGGGGCCGGGAGGCAGCCTGGAGAGGCGTCCAGGCGCCCACCCCCTTCCCTGCACAGCACTCAGGGAGGCCTTCCCATGAAGGCCACGGCAGACTCCGCCGACCCCCACTGTGGGCCTAAGGGACCGGCGGACGGGCCCCTACCACCCACTAGACACAGCCTTTTGCGTTCCTAGGGAACGGTTCGTTTGAGCCGCCTGCAGCTGGAGGGCCCCTGGGACAAGGTCTCTCCATTATGAGCCCATGTTCCCCTGCTGGGCCGGAAATTGCACATTTTACACAAGAGAGAAGACATTCGCCCTGGAATTATATGCAGATGAGCAGCGTGTGTGCCCACCGCCGGCTGCCTGGCAGACGCCCACCCGGGGTAAGCTCGGTGCCAGCCTTCAAACAGGGGCATCTCTGTGTGATTAACGGCTCACTCCACAAGCAGCTTGTCACCTTGCACAAAAATGATCTGAAAAGACACCAGCAATTACAGCCCACCAGATTACGGGGTGGGAGAGTCCCGGGGTGACAGGCGGGAGCTCATGTGATATCATATTCCTGGGAAGGCTCCCTCCCCCACCACGGAGAACAGAGAACAGTCGAAGCCCCAGAGGATGCCCCCCCCCGCCCCACCGGGCGCCAGGCTCCCCACCCCGCTGCCTCTTTTGGGAGTGGAGGACCAGCTGAGCCTTGGTGGAAGGCCACGGCCGGCCCCTCGTCCGGGCAGCTGACAGATGTGGGGTCAGGCCCAGAGAAGGTCAGTGCCTTGTTCACTGTCACCCGGCCAGGGAGCAGAGAAGCCGGACATTCCCGCCAGGACTTCGGGGCGGGATGGATCCCCCGCAGCCCACCAGGCAGTGCCAGTGCTGCCATGAGGAACCAGCCCTGGACACAAGGTGCCACCTCAGGTACAAAGTCCGGCCTCAGTTGCTCGTTCGAGCCCGCCCAGCCATGCCACCGGCAGGGGCTCCTCCGGGATCCCAGCGTCCCGGTGTCCCTGCACAAGCTCACAATCCTCCGACTTGGTTTCACTTGCTTGGTGGTTTAGGGTACATTTCTTCCCGACTGAAGCGCACACCCCAGCAGGGCAGGGTCCTGGGCTCCACGAGGGCCAGGACACGCGCACCCCGTGGAGGCCTCCCGCCCTGCACACGGCCAGCTCATCTTACGCTGTGTGAACACCCAGGAGCGTCACCGAGCCTCCAGTCCAGGCGTGGGGACCCAGGGGTCAGACCGTTGGAAGCAAACTGCCTGAGGCTTCACTCACACACGCACACTCACGCGTGCACGTACCTGCGCTCACACACACCCGCTGGAGCCGGAAACCATCCAGGCGGGAGACGCATGCAAGAGGCACGCCCATCACAAAGCCCTTGAGACGCAAACCAGAGGACACCACTGCTTAACAAGTTTCCGGCAACTTCTTTCCACACGCGCCCAGGCAGGTGACCTGCTGGGCTCACGGAGCAGCGGCGGCCTGGGGCTACCAGGCGGGAGGGCCCGCAGGAGGAGGCGAGAGGCCGGCAGCTGTGGCAGGCTCGCTCCTACTCCGTTCTGCACGGCGTGTGCGTTATTAATTTCCAACAGCGGGCTCCCGGCAGCCGAGTCCCTGGAAGGTGCGCTTCCTCTCGGAAGAGGGAAGAGCCTCCCAGAGCTCATCTTTTATTGACGAGTCATTTTCGAGTCAATCTGTCTGCTTTGGGCAGGACAAGATTTTAAATCTTTCTTTCTCTCCCTGCTTTTGAGATGTGGCAGTCTATTAAAACCTGCTAACGCACGCGGCCAGGCGGATGAAGGAAGAGGATGGGAACCGGCTCAGCGGCTGCAGCCGCTCACAGACCAAAGGGTCTGGAGGAGGGAAGGCCAGGGAGACAGATGGTGGGCAGGGGGGCAGCGAGTTAGCCCTCTGGCGATCCAGAGGGGCGAGGACGCAGGCTGCCCTCAGGGCCGGGCTCCCCGGAAGGTGGGGCGTGGGGTGAGGAGTGTGCCGGATGCGCAGCCCGAGAGGGAAGCAGCACTCTCGGGCGGCAGGCACCTCGCGCTCAGGGACAGACGGCAGCCCTGGGGTCTAGGGGCCTGCCTCGGGGGTCAGCGTGCCGGGGGCTCACCGCAGAGCCAGGCTGCTCCTCCCAGTGCCCACGACCCCGTCCGAGACGCACAGCTGCCTGTGTGCGGGCCAAGCGGCCTCTGCGACGGAGCTGCCGAGCACCAGGTGAGGCTCAGAGCGGCGAAGGGACCTGGCGGAGCGTATGTAGCGGGCAGAGAAGCTGCCAGGACCAGAGTCCAGCTCGGCTCAACTCTGCTGGGCGCGGCGGGGAGCAGGGCTCTCCCGGACAACAGCCGCAGTGCAGAGTGCGCTCCCAGCGTGGGAACTCAGAACGAGTGCCCACCCTTCCCCGGGTCCGGCTGCAGGAGCCCCCTCCTGCCCGTCCCGCCGGCCTCTGCCTCCAGCCCGCCCCAGCCTGACCGCGCGGGACTACAATACGCACCAGCCTCAGACACCACGACGGGCAGGCAGAGACGCTCCCGGGGCCCCAGAGCAGGCTGGCCCCCCACGCCGTCCGCCTGGGGGTCCGCGGCCTCTGTCGAGGGCCCCCAGCAGGCGCTGACGCCTGTACGCCCCCGAGTCCTAACGACCTTGTGAAGTCAGAGAGAGGACGTTTTCCCGAAGGTCAACAGGTGAGTGACCAAGACAGAGGCCGTGGGGAGGTGTCAGCGCCCGATGCCCAGGACCAGGGCTGTCTGCTCGTCGGCAGAAGAGGGCTCTGCAGGCGGGAGTGAATTAAGGAGGTGGAGATGGTCCAGGGGCCCAGGGTCCTCATGCAGCTTCTACGAGGAGAGGAGGTAGGAGGGTGCAGGTCTGAAGAGGACGCACCACTGGCATGGGGCTCAGGGAGGGGCTGAGGGCCACGGAAAGCAGCCGCCTCCAGCAGCCGGAAACGGCAATGGAACAGGGCCCCCCAGAGCCTCGGGGGACGCAGTCCGGCCAACACCTTGCTGTCAGCCTCCTGATGCGAGACTTCTGACCCCCAGCGCTGCCTGATGAGACCTCTGTGGGAGCAGGTGACCACCACGGTGGCCGTGGGCACCTGGGGGTGTGGGTGGCCGCCACAGAGGCCTGTCTGAGTACGATCTCCCTGCCCCTCAACAGCAGCGGCAGGACCGAGCCCTCACAGTGAGCGGCCCCAGGGACAGGGACTTTAGAAGGGCTGGTGAGTTACTCACCCAACGAGGATGTGACAAGAGTGAACTGCATGCCTGGCATCATTCTAGGCTTAGGACACACAGCATGCACACACATAAAAATCCCAGGTCTAAGGCAGTTACGTTCCCATATGGGACACAGATAAAAACACACATCAGCAGGGCGGGGTGGTCTCCAGAGCTTGTAAGCACTATGGAGCACCAGAAGGCAGGGCTGGGAGGGGGGCTGCAGTGTGGCCCTGGTCACAGCAGACCTCCAGGGAGCCAGGGCACAAGCTGAGCACAAGGCAGGCAAGAGGCGGCCCGTGCAAAGGGCCTGAGGCAGGAGGCAGCTTGGACCATTCAGAGAAGCAGGGACGACGCCGGCAAGCCAACGCAGAAATGGACACGGGAATGCAAACAGTAAGGTTGGCGGGGGTCATCCAGACCACGGAGACTGGCCCGCAGTCCGTGTGCTGCCCCTCCACTTTGGCAAACGGCCTGTGAGAAGAGGTCCTGTCTGCGCAGGCTGAAAGAAACCCGAAGAGGGTTTTCTCGCTTTCATAAAAAAGGCGAGAAGCCCGAGTAGTGTTCGTGTTCATTGTGCAGCAAGCCCTCCGGGGCAGCATGCACCACCACCGCGGGCGGCCCCCCAGCTCCTTCCCCAGGAGCCACGTGCAGCCCCCCAGCGTCCAGCCGCCAGCGCTCTGAGCCACGGCCATGAGCATCTGCGCTTCTCCCGGTGGATTTCCTGCAGCCCTTGGCAAGGTGGGTCGGAGACAGGTGGTGTCTTGGGAACACCTGGACCTCTGAATAGGAACAAATGAATGCTGAACCCTCCTTCACATCACATACAAAGGTTAGTTTGATACAGAACACGGGTCTAAAAGCTTCTAGAAGAAACCGGGAGATGGCAACGCCGGGGCAAGCCAAGATTTCTTAGACAAAGAACTAAGCACAGAAGGAAAAACGAGTAGATTCGACTTCATCAGAATTTAAAACTTTCGCTTATTGAAAGGCAGCATGAAGAAAATGATCACAAGAAAACAAATACTCTAAAACCGGGCTGAAGACTAACAGGGACACTTCACCGGAGCAGATGTGCAAACGGCTCATGAGCTGTGGGAAAGTGCCTGACGCTGCTCGCCGTCGGGGAGACCCAACCCCAGCAGACGGCCGCGCCCCGGAGGCCAGGGAATCAGCAGCACGAGGGGCACGCGGGGCCCTGACAGGGACCCTGAGATGCTGCCGCCGCTCTGGAAAACAACTTGGCAGCTGCTTAAAGGTCAAACGTAACCCAGCCCCCATCACACCCCAAGAACCAGAGACCCCGATTCCACTCCCACCCCGTGCGAGGCTATGTGCACACAGAACCTCATGGTGCCACGTCCTCGGCAGCAACATTCCTACGAGCCAAGAAGCGTCCGTCCCCTCAGCGTCCGCCAGCCGACGAAAGCCTAAACAAAGCGAGGTCCGACCATGAACGCTACTCGGTGACGCACACGACGAGATGCACGGACCTCAAACACGTTCCTGCAAGTGGCAGGAGGGAGACACGTCACCAGAGGCAGGACGCGGACTCCGGCCCCACGGCCGAGCACTGCAGCGGACCCGGGCCCTCAGTGGGCAGCAGGGACCCTTCGGGGGTCTTGCCACCTCAGGATGCAAGATCAACTGGATCACAACCATCTGTGCCACACTCACTTCACCAGGCTTCGTGTTTGGTTTTACTCCTTGGGGTTTTATACCCAGAGAGTCGTCTGCAGAGGAACACTTCTGCTCCCTCCCCTCGCGTCCCTATGCCTGCTCTTCCCTGGTGACCCAGACCGGGACTTCCTCCGTGCTTACTCAGGGCGCTAGACCACCTCTGCCTTATTTCTGGTCTTGGGGAAGCACGGATTGGTGTGGGGGTGCTCGCAGACGCTCTTTGTCAGGCTGAGGGAGCCCCCTCTTTATTTAGTTTGCTGAGTTTTCCTGGGTGTTGAGTTTTGTCAAATTACTCCATCAGTTGATTAGATCACATTGATGCGGTAGATGACATCAATGGATATTTGAATCCTGGAATACAAAAATAAATGCCTATAGGTCCTATTTTCTGTCCTGTCACTGGTTTTCAAATTAGGATAATATTTGCTTCGTAAAATGAGTTCGAAAGCGCTCCCTCTTCACTTTTCTTGAAGAGCTTGTACGGAGCTGGTGTTAATTGTTCTTCATTTGGTACAATTCACCAGGGAAAGCACCCGGCCTGGAGATGTCTTTTTTGGAAGCTTCCTGATTGTAGCTCCAACTCCTGCAACAATCATGGGACTGTTGGGGCTACCTCCTTCACACTGGGTGAGCTTTACAGTTTGAGTTTGCCAAGGTTGGTTGCTGTTGCTTATTTGGGTCCTGCTGCGTCCCCCACCCTGCCCCGGACGACAGGCACTGAAGCCTGGGCTGGATGCAGTGAGCGAGCACTGGGTGCAGAGTTGAGAGAAGGAGGTAGGAGAAATCCCTCTTTCTTCCTCTTCTCATCCCCTTTTCCTCCAGGTCCTTGGTAACCCCGTGGAGGGGCAGGTGCAGCTGGGCGGGCACCTAGCCCTCCAGAGCCGTGACCTCAGGACACTGGGGTGAATCGCAGCTGCTGTCCCAGCTCACCCCATGGCGCTGGCCTTCATGCTGATGCAGCTGTGGAATACACAGAGCAGAGCAAGGAAAGTGAAGCCCTGGGTTTCCGGCCCAGAGCCTCAGGGAAGCAGAAACTGGGGGGGATCAGGAGAGGGGACTCTGGGGGGCATGCCTGGCACCCACACGGGCCGTGGAGACTGTGGTGCGGGTCCTGAAACTGAGCGGGTGTGGAAGCACAGCTCAGAGGGCACGGGGACTGTCCCCTCAGTCCACCTGCTGAAACCAACCGACCAGGATTAACATTCTCCACAGGACAGCAAAAAGACCGAGAATCTCCCAACATGGCATTCAAAACCTACAGAAAACATCCAAAATTAAGCAGCATCTGAAAAACCAAAAAAATACTAACCTGTTAGGAAACAACACAGCCGACAGGTGCTGACCCAGGATGACAGAGATGGTAGAACCGCCAAGCCAGACTGCACAGATGCCCCACACAGACTTCGTGTGTCATCGTCCACCCGGAAACAGCATTTACCACTGAAACCGGCTGCAGAGAGCATATCGGTGTACAGGTCCCCTGTCCCCAGATGCTGCTGCTCTCCTGTCCCCCACTTTTAACTTACAAACACCGTTATCCGCGATCTGAGTTTCTGACGCTCTGTGTCTCTTACACTGAGGGCAGGTTATCCGGATGACTGTAGATGACTCATCAGAAGCCATGGAGACCAGAGGTAGAGAAGCGATGTCGATTTCCATAATGCTGATAGAACCCCTAACCCAGAATTAGCAGGCGTGTCCTTCAGGAGTGAAGGCAAGATGGGGTCACCACGTGGGGGGAGCCCCGAGAACCTGGTACCAGCACGTGTCCTCTGAAAGAAACACCCGGGGAGCAGATAAAAGGGGTAAACCTGGAATTTCAGGAATGAAGACAAAGCAACACGAATTCTAAATGTCTAGGTAAAAATCCTGAACTGTTTTTTTCCTCTTTTGCTCTTTAAAATACGTACGACAGTTCAAAGGAAAAACTGTAACGTTTCCTGGCAGGTTCTCGGCGTATGTGCGGAAAATGACCTGCGAGCACCACCACACGGGGGGCCGGTGGGCGGAAAGCCTGTCACAGTAAGACCTTGACATTCCAACAGGTAAAACAGCAGATGCAAGGGCACTGTGAGAAGTAAGCACGTGTGCTGTAATCAATCCCTAGAAAAGTCACTTTAAAAAATGTCCAAAGAGATACAATGCATTAAAAAACCCTAAGATATATCAAAATGGCATACTAAAAAATGTTCAAAGAATCTGGAAATAGGTAGAAATAGGAAAACAGTAATAAAACACAGAGAGCAAGCAAAACTAATCATAAATGGCAGGCCTAACTCCAAACGTATTAAAATACTACATTAAATATAAATGGTGTAAACACACTGATTAACAGACAGAATACACCTTCTTACCAGGTGCACACGGAACATTTACTAAGATCGCTCAGTACTGGCCATCAGAAAAATCCTGAATTAAAAAACAAATTATACAAAGTGTGTTCCCTAAATGTAATGGAATTAAACCAGAAATCAGTAACAGAAAGCCACCTGGAAGATCCCCAGACATTCTGAAATTAAAAACACACTTCTAAATAATGTATGAATCACAGAGAACATCTTAAAGGAAATTTGAAAAATTTCTGAACTGAACACAAATGAAACTCCAACATA
Source organism: Halichoerus grypus (assembly GCF_964656455.1). Classification (NCBI taxonomy): domain Eukaryota; kingdom Metazoa; phylum Chordata; class Mammalia; order Carnivora; family Phocidae; genus Halichoerus; species Halichoerus grypus. The sequence continues at coordinate 1,404,934 of NC_135717.1, forward strand.
CTAAAACTTGTGGATGCAGCTAAAGCAGTACTCAGATTGAAATTTATAGCATTAAATGCTTATTTTAGAAAACAAAAAAAGATCTCAAATGAGCAATCTCACTTTCCAGCTTAAGAAACCAAACAAAGAACACGAGGAAGTCAGAGTAAGCAGACCAAAGGAAGTAACAAGGAAATGAGCAAAAAATCGGTAAAACTGAAAACAGAGTAACAATACTGAAAAATCAATGAAACTGAAAGCGAGGCCTTTGAAAGACTGATCAAATGCGCAAATCTTCATCAAAGCTGACAAAGGAAAAAAAAAAAGCAAAGACACAAATTACCAAAATCAGGAAGGAAAGAGAGGGTAATTGCTACACTCAGTGAGATGATAAAATTAATAAAAGAATAGTACAAACAATTCCTGTGGTAAATTTCACAACTTAGACATAAAGGACCAATTCCTACAAAAACCCACGAACTACCACAACTGACCCAAGAAAAACCAGATAAGCTGATATTCCCGTGGTCTTAGTGCACGTGGCCTGCTGTCACAGAACACTGCAGACGGCGTTGGCTCATCAACACGAGCTTGTACCCCTCGCGGTTCTGGAGGCCGGGGAGTCTGAGATGAAGGCGCCGGCAGATCTGGGGTCTGCGCGGGTCCAGTTACTGGCTCACAGACAGCATCTGCTGTGTCCTCACGTGGTGGAAGGAGCGAGGGAGCGCTCTGGGTCTCTCTTCTGAGGGCAGTGGTCCCATTCATGGGGGCCCCACCCTTCCTTATGACCTCATCACCGCCCAAGGCCCCACCTCCCAACACCATCACACTGGGGAGGAGGGTCTCAACATACAAACTGTGTGTGGCCCCCGTAACTATTAGAAACCCTCAGCGACCCAAATCTACAGGCGCAGAGGGTGTCCCGCAGGTGTCTGTAAAACAGCCAGAGAGGAGGGAATGCCAATTTGACACCATCTCCTCCAGAAAACAGAAGAGGAAGGAGCATTTTCTGACTCATTTCATTCATTATGCTGATAATCAAACTAGACAAGGACAGGACGAGACAACCACAGACCAATATGAACAACGACACAAAAATTATTGAAGAAATATTAGCAAGTTGAATCCAGCAACATAAAATGGAAGAACATACCACAACCAAGAGGAATTTAGTCTAGGAATACAAGGCTGGCTCCAAATTGAAAAATTTCACAAGTAATCCTCCACACTGACATCTTATCCATTGATGGAGACACAAAATTCAGCATCCAACACGATAAACCCTCTCAGCAAGCTTAGAGGGGACTTCCTCAACTGGACAAAGGGCATCTACACACAGCCCGCAGCTCAGGGCACGGGCGGTGGGGAGGGACTGAACGCCGCCCAGGCGGTGAGGAGTGCGGCCGGCCGTGCTCACCACCACTCAGCAGCGCACTCTCCAGCCAGGCAGGAGAGCAAGAACAGGGAACGCGGGCGCCCAGGCTTTACGGGAAAATATACAGCAGTCCCTCTTCACAAATGGCACGACTGCAAAGAATAAAATGAACAAAATCCAAACAAGACCCTCCTGAAACTGGTACGTGGGTTCTGTGAGGTCACAGGACACAAGACCAACCATACTTCTAGACACAAAGATCTCTCTCTCACACACACACACACACACACACACACACACACACACACACAGTAACTCCAAGAATTTAAAACAACAAGGAAACACTTCGGGACGTTTCTAACAAAGCACTTCGTGGGTGTGTGTGCAGAGAATCAGGAACCGCTGATGAGGGAAATCCAAGGAAGCCTGAGTCAGTGGAGACACATCATGTTCTGGGTGGACAGACTCACCACCTAGAAGCACGATTCTCCCCAAGCTCATCTGCAGATTTAAAGGGATGCCCATGAAAGTGTCGGCAGGATTTCTGTAGATACAGACAAGCTGACTCTCACGTTCGTGTGGAGAGGCAGCGGGACGGGGACGGGCCAGGCGCTCGTGAAGAGGAGGCACCGAGTCCGAGGACTTGCGGTACCGATGATGAGTGTCCGGCTATGGCCACCAGTCAGGATGGTGGCAGCGAAGAGACACACACATAGGTCAGAGGGACAGAAGACGGGGCGCACATAACTCAGCCAGCGGACAGGACCACGGAGCAAGGGTAATTCAGTGGAAGCACAAGACGCTTTTCCACAGCTGACGCTGGAACAACTGGACGTTCACGTGAACCCCTCTCGAAAATCACCTCAACCTAAACCTCACATCGTATGCAAAACTCAACTCTACACGGATCACAAATTTAACTGTAAGACTGAAAAACTCTTGGTAGAAAACTAAGAAAAAAGTGTCTTGACCTTGGGTCAGGCAGGGTTCTCAGATGAGACTCCTGTAAAAGGAAAATCCATTGTCCGAGAGCAAATGAAACGTTTGCTCTGAGAAGGACGCTGCTAGGAAATGAAACTCCCTGAACTCGATATAAAGAAAACCACCCAATAAAGGGGGAAACTGGAACAGAGACCTGCCCCAGAGGACGCAGGGATGGCCCAAGGCGCTGCAGGCACCCGTCCTCAGACACCGGGGACGCGCCAGGTAGGACGTGATGCGCTGCACACAACACGCACACGCACACATGCACGTACACGTATGCACACATGCACACGCATGTACACACGCACACACATGTACACACACACACACGTGTGAGAACCGCCCCTGTAGCACCAGCACCCGCGGGGAAGCAGCCACGGGCCACGTGCGGACACTGTGGGACAGGGGCCAGTTTTTAGGAAGCCAACCTCGCGCTGACCAGGGACCCAACCGTCCCCACCAAGAACAGGCCCCGAGAAAACGGGCTAACGCTCCCAGAAGCACTGTGTCTGGCAGTTTGGTATCGGTGTATCCGGTGCGTCTGACCCCGTTCTGGAAGCTCGGGTTCGATGTCTGCTCTGTTTTAAAGCCTCCGTGGTGCTTTTCAGATCCACCCCACGTGTGCGCCACTCAGGCACCGGCCAGTGGCTTCGGAGACCCAGGCCACCCCTCCCTTCCCACCTCTGCCAGGCCTCAGGGGTGAAGGCTGTTCTGCAGGGCGGGTGGGTCAGGAGAGCCCGAGGCCGGGACCCTCCTGCAGCTCCCAGGGCCCGCCCCTGGGGGACAACGGGAGAGCTCATCTGGGGTGGGGGTGGGAGGTGGCTGGAGACACCCTACGTGGCTCCCTGGATTCTCTGGGCTCGTCGGTCTTCTTTCCCCACCCGGCTCGTGCATTCCTGGCCGGCAGCCCTCACTGCGGCCCCACACGGGGCTGGGCACACATGGTGAGGGCGGGGGACGAGCTCGGAGGACCCCTGCCTGGAAGAGTAGCCCTTCTCCCCTCCTACTCAGCCCACAAAGCCCAGCCGAAGCCCCCTGCCCTGGCCCGGAGAAGCTGCCCAGCCGCTGCAGTCTGCCCCTCCCCGGGCCCTCTGCACCCAGGGCCTGCTCTGAGGCCCTGATTCCCACGCTCTCCCCTCACTCTGTTTTAAGGGCAGGGACAGGCCCCACTGACACCTGTGGGTCCAGCAGGTGGCGGGCGGCCAGTGCTCCTGGCTAACGGGACTGTGTGCCCCTGCCTCGGGGGGCCACGGTGCGTCCACCCCATCTCCGCCGTGGCAGCACCCCACCCTCACCTACGTGCGAGCCAGTGGAAGTCTGGGTGGTTGCACTGCCGAGGGCACGGGGACGGCAGACATTCAGATGGCCTGTGCCTTGTGGAGCCACCCCAGAACGCTAGCACCTAGACGGCACCTCTTGGACTCACGACCCGTGGCCCTCCGGCCCCCCGGCTCCCCGCCAGCTGAACTGGCGCTGGCCACGGCATGGACGAGCTGCCTCACAAGCCAGCAGAGAGGACAGAGCGGCTGAGGGAAGAAGCAAGCTGCTCTTTGTGCCCGGGCAGAGCAGCGGGGTCCCAGGGAGGAGCCCTGGACCCCACCACCCTCCCCCACGCAGGGACACCTTGGGATCAGCTGCACCCACACAGCCAGGCAGTGACAAACTTGATCGCCTTCACTGTGTTGCTGACAAGATTCGGTTATTTTAATATTAATGCGTTACCTAATTAAGCTGCAATTAATAATCTCCCTGGCCTAGCCTGGGTACCGCAGGGGGCCCTGTGAGGAGCCAAGAGCCAGCTGGGGGAGGCTGAGGATTTAGGCTCCTGCCGACCCAGGAGGCTGGGCCCTTGCTACGGGTTGTTCAGCAATTCCTTTGTCAAAGATCCACCAGAACCTCAGACCAGCTCTCCCCCGAACTCTGAGGGCACGGTTAGGGAGGGCGGGCGGCTGCGGCCCCTCTCCCGTCCCGGCTAGCCCGACGGGTCCTTCTCCTGTTCAGCAAAGCTGCGCTCCTCAGGAGGCCAGGCCCCCGCCGCTAGTCCAGCCGCCTGCCATGGCGCACCTGCTCCATCTGAGAGCCACCACCCCGCACTGAACTCGGGGGCCGCTCTGCAAGGCCAGCTCGGAGGTGGTGTCCCGTGCACAGCAGGAGGGAACCCGTCTGCACCGTCAGCACCCTTTACGTCATCTGTCAGGGAACTGGTCACGTTCCTACGAGGTCCGTTGGTCTGTGCTAACCTGGGGTGCCCGAGGGCGGGGGCCCCTGTGCGTGTTTTCTGCCTCATCTCTGGCCTTCAGCCGGAGCCCAGACCACAGCGAGCCGGCCTGCACAGCCCAAGGCCTGGGTGGGGGGCGGCCCGCTCACGGGTGGCAGGGCAGCCTGGCCTGCGAGACCGGGGGTGGAGGGCGGCAGTGCGGGGGGCATCTGTTGGTGGCTGGCAGTCCACCGGAGCCCCACTCTCCACGGCGCATCTTCGGGGTACCCAGACACCTGGCCAGGGGCCTGCAAGTGCCGAGGCTCCTGCAACTGGCGGGAGGTCACAGGTCACCGCCCAGCAGCCTGGCCCTGCGCTGCTGGGGCCGTGTGCACTGCAGACAGCACGGGGCTCAGGGGAGGGCGCGTCTGCTGACGGCCTGCAGCCCCGCTGGTAGGAGCAGACAGGGCCTCCGCAGACGCCGCGTCTAACCCCCATGCTCCGTCTGTGCGCCCCATCCATGCAGCAGCGGCCAGCTGTCTACCCACTTAAGCGCCATCCGCGAGGCGCCTGGCTGTTCTAACACGCTCCTTCGGGGCCGAGGCAGCTGCCCGGGGCTGGGGTCCCACGACCACACTTGCCATGCAGCCGCCCCCGCCTCTCCTGCAAACGTAAGACAAACGCCTGGCACGAGGCCGTGGGCAAACACAGGCTGCAAACCCAGTGGAGGTTCTCAGAGCTCCCGCTCCCACCGAGCTTCCAGAGGCGGCCCCAGCCACGCCACGCGCCCGGCTCCTCCCCCCGCCGTGGCAGCCGCGTGGTCACCCCCCGCCCCGAGGACGGACACGGCGACCCCCTGCTTCCCCACTCACACGCCCGGTCGGCCAGCCGCCGCTGCCGCGTCCAGCACGGGACCCCCCCAGCCCCCACCCCAGGCCCATCCCCAACGAGGCTCTGGCCTCTGTCTTCGCGGACCAGCCCTTGTGCCTCAGCGGAGCGCTGGCACGCACCGGCCTTCACAAGCCGGACTTGCACACACGTCTGAAACTTTAGGGTTTGTTTTTATGCCAACTCTGTTGCACAGGTAGGTCTTAGTCTTCGAGAGTCCAGTGGCAGGACGAGGCTTCTCCCACTCCCTCGGGGCATCGGCTGCACCCACTGGACGGTCACTTGGGTACTAAGTCCTCTTGTGGAGGAAGCACGACATGACGGCACTCCTGGGTCAGACAGCTGAAGCGGTGCCCACCGCCCTCTGCCCTCTCCCAGAACACAATGCCCTGAGTTGCTTGCGTCAGAACCCCACGCTGTCCTGACTGCAGCCACGCGAGCTGGGCCGGGCAGGAGACCAGGACTTTCTCCCCCACACTTCCTGCTTCCCCTGCAGCTGGTGACGGTCGTGCTTTTCCAGTGGCTGTTTTCCGGGTACTCATGACCGACTCGACAAACCTCCCTACCGGGTGTCCACGTTGGAGCACCCTGACCGTGCGGTGGGAACCACGAGCCGGGAGTCCGGCACACAGGTAAGGAAAGCTCTGGTCCACACCGTCTCTCAAGACACTGGACACCTTACATTCTGCAACCTCATCTGTCTGAAGTGGTTCCAGAACCTTCTGACCAGTCTCAACCTGAGCTCCGGCTGCCCCTGGGGCGGCTGTCCTGGGTCCTCCTCATCTCTCCAGGGCTGGCGCTCGGGCCTCCCGTATCTGTGTTGCTCCCTGGCTCCTGCTCTCCTTTCATGGGTCCGCATCCTCCACAGGCCTCGTGGGAGAGGGAACGGCGAGGTAGGGTTTTCCAGACGTTGAACATCGGAAACGGAACTGAATTCCTCCCTGACAGGCCTGAGCGCGGGGCTGGCCGTGAGCCGCCGTCCAGTCCCTCAGGCACCGGGAGCCCCGCCCCTGGAGGCTTTCTCGCTCCCTGGGCCGCAGTTGAGAATGGAGCGGCCCGTCTTCTCCCTCCCCAGGAGGCAACAGGTCCCCTCGTCCCTGTGTTCAGAAGTCCCAGGACGACACGTCCCAGTGTGGGGCGCCTCTCTCCGGCCAGCCGCGCTTCCCCGGGGTCCCCGCCCTCTCCTGAAGCCACCAGACAAGCCGCGGACACCCCACACCCCTCCCACCTTCATCCGGCCTCTGCTCTCCTGTTCACATAACCTCCCCCAATTTCGTAAGTCTTCTGTTTAGATTTTCATTTCACTTTTGGTGTTTTTAACTTCCAGAACTTCACGTGTATCCTCTTTGAAAACACTTTTCAAAGTAAAGCAACACATTCTTCTCCTTCTCTGAAGGTGTCCCGGAACAATCCCTCGAGGGCTTCCTCTTCCCACGTGTGTTGTTCTCGCCCTCAGGGCCGACAGCCCTGGGCCCCTGCTCACAGTGAGCAGAGGACTCTGCGGGTCCTGCCGGGGACAGGCCTGGTCTGCCAGGGCCTCTGGTGTCAGGTCCCGCACCAGGAGCCCGTCCGGAGGGTGTTGTGGTGGTGGGGGGGGGCTGGGGCGGGGTCGAGGCACCCATGCGCACCGCCTCTGTGCTCGCGTCGGTGTTCCCGTCCGCGGACCCTCCGTGGGCCACAGGCATGTCTGACCCAGCAGGCCTGACACAGAGCCCAACATCCTGGGTCCCTAACAAGTTCCTGGGGAGGGCCCTGCCCGTGTGGGACCTGCTCTCTGGGACGCAGGCTCTAAGAGAACTACCTTGGTTTTCTGTTTCCTCTTTTCATTTTTGCTGGGGTCCGAGAGGCCACTACCAACCACTGGTGCTGGGTGGAGGACCTGGGGGCCGACGGCTTGTAATTACACCTGCCGGCAAGCACCCTTGATCCTCTGCCCCCGGGGCCCCCCGCCACCACCTCCGGCCATGGGGGCTCCGGGGCACAGCTCCAACAGGCTCCTGGCTCCACCATTGCTCACCCTTCAACCCCCCGCCCACCAACTTCCCCGATTCCAAGTTTGTTGTAGCAGCCTGTCTCTGTGGGTTTGCATCTTCCTTGACACTGAGAAAACAAAACCCCCAAACCTCCCAGGGAGTGCCCGCCGGCTCACCCCAGGGCAGGCTGACGGCAAAGGCAAACGGGACAGACAGGGGGCTGTGTCCAAGACCCCCAACCAAGAAGACACGTGGAGAACACGTCCTAGGCAGGGCTCGGCACAGTGAGGGAGACGAGGGGTGGCTAGCGCCCTGCTGCCTCCACGGGGATGAGATGAGCCGCCTGAGGAGGTTGTCGGGAAGGCCCCTTCAGTGACACTGATGGCCCAGCGACCCGGCCAGAGCTGTGGCAGGAAGGGCTGGGCGGGAGCCCCCTCCTGGCCACGCTCCACCGAGAGGCTGGCTTCCACACGCGGCCCTCACCGTGGACGGTGACCCCAGGCAAGCGGGGCGCCCACACACGCCCACCTTTGCTGGTGGGCCACCAGTCTCTGCACTCGCAGGGCGGGTCCAGCACGGGACTCCATGGGAACAGGAGGGTCACCTTCCCGCCCAGGCAGGGATGAGCCGCGGGCTCGGGGGCTGTCGCCCGGATTTGCGGGGCTGCAGAGGGCGGGTGTGGCCGCGTTAGGAAGGCAGCTTCCCAAGTCCGAGCTCACCTGCGCGGGCGCTGGGCTCTGCGCAAGGTACTTAGCCCCGTGAAAGACGATACCCGTTTCCACGAGTGTCGGACCTACTCATGATTGATGGGACACGTGTACACTGAAAAAGGGCTGGAAAGCGTTTCCCCACCGCTGCCTTGTGCCATCCTGCCGTGACCTGCAGCCGCGAGGTGCTCGGTCCCAGGCCCTCCCGCCGCCCCCTGCCCACGGGACGGCCCACGGACGGGGGGTGCGGACCTACCTGTCAGCTCCGTGGACGAAGGCAGACTGGCGGCGGCCTCCAGGCCGGCAGGGACGGGGCCGCCTCGCTCCAGGGCGCGCACGAGCTCCCGTAGCTGCTCGCACTCCTCCTGCAGCCGGACCTGGTCCTCATGGAGCCGCTGCTTGGCTGCGCTGGCCGGGTTCATGCTCATGTGCAGCACTTTGGTTCTGCTCTGGTCGTAGCTGCCCTGCAGGACCACAGGGCAGGTCAGCACAGCCTGGACCCACGCTGCGAGGCTCTGGTGATCGACGTGGGGCCTCAACACCGGAGCGTGAGGGCAGGGACGGCCACCCCCTCCCCAGGCCTCTACGCCCTGATCAGGAAGCCCATGATGGCGCCACTGCCCGCCTGAAGGAGCGGTGAGCAGCAGCTGGGGGAGAAAACATGGAAAAGCCCACGAAGCAGCCCTTCGGAACGTTGCAGGTGCTCGGGCCACCTTCCCGCACAACAGTTGTAAAAGCAAACAGGAGGGGCATCTCGAAAGCTCTACACCCTCAAAACGCTCTACTGGCAAATATTCTCACGCCTGGGGCCCTGCTCCCACACACCCTGGTGTCTCAGGGTCCACAGATGTAGAAAAACAATACAAAACTTAGAGAAAGATTGAGACGAGAGCTCAGAGTCCCCGCGTGGCCGTGCCCCCCGTCCGTTACGAGCAGCACAAGGGCCGTCAACGGCTTACCAGTGTGGACGTGGGCCTCGCTCAGCTGCGAGTCTACAAACACTTGCGAGCCCAGCCACTTGTGCCTATTTTACACCGAGGACAGGTTCACGCGGACGTCCACCTCCACACCCTGCCACAACGTGGCCCAGCTCGGCCCCTCCCCTGCCGCCCTGGCCGCGCAGCCCCACGCGGTTATTGGGTCCAACACCTGCGTGCCGCGCGAGGGGAGCGTCATGCTGAGCGCAGGCCCTCGTGCCTCTGGGTTCAGCCTCCCGGCTGCCCAGGCACCGAGGTCGGCCCCGGTCCTGCTTCGGGCACTGCTCCGAGCACTGGAAGGTCGCTCACCCGCGGGCCTCACGGATGATGTCACAGCGACACACACGTCGATGTTCACTGTGTGGTCAGATTCAGTGGGTGTTGACAAATGCACATCACGTGTCCTGGCCCCACACTCATGGCCTCCATAGTTCTGGCTTTTCCGGAACACGGCCAGCCGGAGCCTCGTCAAATGGGCGGCTCTCACTTCGCGCTGTGCACGGAAGTCTCTACCCCCCCTCTGCTGGCTTGCTGACTCATTTCTTTTTAGAAAGCTGAGTCACGTTGCCTTGTGCGGACACACCAGTTTGCGGGTCCGCTCACTCCCGAGGGGCATCTTGGTCGCTTCCAGTTTGGGCATTTATGGAGAAAGCTGCTACGAGAGTGTGGACACAGGTGTTCAAGTCACTGTGTCAAGCTTCTCTGCTGCTTCGTCCACCCGCCTCTGCTGGGGCCCCTGGTCACCCCCCAGGAGAACCCTCGCTCAGCCAGCAGGCCCACCTCGAAGGCCCCCTCCGCTGCTCCCTGAAGGGGCAGCCCCCACCCCGGTGAGCGGACACCGGCCCACTCTGGCCAACGCGGAACCCCCTCTTGCCTGACCCCGGAAACCAGCACGAGAGTGGTCCTGGGACCAGGCGTGGCCACTTCCAAAGGCTGGGAAAGAAGCCTCCTCCTCCCTGAGGCTGCGGCTGGGAGGACGAAGGCCTCACTGTCTGCCATGTGTCCCACCTCTTCCCTCCCGGCCTGGAAGAGGCCCGTCCACCCCGGGGAAACAAGGTCAGCGATGCGGAGATGGACAGCGAGTGAGGCCCGGCCTCCGTGCGGCACTCAGTAAGCATGTGGGGAACGACCTGAAATCTCAGACCCGACCCAGGGCCCGTATGAGCCATGCAGCCTGTGGGACCATGTGGCAGATGCCACGACGCCTGAGTCTCAGCGGTGACGACCGACAGCCACCGACGCATGGACAGACGGAGACCGGGGGGGAAGGGTCGTCTCCCGAGTAAATGGTGTGGGGGCCACGGGATGCCCCAATCACCTGACCACACAGCACACACAAACCCCAACTCCTGAGGGAGGTCAAATTTACAAACAGAAGGTAGAACAAAACACTGTTAGGAGAAAACACGAGAACACGGTGACCTTGGAGCAGACGGAGACTTTTCTGAAACAGGTTCCGAGGCACTAGCCACACGTGAACACAAGCACACTGCACTCAGGGCGTGAGACGGGCAGAGGCGGTCACTGGACAGACAGAAACCTGACCCAGACTCACGCCCAGGATCCCCAGAGAACTCATACAAACGGGCAAGGCAAAAGCAGAAAATTCAAGTTCTAAGATGGGCGAAAAATGTGAACACTTCACAAGTGTCGAAAGGGCCAACAAAGCATGAAATAGAGCGCAAATTAATCGTCAGAGGGATGCCAGTTACCACGGCGGCAAGATACCCCGTGCTGCCCCCGCAACGCCTGGCCGGCACCGAACAGATTCAGAACACCGAGCACCACGGGTGCCGAGCAGCCAGGGCTCGTGCTGGTGAGGACGGGAACGACACGGCCGCCCTGAAAACGCCACTTGGTGGTGCGCCTGCTCGAGGAGAGCAGGGCGACATCCTAGGGCCGGCAACTCGGGGCCTCAGAGACGGCACCAGGGGTCAGCACCCACGGTCCATGCCCACCGCACACAGCGTGTGGTCCCCACGTGCAAGGCCGTCCATCCGCGAGAACGGGCACGCACACAGCACCGGACGGCACATGTCAGACGCGGCGGAGCCCACGCCGTCAGTCCCACCGGCGCATCCCACGGCGCAGGCCACACTGCTCTGTGCCGTGGAGGCCAGGAGGGGCCGGCACGGGGGCTCCGGGGTGTTTGCGATGCTCCGCGTGCTGCTGTGGACACCGGTCACCGGCGCGGTCAGTCCGTGGAACTCACTCCTGCTGTCCTGCCCCGTGGCCGTGACAGAAAGGGGCGCCCGGACACAAGGACCGTCCAGACGCTCGCGGGGAACTGAACGCTCAACAGTACCAGGGTTCACTCACACTCCGGAGCGAGGGCAGGTCCACACGCACACACACGAACAGGTGCACACGTGTGTGCAGACAGGTGCACACACGTGCACACAGACACGCTCATGGTGCACATGCACGTACTCACGCGCACACACACACGTGTACACACACGGTGGGCGCACAATACACAGACTTACACACGTATCGAGGTCAGAGAACCCCAAGGGGAAGGGGCACTGGAGACCACTGGCCTAGCGCTGCCGGGCCTCCACCGTCCAGGGATCTGCTCTGAGACCCTGATGACCCTGTGCCAAGCTGGGGGGGTCTCACCTCTTCTCCCTCATGCTCTTGGATCTGCTGGGCGCAGCCCCAGTTTATGGTCTAAACGGCCTGCCCCGTGCCCCAAGCCAGTGGAGGCGGGGCAGGAGCCGGGCGCGGGAAGCTTCCCTCTGCGACACCCCTGCCCTCCACGCAGAAGGTGGCTCCCGGGGGCTCAGGCACCAGGACATGCCCCACGTGGAAGAGGCTGCTGCCTCCTCAGTCAGGAGGGACGTCTGTGGGGTCACAGCAAGGGCTACGCCTCTAGCCGTCACTCCCTGGCCTCCGTGACAAGGACAGGGACCACCGCAGGGCAAGGGAGGGAGAGGGCCGTCTCAAAGGCCTCAGCGTCTGCCGGAGCAGAGAGCGGAAGGCCCCGAGCCAGGTGCTCTGGGAGGCTGGTGTCTCCTGAGCAGACGGGCGGGAGGACACTGGCCCGCAACCCCGTCAGTCTCCGTCAGCCAGGAGCCCCGGGCCAGTTCCTTCCCGCTCGATACGCCGTGATCTGCCCTCTCCTCTCCAACAATCCCATTTCCCACTGCCTCCGTGACTCCCGCCCACACGTCTCTCCTCTCTCTTCCAGAGAAAATGGACGGGGTGGGGGAGGGACAGAGCCTTTATTCAGATCATCCCACCCCCCGGGGAAGCGGGCTGGCTGCAGACACATCCGCTCAGTGTGGTGGGAGAAGGAGCACCGCCGCTCCCACCCAGGACCATGTCGATCTGGGGGCGGTCCTCCCCTCGAGGGTGAACTGCAGGTATAGAAAACGTGCTAGGGGATTTTAGGATCCCAGCAGGGCTTAGCCAGATGGGAGCGGACAGAGGGAGGAGCCCCAGGAGAAAATTCCTACTGGCTGCTGAGGGTCTGATGAGTTGGGACAAATGACCCACTCTCTACAGGGGTCGACATGAGCAGGCCAGCCATAGGGAGGCCTTGGCCCCGGGCATTCACGGCGAGGATGACTCTGCGGGGTTGGCACCCAAGCTAATTTGGCCACAGCCAAGCGTTGTCTCCCCAGTTTGGGGGTGAGCTACGAAAGCTCCCCCTCCTCACAACTCTGGCCGCAGAGAGCAGGACCCCCACCCACCCCAGACAGGGGTCAGTGGCCGCTGTGCCCCGGCTGGGATGACCTCTGACCTGGGGAGCCCAGACAGGCTGGCTGCAGAGCCCAGCAAACACAGCCCCGTGGCCTAGCCTCCACCTCTGGGGGGCGGGGGGCACCTGTGTCACGGAGAGGGCACCCGCGGGTACCTGTGGCCAGCGCCAGGGTGAGCTTTCCTGCTGGCGACACCGCTCAGCACGGCCTCGAGCTCCCTCACCTGGAAAACGTGGATGACCCACCCCTGAGCAACGCCGGGGACCGACAGGGTGACGTATATTGAAGACCCTCATAGACTGTAAAGTTCTGCACCGCTGTGAACCATTTCCTCAACGCGTGGGCAGTGGGTGAAGAAGAGGGAGGGTCTCCCCGGCACGTCAGCTGACCTGGGGGCCACAGCCGGACTCCCCGGGTGTGGGACTGGCCTCTGCCCATTCCCTCCGTCCTGTGTGGAGCCGTAAGGACCCGGTGGGGCAGGTGGGGCCGCATCCCTGACTCTGCTGAAGAGGACGGCCACGGGCGCTGGGAAACCTTGCTGAGCGGGCCTGGGGCAGGGGTTGGGGCTGCGGTCCACCCCCCAGGCTCGCCCCTGCACCGCGACTGGCCTGCAGAGGGGGTTGGGGATGGCCAAGCACAGCCATCCGCTGTCCAGGTGGCGCAAGCCTGCCAGCGCTGGGGCTTAGGAGAGCGAGCTCCCCAACCAGGCCAACCCCGCAGAATCAGGCCGTGAGGACGTCACGTGCCCTGTGGGCGCAGCCACGGCGGATCAATCCTGGGCATCCTAGCCCAGCTGGCTTCCCTCTTCTTCACACGCAAACTGACAAGTGAGCCTAAAGCCACAGTCTGCTGGTGCCACCCTGACTCTGCTCTGCTTCTGCCTGAGGATTAGCGTCCAACGCTGGTGCCCCATTTCTGGGATAGAAACGTGCCCACGGGCATAACCCGCTCCCTCTCCCCGCAGTCGGGGGCAGACTGCTCCTCGGGAGACGTTCCCGAGCGTGAAGACCCACTGCAGGCCTGAGCCCCCCCTCCGGACAAGCAGCTGCAGCAGGACGGTTCCGGGTCAGGTCTCAGTGCCCGCGACCCCCCGAATCCTCCCCGGCGAGTCCCCCTCGGCCTCTAGGTCGACGTGGTGCATCGAGGTCTGAGTGTGTGCGCTGAGGCTTGCCCTCTTCAGACACACCAGAGGCTGCACGCCCACACCGACGGAGCCTCCCCGGGATGGAGGCCACACGAGAGGCCCTGGCTCTTCCAGCCTCCCTGCGGGTCCACCTGCTGGAAGCTGGAAATAGTGCCCAGGGGAGAGCAGCACAGAGTCAGCGAGAACAAGGCGGCCCCTGTGTCAAGCTGGGGTGTTTATAACAAAGCAACAGGGAACGGACGCTGTCTCCAGGGGAGGCTACAAGAGCAGCAAGACGGGGCACCAAGGGCATCCTGGTCCCCACCGGGTGGGCGGCAGCCTCCTGGGAGGCTCTGGGGCCAGGCCTTCGGGATGCTGCAAAGAGCAGGGCCGAGGGGTTACGCGCCGACCTGGGTCACCACAGTGCCAGGAGTGACCACTGACCCCTGCCCCGTCCTGACTGTGGCGGGAAAGTGGGAGGACTCACAGGCAGCTGGGGTGGAGGGCAGGTGTCCCTGCTGGGTGGGCAGCCCAGGCCCTCCCGCTGCCACAGGGGCTGAGGGCCCGCACTGCAGCACGAGGGACGAGGGCCCCGCACAGAGGCCCTGGGTCACGGTGCATGTCCTACTCTGTCCTTCACAAAACCCTCCTTTGAGGGGAAACAGGTCGAGAGCGGGTCAGGGGACAGAGGCTTGGGGCCGCGAAGGCTGGGGCAGGTGAGGCTCCTTCCCTCGGGCGCACTGGTCCAGGGGAACGAGCCTGGTGGGCTGCTCTCCTATCTGCCGGAGACGGCTATCATGTGGGCCGGCAATCCTTCCCGCGAGCGGGCAGGAAGCAAGGGTTCAGGTCTGTGGGCCGCACGGCCTCTGTTACCACTGCCCCGTGGGGTGGTCTCAGAGGCGGTAGACAGACGGGCACCGCCAGGTTTCAGAGAGCTCTGTTTGCCAAAACATGCAGCCGGCTGGACCTGGCCCGTGGGCTCGGGTTTGCTGACCTTGGTTGGAAAGAATCTGAGGAGGAAAGTGGGGGGAGGAGGAGGAGGACGGTCTTCCCACGGGGACGTGTACGGGCTGTGTGGCAGGCCGCATCGAGCCCCGTCCAGAGGCCGGTTTCCGGAGTGCCGGTGCCAGGGACGGAGGAGTGTCCCAGCCCACGGAGCCGAGCCAGAACACGCTGAAGACAATAGTGAGCAGACCGCGCTGGCAGGGAAAAAGACGGAAATAAGCACCCGCGGCCTGGAGGACCGCGTGTGTGTGACAATGACCGCACCCAGCTGGCGGGCACGTGCCCCTCATCCCGCATCACCCGGTTCCCAGCTGCTTCCCCAAGGCACGTGGCGCTGCAAGGGGCTCGGGAGGATCCCGAATAACCCAGCCCCCTGAAGGGGGGGCAGCATGAAGACCCCCACCTCCACCACAAGGTGCCAGTGGCACTGGGCACTGGGACAGACCGTGAACTCTCCAGAAGGGAATCAAGAGCCCAGATTCTCTACAAGGGTGCCAACACCACTCAATAGGGAAGAACAGTGCTTTAATACACGTGCTGGGACCACGGGACGTCCACAGGCAAACGCGTGAGGCTGGACCCCTACCTCACACCATATGTAAAGCCAAACTCAAAACCAAACACCCAAATACCTAAGTGTAAGACCTAAAACTACAACCCAGAAGAAAACACGAGTGTAAGCCTTCGTGATGCTGGACTCGGCCATGCATTCCTGGACAGGATGCTAGAAACGAGGAAAAGTGAAAGGAAAACTAGACGTCGTCACAGTGAAAAACTTGTGCTTCGAGAACATCAAGAAAAGGAAAAGACAACGTACAGGACGGAAAAAAATATTTGTGAGTCACACATGAGTACGTGACTCGTACCCACGACGCTGACTCAGTGGCGACAAGACCAGGTAACAGGTTATAAGACGGGTGGTCTGACAACACACTTCTGCAAGGAGCAGACACAGAAATGGGTAAGTACGTGACAAGATACCCAAAACTGAGGTCATCGCTCATGAGGGAAGGGAAACCAAAGTCCCCACGAGGTAACGAGCGTTGGTGAGAGCAGGGAGGAGGCAGAGCCTCCCCCCAGACCGTGGCTGTGGACGCAAAATGGCGCGGCCACCGAGGTAACAGCTCCTCGAGCAGTTAAATGTGGAGTCACCGTACGGCCCAGCAAGCCTGCACACCGGGGTCTGCCCAAGAGAAATAAACTCCATGTCCACGAGGAAGCGTTCACAGCATCGTTATTCGTGCAGAACAAAGGCGGGAAGAACCGTGTCGGCGCAGCGGATCATTACTCAGCTCTGACGCCCGCGACGACACATGCAGTCCTTAGACACACGATGCTCGGTGAGAGGAGCCCCCCCAGAGGACCCATGACAGGATTCCACGCAAACACGACGTCCAGAACAGGAGCCCCCACGCGGGTGGCGAGTGGGCTGGGGGCTGCCACGGGGCAGGAGACAGTGGAGGCATGGGATGGCTTTCCGAGGCGATGAGAGTCGTATGCCATCTGCGAGACCAAAACCACTACATCGCTCTCACTCTGAATGTGTGATGTATGTGGTATGTGACTCCTGTCCCCATAAAGCTGTTATTTTTTTAAAAAGAAGAAAGGCAAGCGGTGGGCGCCCAGATGGGAGAGCAGCCCCGGGCTGCGTGAGGGAACGTGTGCTGGCTGCTGCAGGCCCCCCGACTCCCGCGTCACCCCAGGGCCAGCTGGAGGAGCTGGGGGCGCACACCTGCCCGGCTGGGCACCCCTCCACTGTCTTGTGCAGGACCCGAGAGCTGGGCCCAGACGCGGACTGCAGCGACCACAGGCCGCCCGGCCCCACCAGCAGCACTGCCCGTTTCCAGGGCCTCAGGAGGCACCCATCCGGCCGCCAGGCCGCAACATCTGAGCCTCCAGAGCACCGTCGTGGCTCCGTGCCTCCACGGCTGGTCAGAATTCACTGCCACGTCCTCCTTGAGGGACACCCAGCTTCCTGTGTTCGGGCTCCCTGACCCTGGGCCCTCCGGGCTCCTGCAGCCCCCCCGGACCCCGCACACTGCCAGGCCCCCATCCCGAGGGCAGGGCTCTGCTCTCTGGTGCTGCCGGCTGTCCTCCCTAGAGACGCCTGGCAGGGGCCCGGCCACTCTGCTCAGGCCTGTCTCAGCTGGGTCTCGACACGCGGGTGCTTCGGGCTGCCTTGCACGTGCAGACCTGAGACCCCAAGGTAGGGCCCAGGCCAGCCTGGGTCCTGGCAGAACTCTAGGAGCTGCTGCTCAGCTGGCCAGGCTGGTGGGGTGGGCTGCACAGGCCTAGTCCCTGAGATGAAGCGTCAATGCCCCGAGGGCCTGGGTGTCCGTAGGCGCCTGCCACCTGGAACCTTCCACACCGGGCTCAGAAAGCTGAGGGCTGGAGGACGTTAGGGGGAAGTGAGGCTGGCGGGTGCAGTCGGGGCCTCCCAGGAGTCTGGCCCGGTGTGGAACTGGGGAGTGCACAGACCAGGTGGCCAGATGCTGTCTTCCCAGGGTCCAGAGTGGACGGTCTCCCAGGGCAGCCGCCCGTGGCCCGGCCAAACTGGACGTGGGCACCGTGGTCATCCTAGGATGTCACGCAGACCCCATTCTTACACCCCTCCCCCCACGCCCTATAGAGCGGTCACTGGGCAGGCAGGGGCTGAGCCGTGTCAGGACCACGTGGCTGGGCAGCGCGTCCACGGGGCTCTGCCTGCCACACCGCCCCCTCCCGGTGCGAGGAGACCGTCTTCCTGCTTCTGTGTGGGCAGCACAGCGTGCTGGACACCAGGGAGGCCCAGGAGCAGAGGAGAACACAGGCGCCCCGGCCGGCTCGCCATGGGACGTCCAGCCCCCGGGAGCAGGGGCTCACAGACGCTTCCAGCAGGCGGCGAGCCCGTGAGGACCAGGCTTCGCCCCGTCCCCCAGACTGGTGAAGGGGACCCAGTGCCTGGCCCACAGCCAGCGCCCCGTAAGGACCCACCGAGGGGAGCCAGGGCCCCTGCAGCGCCAAGGGCTGCCTGCGAGCTCCCGCCCCGCTCTTAGGGCGGCGCGTCACCCCATGCAGCACGCCTCGTGTGACCTCTGCTTCGTCGCCGACCTCCCGCTCGGAGGTGAGGGCAGGCCCCGGGGCGTGGCGCAGGCGCCTACGAAGCAGGGACATCTCAGCCAGGAGCAGCTCGTGCGGGCAGGAGCGCCATGCACACGGGCCAGAGCAGCAGCTCCGCTGAAATCCGCGGCTAGGTGGCGGCTCTGAGAAGAAGGGGAAATGGCTGTAATGCGCCGAAGACGGGTGGCCTTGTGTGATTCGCCGCTGAGGCGCTGACGGTCCTGACAAGAACCTCAAAGGGAAAAGTTCTGGGCTTCCTTAGACGAGCTGGTGACCCACGCCTGTGTCACTCGCGGCGGGAACGGGCGCTTCTGCCAAAGAACCACCCAGTCAAAGCAGAAGGCCAGGGCCAGACACGGGGTGGCCGGGGTCGCGGGGGCGCCTGCCGCACGTTTTTGGGACAGCAGCCGTGGGCCGGGTGGGGCTGGGCCGCAGCGTGCGCCCCGCTTGCCCCCCCAGAGCCTGGAGGATTCTCTTCTTCCGCCCTGACTCTGTGCTAGCTCACAGGAATGGCTGCCCCCTGTGCATCCTGAGTCCTGCAGGCAGGGGGTGGCGGGCAGCATCTGGGGCCCCTCTGCCCCCAACCGTGCTGGCCCTCTCCCGTCTGCAGAAGAGCGAGGGCAGGGGCCACCATCCCTGAGGACCTTCCGGGCCCAGGGCGCACAGGCCTGCATGGAGGGCGAGCCCCAGGGTCCCCTGCCTGGCCCGGGGCCCTGGCGGCCGGGGCGAGGAACCGGCTGCCCCTTGGCCGACAGCACAGGAGGGAGGGCGCCTGCCACCCGGGCCTGACGCGCATACCAACAGGCCCTGCTGGAAGAGGCAGGGACGCAGAGAGAATTAAACAGCATGGTTAAATAAGTGCTGGTCCTCATGCATATTTATAAATCACCCGGCCTCAAAGCTAAATCAATCTCTCCCGGCTGAAGGAAGCACAGCTCCGGGAGAAGAGCGGGGGCCTCAGGGGCGCCTGCTGGGTCTCAGGGCCGGGCTTCCTAGACAGGGAGCACGGCCCTCCCAGGCCCTGCCGTTGTGACCTTGCCCCCCCCACCCCGGCCCTGTGTCTTCTGCGGCCTGCTTTACCCCAGCCTGCGGACGCGCTCTGCACAGGCCCAGGGCTGGTGCTCCCGGGGCTCAGGAGTCACGTGACCTTGGGCAGGTCAGCAGGCACAGGACTTGTGTCCTTCTGCCTCACGGGCAAGGGGGAGCCAGCGGGGTTCTTGCCCGGTGCTTACTGGGCTCACAGGGACACTCCCTGGCTCTGAAGCCTTGGGCACACGGTAGGCCTCGTCCCTCAGAGCGGGGAGCGCGAGCCCACGGGACAGCGGGCCAGTGCATGTGGAAAGTGCAGGGAATGGGGGCAGGGGTCCCACAGAGCAGCACAGGATGAGCACCCCGCCTCCACCCCCACCCCCAGATCTCCAGCATCATGACCAGCTGACCCACCTCCTGGCTTGGAGATTGAGAAACTGAGGCCCAGAGAGGACTGGAGGCCCACACACCTGCCCAGGACTGGTCACTGGCTGGGGGAGGGGGGGCGGGGATGGGGAGAGAGGCCCAGGGCTGGTGGCCACAGAGGCAGGTCCCTTCCTCAAGCCACAGACATCTCACTGAGGGGGCAACAGGTGCTCTGCAAGCCTCCATCTGCCCCTGGGCCAACATGGCCAAGAAGATGCCAGGGACCACACAGGCCCGGCCCCCCTCCTCCATTTCCCCTCCTGTCCCCCAGGACAGAGGCTTGATCAGAAGCTGGGCACTCCGCAGTCCCTGTGGCCAAGGCTGCACCTCTCAGTGGGCTGTCCTGGTTTACAACGGGGCTCTGTGTGCCTACTGTGTCCAGCGCCGCGGCCAGCCCTGAAGGGACAACCCACAGCAGCTGCTGAGGGGCCTGGGGCCCCCGGTCAAAGACCCTCCCAGGTAGCTCCAGGAGCACAGCAGAGGGAGGACAGAGCCTGGGGGCCACTGTGCTGCATCTCAGAGCCCAGCCCCAGCTCAGAGGCCGGCCATGATGCTGGTCCGGAGCTCTGCTGGTGAGGCATGATGTTTCCAAGACGCAGGAGGGCAGGACCCGCAAGGAAAGCTCTGGTGACCTTGGGCACTGGCGCAAGCTGCCTACACGAGGCTCCTAACCTCGGGAGGTGAGCCGAGATGGGGCCCGGAGCTCCAGAGGGGCGGGTGAGCAACACCACGAGCACATCAACGCCTCCCTCCTCCCGGAGACGAGCGGGGGTGCCCATCCCTCCCTGGCCCCCACACAACCAGCAGCTCAGCCACACGGGCCAGGCACAGAGCTCCCTCGGCCTGAGCAGGGGCCGGGCCTAGCTAGCCGCTCAGCCTCTCCTCCGGGTTCCGGGAGCAGCCCCAGGAGGGGGCACTTCCCTGTACTGGTTCTGAGACGAGACCAAGTCTCGCTCGCTCGGAGCCTCAGTTGCTGGTCTCCCAGACGGGGATGCTACCTCTCACCTTCCCAAGTGCTGGGGGAGAGGGGACGTGTGAGCAGTCTTCAACCACATGAGCTTTGCTGAGTACACAGAGCCCAGCAGGACCCCCGGCGTGAAAACCAGAGTCAATCCTGACGGGCTTCGCTCACGTCTCCCAGATGCAGCCCAGACCGCTGCGTCTCCACACGGGCCCACGTGTGGAGGACCCAAGCCTTTCCAGAGCCGTCAGCAAACTGGGGGCAGGGAAGCCCAGGTGCGAACCTGCTCCCTCGAAGCAAGGAGGGGGCAGAGACCACGGCACATGGGGCGGGGGCACAGGACAGGGGCCTCCCCCGCCCCCACACTGCGCGTTCACTCCCCCTGCGGCCATCAGCACCGGGCTCATCCATTCTCCCCCCAGACTGGCCCAGAAACCACGAGAACGTTAGAGCTAGTGGTCACATACTGGAATCTCTTCCCGCTCGGGACACCTGCCTCGTACTACACACCTGGCCAGTGCAGAGCGCCTACGGGGCGGCCTCGCTTTCTAGGAGACCTGGGCCTCGGGAGGGCCGGCCACCTGGCCAGGCAGAGCGCCTACAGGGCGGCCTCGCTTTCTAGGGGACCTGGGCCTCGGGAGGGCCGGCCACCTGGCCAGGCAGAGCCTGCAGAACCGCACGACCGCCCTCACGGGCCCGCTCCGGCGCCGTCCCCGCCACGGTTGCTCGGGAGGAAGCAAACGCTGACAAAACTGCCCCCTTCTGAGCCTGGGTTTCTATCAAGCGCACCTGGGGCTCCCGACAGCCCAAGTGGTGGCAGAAGGGACAGGTCAACGGAAGACGGAGAGGTCCAGGGGCTGGACTCTGGGAGGGCAGAGCAGAGGCCACTGGTGATTTCTGCACAGATGGGACAGGGTCCCCACCAGACCAGACCCAGCAGATCCTCGTGTCCCACCAGTCTGGGCTGGGCCCCAGCTCCGCCAGCCAGTGGGCGAGGGCCCTGACTCAGGTCGGGAGGGGGGACGGGGCAGGGAGAGCGGAGACGGCAGAGACCGTCAGCGCGTGCGCCCGTCCGTCTGCCGCGTCCTGTCCCTGCCGCACGTGCCTCTGTGGGTCTCCTGTGCCACCTCGCCGGCCTGCGTGCTCTCTGTACGCTGCCCCTGACCTCGAGCTCCCCTCAGCAGGCAGAGGCCGGTGAGCCGGTCACCACCTGGACTTCCACCCAGGGGACCTGTCCTGAGAGGCTGGTCCGCAGTCTGCAGGGAGGCCGGAAACCCCTTGTCCGGGTCAGGAGAGCTGGATGATGGCCATCGCCCTCCCCCACTCCCTGGACCTACGCAGGCAGCTGCTGCCACGGGGGCTGCCTACAGGCCCCCAGAGAAGGCTGTTCCGGTAGCGGCACTGGCTAAACTCTGGGTGGGGGCAGCAGAGGCGGGGGAGGGAGGACTGGCCACCGACTGTGATGGACGCTGGCTCAGCTGCCCGGCCAACAAGCCCACCTAATGCTCCCGTCCAGGGGCTGGGCCCTCCGGAAGCTTGGTCACATCAGGACAGGGACAGGCCTGCTGCTGCGTGTGCTCGTCCGGCTGCTCTGGAGGCCGCTGCTCGGGACACCGCCCACCTGCCATCCCACAACAACGTCACTGAGCAGGCGAGCCAGGTCCCTGCTTGGCTGGGCCGACGAGCTGCAGCTCCTGGAGTCGGGCGGCCCTGGCGGTCACGGCCTCCCCATCACAGGGAGCCAACAGTGGCTGCAGCCGGAATCCCGCCCGCCTGAGCTGGGAGGAACCGGCAGAGGCGGGATGAGCTGCCCGCTGCCCTGGGCACTCACCATGGATGCCAGGCGCTTCGCCTCTCCTGCTCAAGGGCCCTGTGGCACACGTGTCGGAAAGTACTGAACAGAGCCACCTACGTTACTTTTTCATTGTGGTAAGATACACATAAAATAAAATTTGTCATCTTACCGTTTCTCAGCGTCCAGTTCACGGGCACCGTCCCCCCGTCCGGCTCCAGAATGTTCCATCCCCACACAGTGAGACCCCGTTCCCGTGACGCATGGACCCCCACCCGCTCCCCCAGCCCCAGCCCTGCCGTCTACCCTCTGTCCGTGAGTCTGACTCCGGGACCTCGTGGGAGTGGGGTCCCCATGCGTGTCCTTCCGTGTCTGGCTCGTGTCCTCGGGGCTCGTCCCTGTGCTGGAGTAGAACTTCCTTCTTTTCTCAGGCCAGGTCATACCCCGTGGTGTGGACGGACCACACTGTGTTACCACCCATCCGTGATGGACCCCATAATGCTGCTGAGAACACGGGGGTGTGCATCTGTTCCACCCCCAGGAGCGGAATTGTGGGGTCATGTGGTTAAACAAAGCAGCTCTTAAAATCAGTAACAGCATCTGTGGTGGGGCGTTAAAAAGTCCCCACGTGAGGCAGTTCTAGAATTCAGCATTTTGTCCGTAAACCACCTCTGCAAAATCACCTTCCCATAAGAGGAATTCTGTAACCGGTTGGCACCTCCCTCCTTGTGGGGCTGCCGAGAGGCTCAACGTCAACACGGCTCTGAAGCCAGGACATCCGTGGTCTGTTTCTTGTGGTCCCGGGTTGTCAGCAGCTGGGAATGCTCTGGACGGTACTGGGATCTTATCTAAAGGGAACAGATGTGACTACAGAAAACAGTCAGGGTGATACTCATACTCCGAAGAAACCCACTCTCCAAGCAACCTTGACTCATCCAGAACCTTCCGCGGAGAGTCCTGAGTGTCCTGGGACGCTGGCATTTCCCTTGACTACTCCAGAACCTGTCGTGGAGAGCCCTGAGTGCCCCAGGAGGCTGACAGTCCCCTCAGTGTTCCAGAACCTTCCATGGAGAGCCCCAGAAGGCCTGGGAGGCTGACGTTCTTTGTCCTCTGTGCCACCGAAGGAAACCAAGTGCACGTGGTCCTGCCAGGTCCCCGAGCCCCTCCCAACGGCCTGCTCCCTTTCCTGCACATCACCATCTGAGCGCTCCACTCGTGTACACGCTTAGCCCACTGTTTGTCTCTCCCCCCATGACACAAGCCCAGGGAAGGGGGGCCCCGGCTGCCTCAGCCTGTACCGTCCCCCAGATTAGAGGAGCACCCACACAGTGGGGCCCAGCACGGTGGGCTGGCTCGCGGAGGGTCGGACACCCCACACCCAGCACCTGGCTGGCCAACTGACCGCTGCTCAGCCCACGGGGCCCCTCCCTCCCTCGGGCCAAGGCTGTGGTATAGGGAGGGCGTGGGGCCTGGCACCACGTTCAGAAGGAATTTTGGGCCCCGAGCCCTGGAATAGCGCTTGTGTAGGAAACATCAGCCCCGACCCCAGCAGAGCCCCTGGGTCGCAGGAAGATGGGCCTGACCAGGTGGAAGGCAAAGTGGAGAGAGCAGGGAAACCGGTGCGGGGCTGGATTAGCGAAGCCCCTTTGCACTGGGTGTTCTGATGACTGCGACCCAAACACCCTCACTCATCAAACGGGATTCCTGACAGCATAACCCACTGGGCTGCCGTCTTCCTCCCGGGCAGCCATATCTTCTGTCCCCACACACATTCCCCGAGGAAGCCGGTGGGGCCAGAGACGCCTGGACACAGCAGGGGACAGGGAGGGCCATGCGCTCCGCAGACAGGACCCCCTCTTCCCTAAGTGCCGGTGCAGGCTGCCCACTGAACAGACGAGAACCACAGCCGCCAAGGGAGAAGGGGCCTCTGCCACACAAGACACCCCCAAAGGCCCTCTCTGCCGCACCTCTGCCTCGCGCCGCACAGAGCAGGGCGGGGGGACCAACGCGCACACGGAAAGCCCCTCTGCCATCCAGCTCCTGTCCCTGGAGCACCTGACTTCTGCCGGGGGGGGGGGGCAGTCTGGCCCCAGTGCCCACAGCACCTCCGTGGCGTGTACCCCAGGGACGGTGCTGCAGGTCAGGGACGGGGGCGTCTGCCGGACTCCACCAGGGCAGACGTGCTGCGGGTGCCCCCCCAGCTGGGCCTATGCCCGCCTGGCCTGGCTCCCCAACACGGGACAGCCTGCCACACAGGCCAACACTCGCGCGTCTACACGAGGGACGGGGCACAACCCTACAAGGGCTGAGCAGAGCCGGCACCCCCCCGGCAGCCGACCTCAGACCCCCATCTGGTGGGGCTGCGACCTCTGCCGGTGTCAACAGGAGCAGGTTGGGACGCAAATCCAGGGTGGGGGCTTCATGGGGAGGAAGGTGACAGGCTGTTCAAGGGGCCTGTGGAAGAACCCTGGCATGCAGGGTGGGGCCGGGGGTCCCGCTAGTCCTGGGACACTCACAAAGGACAGGAAGCCCGGGACAAGTGCTCCCTAAGCTGGCCCTTCTTCTGCCTCTCTGGTCATGGACGCCCCCCGACTTGATGGGACCTGAGGGAACTGCTGCGATGGCCGGAGAGCCCCGCACCGGCGTCAGGACAACGGGTCTCTCCTGGCTCTGCCCCAGGGGCTCGGGGCCTCGGTTCCTGGGAGGGACACACGGGCGCCGCTGGGCACGAGGCTGCAGCCGGCTGAGCAGGGCTCAGGACCCACGGGCGGTCCTGGGACGAGGGCGCTGCCCTCCGCCCGCCAGCCTCACCCCGCGGCCGCCACACTCCAGGCCCACTCAGGAAATTCAGCGTGCCTAGAGAGGACACACACGACTTCTCATCACGCCCGGTGTCCAGGCTCCTACAGGGCTGGGTAACACAAAGCGTGGCGAGGAGCGCGTGGCGAGGAGCGCGCGGAGGGCAGGAGGTGTCCGCACGCGGTCTGAGAGCGGCGAGGCTGCCGGGGCCACAGACAGCACGGGTGCCACCGCCCCCCAGGCCACGTGGTCCCAGTGCAGCAGAGCAGGCCGGCCCGGCGCCCTGAGGGTCACAAGGTGGAACGACCCCGTGTGCACACGGGGGAGAGGCCGTCCGGGCCAGCAGCCTAGGGGGTCTGCGGCCCCGCGGAGACGCCTGCTGGCACCGGCTCATGGGATGTGAAGGGGCTTATTATTCAAGACACGTCGTTCTCCTCATAAAAAAATCAAAAGAAATCAGTGCCTGTCGAAATGTCTCCACACAAGTGCACATCAGCAAGCTGGCTTTTCTTAGTCCTCGGCGTTAATAAACATGAGCAGCCGGGCGCCACGGTGGGGAAGGGAGGCTCTCTCCTCAAGCGTCTTGTTTTACACGCCCGTCCAGGAGCGCGGGTCCAGGGCACACGCCTGCCCGCCCCGAGGGGGGTCACAAACCTCTGGAGCGGAGCTCAGAGTCCGCATGTGCGCTCGCCCGGCCAGGACACCGAAGGAAAGACCCCCGGCCAGAGGTAACATAGGAGAGGAACACCTGTCTGTAAGCATTCCAGTGGGGCACAACGGGGACCCCGTAAATGCAGACACAGCAGCGTTCCTGCGCAGAAGAGCAACCGTCCCACGATGTCTGGACCCCAGAGGTTCACCCTCATCTCCCACGAAACCTAACAATTTCTACATTGGTTGGGGGAGCTAGATACGTTCATTCCAGGGGGCACATAAAAGTAAACAAGAGATGCCAGGAAAATCCTGCAGGAGAGGTCACGGGGCCGGGAAGGACGGGGCGCACCAGCCGGGGGAGCCACCCAGGCCCGAGGGGGCAGCCCCGCACCCCAGCACGGACAGGCTGTGCAGTGAGCGGTCCTGGGGCTACCGGGAGGAGCCCCGCTGGGGAACAGGCTGATGTCGGGCTTTGTACCCGAACGCCGCATCAACGCAGACTCACACGTGAAAAACAAAACCGCTGTGGAAGAGCCCTGCACAACCTGAGCCCAGACGCAATGTCGACAAACGCACCTACAGAAAAACCCGAAGACCAAAACCTGTCCTCCGTTAAAAACGCCTCAAGCAAAGTCAAAAGACAGACGATCAACTGGAAAATACAGTCACAACTTAAAACAAAAACACCGCAACTCCTCAAAATACAAAAAGCTCCACAAAATCAACAGGACCAACAACCCATCTGAAAAACGGCCCACAGACATTAGCACACACGAACGTACTTAAAGGCCCTCACTCCCGCGTGTAATGAAAGGACTGAAGGTTGAAAGTATACTGGCCTACCCCCCCACCCGCGGGGGCAGAAGATCTCCTGGCATCACAGTGCACTCTTGGTGAGGCCGCGGGGAGCCGGCGCTCTCCTAGGCTGCGGTCGACGCCGTCCCACGGCAGAATCTACCAGAGTAAGTACAGGGACCCCTGATCCCATGATCTCCCTCCAGAAGTTTATCCTACACACACACACACACGGAGATGCCATACACAGAGCCCTTTGCTCCGGTCACCCCCTCTGGGGCTCACCCTCCACCCACGCATCCCCAGCACATGGCCTGTGGGGTTCGGCCCCTCCAGGAAGGAGCCCAGAGCACTGCAGGACTGTGGGCAGAGGGCCAGCCAGGGGCAGGACAGGCCCGAGGGCGTGGTCAGCAGCCAGACAGGCCGCAGGGGAACAGAGCAGGAGGGTTCTAAGAAGCAGAGGTCAGGCCTGCCTTCGGCTCAGGGCTCCCTGGCAGGTGGGTGGGGGGAGGTCTGTCCCCGGGGGGGCCCAGGCCAGGCAGGAGGAACCTGCAGGTGGAGGGAACCAGTGGGCACCAGGGGGGCCATCCTGTCACAGCGTCAGAGGGGGGAGGGCACCCCCCCAACCTCGTACTCAAGAAGAGGGAAGGAGGTGGAGGCCGGGAGGGTCTGATGAGACAGAGCTGCTTGCCTGCTGACGCAGGGATGGGAGCGGGGACGGTTCCACGGGCACCGAGAGCTTTCCGCTCACAGGCAACCCAGCAATTTTCTACCCACTCCGTTTCCAAAAAAGATACTTATTTCAAATGTCACTGGGCTGCAGTCTGGTCCCTTTCCTGAGCAGCGCTGCCGGCTGGCTACAGGGAGCCCCACCCAGCCCCGGGGGAGCCGGCGCGCGGGGTGGGCTGGGGGGAAGTGGGACCTGCGCCCACCCGATGGTCACCTGGCTGAATAAGCAGCGTGATCAGGCAGCATGGAGGGGCAGTGAGACGTGGGCTCCACTCCCAGAGAAGAATTCTGCTTGATTACACGCTGAAGCATTTACAGGGAAGGGTGCAGATGTTTGCAATTTGCTTTAAAACGCATCAGAAAAATGTAAAAGCACTGATGGATGGCAGAGGGGTGGTATCAGGAGGCCCCCACAGTAAGATGCTCGTGCCCGGATGTGGGTGGTGGGTAAGCGGGTCTCCACGGAGGAATTCGCCCGGCTGTACGTTTGAGAATGCTCATCAAGCGCTAGGGCAAACCCAGGGGCCGAGGGCCCAGAGCGCAAGCGTGCGGCCAGGCTGTGCTGTGCACTCGGGTGTCCGGCCAGGGCTGCTGACAGACACGCATCCACCGCCCCTCTCGGCTGCACCTCCAGAGCTTCATGTGGCCCGTGGCTGTCACCGTCCCCACATCTGGCCTATCAGAAACACGAATGGCGAAAGCACGTGTGTCGTCAAGGTAAGGCACGGGACAGCAGTGTTACTACTAACACTGGCGGGGCCCGGGCCCTGCTCGGCCGGCCTGGGAGCTGTCACCGCGGTCACCAAAGTGGCCTGAGGCCAGGGCCACAGGCCACACCAGAGCCCACCCACCGAGAAGAGGCCAATGGGACGTGAGTCCTACTGCCATTCCGCAATCATTCTCTTGGCTCTGGGAAACCGAGGCCCGCGGACAGGTGTGCGGGGCAGGGGCGGGGTGGGAGGGAGCAGGGGGCCCAGGGCCGTGGTGGCCAGCCCCTGGCTCCGGCAGCCACACGGGAAGCACAGGGCGCCCCCTGCCTCCAGGCCCAGCCGTCCAGGTGGTCTGCTCACTCCCAGCCCCGGGACATCTGGACCTGGCCCAGCCCATCCTGCCTCTACAGAAGGGGTCTGGGAGCCAGCCACTCATGCACTGGCTGTGGGCCTCGGTTTCCCCATCTCTAAAGGGGGGCACGCACGAGACAGCAGCAGTCCCCCGCGGGTGGCGGGGGCCCCTCCGTGGGCTGGGGCACCGGGTCGAGCGTGGGAACGGCCCCGCCCCCGCAGCCCGCGCCCCACGCCGTCCGGAGAGCGAGGTGCAGGCTTGGACTGGGGACGGGAGCTGTTGCCTCACCAACCAGCTGTGAACTGATTACAAGAAGTTCTAACTAGTGGCGCTCCCTCTCCAAGCATATGTTCCCAATTAAGTCAAACTGCAGCTGATTTTAATCAATCTTCCTCGAAGCGGCCCAACTTGAAGCCTGTCCGCAGAGGGAAGAGGGGAAAGGGAGGAGGGCATGCGCACAGGAGCGCCCCGCCGGCCGCGGCTGGACTGTGTGGGGCTCGCTGGGCAGCAGGGGCGAAGACACCCGTGGCAGGCCTCCTGCTTCCCAGGCCCCGGCGCAGAGGTGAAGGGGTGAGGTCTCTGCCCTCCACACGCGTTTCCTCTCCCCAGGCACCCCCACGTGCACATGGTTACCCCAAAGTTATAAAGGACGAACTGGGGGCTCACATGGGAAAGCCAACATGCCTAAAGCCACCCAGGCAAGGGACGGGACGGGTCCAGCTGA
Source organism: Halichoerus grypus (assembly GCF_964656455.1). Lineage (NCBI taxonomy): Eukaryota > Metazoa > Chordata > Mammalia > Carnivora > Phocidae > Halichoerus > Halichoerus grypus. Next base: position 1,433,916 of record NC_135717.1, read on the forward strand.
GGACCCCACGATGCCCTCCTGTTTCTGAGCGTCCAAGTCGCCTTCACACCCATTTCGCGGCTGCCTGGACCCCAGCCAGACCCAAGTTCTTCCTGTCCGCTCTGCGTGACCAGCATGGCCGCTCACCTTGCCCTGACTCGCCGCCTTCACTCCTGCCTGTCCGGGGGGGTCAGGGTTCCAGGACAGAGCCCCCGTGTCTCCGCACCCTCGGCAGGGCCTGGGCTGACCGGCGCTCGTCGTGAGCCGGAAGAAGGGACGGCATCTGGGTCACACAGAACCGCTGCTTCCACAGCAAGCGCCCACGCCCTCCGGAGCAGTCAGCTCAGCCCTGGGGGGCCAACCTCTGCCCGCCCACAGCACCACACGACAGACGCGGGTTGGTGCGGCCGGCGGGGGAGCGGGCCAGGAGACAGGGAACTGGGTGCCCAGCCCAGCTCTGCCTCTCCTGCTGGGTGCCCTCGACCGAATGACTGCTCCTCCCTGACCGGACGTTTCCTCATCAGGGAAACGGGGAAGCAGGACCTCCTACTGAGGACCGTGGACACAGGGAGAGGTCTGCAGAGCACAGTGATGGTGCGTGGCCGACCTTCCTGAGACGAGCCCCACTCTAGGTGCAGGGACGCCCTCATGGACTCGAGCTGCAAGCGGGAACATGGACAGACTGTCACGGCCCTCCTCTTGCTGCCGCTCAAGGTCAGAGACGGCACTGCCGCGGGACCAGCAAACGTCCCCAGGCCTGGGACACCCACCAGAGCAGAGGCAGCGGTGCGAGGCTATCTAGAAGCCTCCACCACCCACTCCCCTGCGCTTCAGCCCTGCCACCCCCACCCCAGGGCTGTGGCCGAGCTCAGGGAGTACCGCCACGTCCCCGCACATGCACCTGAGCCCCCAGCATGACGGAAACCTGGCCCCACAAGCCTGTCCCCGGCCCCCCCAGCTCCCACGGACACGGACGCCACCTGCCCCCGTGAGCAGGTGCCCAGCCCTTGGCCGTGAGCAGCTCCAGGACTTGCTGCAAGACCTCTGCCCCACCCGAGGGTCGGCGTGGAGCTCCAAGTATCTCCACCCAGGAACACGTGACATGGGAAGAGCACCGGACACCCCATCTCCCAGGATGGCGAACGTCCATCAGCCACAGTGCTCACCTGCACCGCACCCCAGAAACCCTGCCAAGAGCCACAGCGGGCTCCCTGCACCCCCATCACGCGGTGGGGGGGCCTGGGCAGCCATGAGCCCCGCTCACAGGCTGTGCCTGACTGGACACGCAGGAGACACCCGCCAACCCTGCTCTGACAGGGCCCGGCTGATGGGCCGCTGGGGTCGACCTGCCAACAGCCCAGCTCTCCCTTCTGAGGACCGCGGCCCAATTAAACCAGTGCGGCTCCCAGAGCTGAACGCTGCGAGCCATGGCTCACGGCACCTCGCTTCATCAGAGCTGTCACTTCTCCCGACTCCAAGAATCGGTAACAAAAAAGAGATTTGATTTGCTTCTAATAGGTGTCAAGATAAAATCAATGGCCTGTCCAAAATCTGGGTAATCACAAACCTGCAGGTTCCTTGCCATGGAACAATTTAGACAGGAGGATAACAGTGAAAAACAAAGTCGGAGTGAACGGTGTGAACAGCAGTGTGACCTCGCGGCTGCAGGCAGATGGGGACGGGCCTGGATTCGAGCCCAAACAGAGAAGGTCCCACGGGCCGTGGCCAGTGCAGGGGGAGGGGAGCAACGCCGATGGAGCACAGGCCCGGGGCCATGGGCTGGTGACACGCGGCCCGAAGGCAGGACACCCTCTGTGCTGGGCTCTGGGACACATGCTCTCAGCCAGCCAGGGATGCGTGCGTCCGGGAGGGCCCCAACTCGGTTGAGTCTGGTGACCCAGAAGACGGGACGTCTGTGCATGTGGGAGGCACGGACACGCAGGAAGAAGCCGGGAGGGCAGGGCATGCTTGCCGGGAGAACGCGGAGGTCTGGGAGGAGCCTCCAGCCGTGGCCGCCCGCCAGTACGCACCTGCAGGGTGAACCGCTCGAGCTGCATTTCCAGCATCTTCTTGTCTTCTTCCAGACGACTGCGCTCCCCTTCCAGCTCCTCAATCTTCAACCTGCAAGAAGAGCCGGACCATCAGGACATACACAGCAGCTCGCCCATCCATTCCGACAGACGGAGGGCGGGGTGTGTTTGTGGGTGTGTGTGTGTAGGGGTGTGTGTGTGTGTAGGGGTGTGTGTGTGTGTAGGGGTGTGTGTGTGTGTCTCTGTCTCTCTCTCTCACACAGGCCGGGAGTGCAGCGCACATGTCTGTTCTGACCAAGATGGTTCTGCAGGGGGTCTTCACCGACCATAGCTCGGTGGGGCGGGTGGCTAAGTGGAGGCAGGACAGGTAGGAGCTTGCACGTGTCCTGTGCCTGATGGTCCACTCCCAGGAGGTGTGACCACATGTCACAGAGGACACAGAACCACGGAGATGGCCTGGAGAGAGATGCGGGCTGGGGGGGGGGGGGGGAAGCAGGCTCAGGGGACCGCGCGCGTCCCTCCTCCGTCATGGGCCCAGAGGCTATGAAGGCCAGCGGCCGACACAGGCGAACGGCAGGCTTCAGCTCACCGTAATAAAGTCTTATTTTTGTCTTCATTTTTTAAGTTAATTTTCTGAAAGGCACTATATTCATGTGATTTAAAAATCAAAAAGTGTGTCCAGGAAGCAGTGCCCAGCACATACACAGGCTGAGGAACAGGGCCTTCCCCACCCAGCCAGAATGGAAAGCTCACATTTCATAGATTATTCAGGAAGGTCTTGGCTCAGGAGCGAGAGATAATTATCTCTAGACTGAGAAGTGCTCCAGAACGGCCCAGCAAATCACACGAGATCTGAAAGGACCAAACTCTTTCCAAGAAACCTAATTGCATCTCTGAAAAAGCTCAAGAAGATTTATATGAATACAAAAACATTCAGAATCCAACAAGCCAAAATTCAGTGTCTGCCAACTAATCAAGGCCTAGCAGGCATTAAAAGAAGTAGGAAAATATGACCCATAATGAGGAGAATAATCAATCAATTGAAACCGACCAAGAATGGCAGACATTAAGTAGCACCCAAGTACATTAAAACAGTTACTAAAGTGCTGGGACATGGGAACAACAGTAGGCTATTGAGCAGCTCAGCGGGGTAAGGAGGAAAGAGCAAGACGACCCAATCCCTGGAGGGGAAGGCCCAGCACCTGAGCTGAAAACACACTGGATGGGCTAATTATAGAGTCGACTCTGTAGGAGAAAGGGTTTCACACTTGAAGACTATAGAAAAGAAAAGAAAAAAACAGCCCAACACACAAAACACTCAAAACAATCCCGAGTAAAACAGACAAGAAAAGGAATATTTAAGACTGACAAGGTTGTCACTGAGCTGTGGGACGACTTCACGGAGCACAACGTCCGTGTGGGTGGAGCCCCCGGAGGAAAGGACAGGGAGGGAGAGAAGGACAAACACTGCAAGAAAGTGCTGAATTTGATGAAAAGTATACACAGATCTAAGAAGCTCAACAAACCCCAAGCACAAGACAGAGCCCCCTTTGCACATGACAAAGAAAAGATAAATCTCTGAAATACTGAAATAAGAAAAAAATGCCAACCTAGAATTCGATTCCCAATGAAAATATTCATAAAGATGTTCTGAGGCAAGCGGAACCTACAAGAACGCGTCACCAGCAGACCCGCTCCATGAGGGAGGCCAAGGGAAGCCCTTGCGGCAGCAGGACGGGGACCCTGCATGGAGACTGGGATCCACGCAAAGGAGCGAGCAGCCGTGGAGAGCGTGACTACCCTGGCAAGTACGTGGTTTTCAATTTCATCTAAATCTTATAAGGACACTGAAATTACTAGCTTCTATTTGCAGTTGACGTACCGTTGACAAACACCATCACACGAGTTTCAGGCGTGTGACGCCGAGACTCTGAGACTACGGACGTCAAGGAAGGCTCACCACGGTGTAGCGACTATGGACGTCACCGTCTGCCTCCACACGAAGTCACTGTGTGGTCCTGGGCTGCGTTCTCTGTGCCGTACGCCACACCCCGAGACTCACCTGTTTTGTAACTGCAGGTCTGTGGCTCCTAATCCCCCCACCGGTTTGCCCACCCCTCCCCCTCTGGTAGCCAGCAGTTTGTTCTCGTATCTGTGAGTCGCTTCTGTTTTGTTTCATTGGATCACTCGTTTCGTCTTCGAGATTCCACGTGAGTGCAACGCTACGGCATTTGTGTTTCTCTGATTTAGTTCACTGAGCGTAACAGCCTCGAGGTCCATCCATGTCGTCACAAATGGCTAGATCTCATTCTTCTTTATGGCTGAGTAATATTCCACCGTGTATATACACACGGCATCTTCTAGCCAAGACACGGGCAAATTACTATTTTTTGAAGAGACCATTTCAACAACACTAATAAAAGTGTCCCGGGGTCTGAGGTAGAAGTCTGACTAGAATGTGTGACACGCACAGGGGCTCGAGGGGAACATCAGACACACGGGCGTACGAGGCTGCCCGTGGGGAAGGTACGGCGTCGCCTGCAGGAGGACTGTGGTAAGTGGAAGATGTGTAGCGTAACCCCGAAAACAACCCCCAAAATAGCCAAGAGTGACAAGTAATAAGTGAAAAAAGGAAATACAATGAAATAATGACACACACCCACTGAATGAGAAAGAAGCCAGAAAATCAGAACAGGGAATGCAGAGGAAGAGCTGAGACGAGTAGAAGAGAGTGCGACCCAGCTGTACCGGCCGCCACATGACACGGGCACCGCCTACCCACCCGCCTACCCGCAGGCCGTCAGAGTCGGGAGAACAGCCCCACTACGCGCTGCCTACAAAAGAGCGCTCCTGACACGGAGAGGCAAAGCTCCATGGGACAGTGGCACGGGGAAGACAGAAAGCTGGAGACCTGCTGGCGTCAAAGTCAGTTTCAGAGCCAGGAATGGCTCCCACGAGGCAAATTCAATGATAAAGAGGCCACTGGCCAGGAGAACACTACCATCCTGAACACACACAGGCTGACGACAGAGCTTCAAGAGAGATGCAGCAAAACCTGGTAGAAAGGCAAGGAGAGATGGCCAAGCCCACGGTTACAGCCAGAGATGTCAGTACCACTCTCTCGATAACTGATAGAATGAGAAGCAAAAACCCCAGAAGGAAAAGCAGACAGGAACAACATGACCAGCCAACTTGACTCAGTGTCCGGTGGAAGCACTCTGACCACCACAACAGAGGGCAGTCCTCTCGGGCGGACACACATTCACGAACACAGACAGAGGCTGGGCCACGCAAAGAGGCTCAACATGCTGAAAAGGATTTTAGTAATTCAAAGTATCTTCCGTGACCCTAATGGAATTGAGCTAGAAAAGAAAGATAACTGGAAAACATAATACAGCATCCAAGAACACAGAGCACGTGGAGATCCATCTGGAGAAGCTGTCGGAGGCCCACCCTCTGATAACTATGCAGGGGTCCGCTGAGCGGAGGGGAATTACCATCAGCCCAAACACATGGAGATGCACGTGGCTGTGGCTAGAAGGCCAGCCTGCAAGACCTCACTTCTCCCCACGCTGTTCGAGAGAATCCAAGCCATCCCAGTCAAATCCCACACATTTCTCTGTACAAACGGACAAACTGATTCTAAAAGTCATGTGGAAACGTAACAGGCCCAGAATGCTCAAAACAACATTGGGGAAAAGGCTGGAGAGCTAACAACCTAATTTCGAGAACTGTCATAAAGCCAGAGTGACCAAAACAGCCTTGGTCTGAAGTCAGACTGAGGAAACACAACAGAGCCCAGAAATAAACACCTACACATGGACAGCCTATGCTGATAAATATTCTAAGGCAATTCAGCATAGAAAGGATGCTTTCTCTTTTTAAAGATTTATTTATTTTAGAGAGAGCGAGTGCACGTGAGCGGGAGGAGGAGCAGAGGGAGAGGAAGACTCTCAAGCAGAGTCCCCGCTGAGCATGGAGCTGGACGCGGGGCTCAATCTCATGACCCTGAGATCACGACGAGCCAAAGTAAGAGTCAGACACTTAGTCGACTGAGCCACCCAGGCTCCCAGAAAGGATGTCTTTTCAACAAATGGTGCTGGAACAGCTAGGTATTCGTTTAAAAAAAAAAAAACAAAAACCTCCAATTCTGTAATGTGTGTAATATAAAAAACTAACTCAAAATGGAAATAGAAACTTCCATGTAAGTTGAAAAATTATAAAATTACTAAAGAATATAGGGGGAAACCTGCGAATCTGGGATAGGCAAAGTTTCACAGCTACAATATCCAAATCATCACAAATAAAGAGAAAACACTGACACAGATTTCTCCTTCAAAGCCTCACAAGGCAGCGAAATGGCGAGCCGCAGGATGGGGGGAGATGCGTGCAAGGGAAGTATGTGACAGAGGATCTGCACCCAGAACAGATGAAGAACGCTCAGACTCAGCAAGGAGCAAACCGTCGAGTAAAAACTGGACACGAGTGGGAACACTTTGCAGAACAAGACCCCTGACGATGACAAGCAGAGACGCTCAACATCATGTCAACATCATCGGTCGTTAGGGAAACAAAGTGCACACCACAAGCAGGGCGGCCGCGCACCGATTCCGGGTACAGTGGGAAAGGCTGCGGGCCAAGTGCTGCTGTGGGGGCCCTGGGGGGCTGTGGGCTGGTGGCGGGGATGCTGGGCGGGGCAGCCACTCAGACAGGCAGATTCCTGAAACAGGGCAGCACACAGCCACCACCGTTCCACACGTCGGCAGTGACCCGGGAGAACAGGAGTATGTCTCCACACAAGGACTTTATTTGTAACATGAGGCTGCTTTGTCTGTGACGGCCGAAAGCCGGGGAAAGCGAATGCCCACCCCTAGTGCACGCGGACAAACCGCAGCATGTCGACCCGGCAATCTGAGGGAACACACCACTGATCCGCACACGCTGCGATGTCAGAACTGTGAAGCCGGGCACAGAAGAGTGGACACTGCGTGAGTCCGTTCCTCTCCAACTTTATCAAACGCCAACCCGTCCGCTCGAGTGAGAGCAGATCAGGGGCCGCCTGGGGTGAGGGAGGAAGGGAGGCTTCCAAGCCCTCGAGAGCAAACGTCGGGGGTGACGGGCAGGTCCAGCACCTGGAGTGTGGTGACCGTTCGACAGGGGCGTGCGTGTCTGTGAGAACACGTGCAGCCTGTTGTCGGCCACACCCCAATAAAGCTGCAGAAACACCTGCTGACGTGCACCACCCCACACCCCCACGAGCGCTGCTGCAGGCCCCCCCCCCCCCTGCAGAGGCGGGAGCAGGGGCCAGAGCGTGGACATGCGCCCCCCTCGCAGACGGGAATCGGGCCCTGGCGGTCGGGCTCCTGCTGGGTCAGGGCTTCTCCGAGGGACGGACAAGGAGGTGCCCCCAGGAGTGGGGGGGGCCAGCACCTGCCGCCTCGGGGAAGCAGCCTTCTGTGGGAAGGACCACTGCATCCTGGGCCACAGGCTGCATGAGAAGCCCTGCTAGGCTGCTGTGAAAACAGGATGTTACGGATTCTGAAGGCTCGTGAGCAAATGTTCTCGAGGGCTACATTCAAATAAGCACATGCGTGGCTGTAGGCGTATCGGTAAGACGGCTTGCTGTAATCCATGCCGCTGTCAGAGAACAAACCCACATAAATAACGCTTGTTTACGCGTTTTAAGACGGAGCACCTCCTTTCACTGGGCCTCCTCTTCAGGCAAACTGTTACCTCGCTGAGGGAGAGAGAATAAACCGCCTGTGTTCCAAAGCTCACAAGGCTGCTTTGCCTGAAGTGGTTCAAAGCAAGCAGCCGTGGTGTGAGTTTCTAGAAACTGCCTCCAGGTTCCTGAGACGAGGGGGGTGCTACACAAACCGGACGACATCCCGGATCACCTCTCGAGAAGACGAAGCCAGTCAAAGCAGGGTGTGCACGGGAATCGGCGAGGAGACGGCGGCTGCTAGCCGCTCCCACTGGACCACGCAACGGTGATGGGGGAGGGGTGCCAGGGGCGAGGCCCCAGAATGGCCTGGACAGGCACAGCCGGCGGCACTGGCCCACAATGCACCTGTCCAGCCTGAGCGCCCGCTGCTCCCACGTGGCACGCACTCCCTGCTGCCTCCCCCTCCCCGACGGGCCCTGACCGTCGGCTCAGGACCGTGCCGTGCATCACATGCCCGCCCTGTTTCCAGCACAGAGCGAAGGGTCGGGCTCACAGGCACAGATGACCGCGTCCACACGCAACACATGTCGGATTCGCAGTGGGGTCTGCAGCACAGAGAGGCTGCCGGCCCAGCTCTGGGGTCGTCCATGCAAGGAGGGGGTCCTGTGATGCACTGAACGTCTGTGTCCCCCCAGATTCTTATGCTGAAGCCCTAACCCCTGTGTGATGGAACGTGGAGGCAGGCAGGGTTCGCTGAGGTCCTGAGGGTGGGACCCCGTGATGCGGTAAGTGTCCCTGTAAGAGAGATACCCGAGGGCTTGTGCACACTGTCCCCACCATGAGCACTCGGCAGGAAGGCAAGGCCTGCAGCCAGGAAGGGTCCTCACCAGGAACCACCACGTGGCCCCCTGACCTCAGACTTACAGCCTCCAACAGGGAGAAAATAAATGTCTGTTGCTTAAAGTGCCCGGGCTGTGCCATCTACGCATGGCGGCCTGAGCGCGGAGGCAGATTTGGTCCCAAGGGCTGGGGGCCGCTGCGACAAGCCCCTGCCCGTGCGGATGTGGCTTCAGAGCGGGTGACGGGCATAGGCTGCAGCCAGGAATCTGGGCACTGAGGGTGACTATGGGGAGGACTCCGGTGGAAGCCAAGAGCATCTTCTGGAAGGTGGAGGAAAGGTGGGCCTCACCACAGAGCGCAAGGAGTTTGGCTGAACCGTGTCCTTGTGTTGGTGGCACATGGCTGTTCAGCAGAAATTGCTAAGCGGAGTTTGGAAAGAGCGACTTGCGATAAAATGCGAACCAAGGATGTGCGTCGGGAAGGAAGTGTCGGTGTTACGGACCCCTGGTCTCGTGCAATGAGGAGGCCTCACCTCCATGGACTTCCTCCCAAGAGCCCAAACCTAGGTCTCTTCATGAGACACGTCAGACAAGCCTGGCCCGGGGACGGCCACGGCCACCAGTGCTGACGAGGTTGCGGGAAACAGAGAGAGACCAGGATGCTGTCCAGAGCAGAGGAGGCAGGGGTAACCAAAACCAAGGCGGGGCCTGGACTGGACGTCAGCGGGCAGATGAACGGCGCAGCCAAAGGACGACGGTACAAGCCCACAGCAGGTGTGTCCAGCGGAAGATGTTCGAGATGACGGAAAACATGCACATGGGAGCTCTTGTCCTGTTTTTGCAAGCCTCCCGCAAACCAAAACTTAATCCAAAATGAACAGTTGGCATGAAAGAAGGTTCCAGTATCACCCTGGATGAGATACTTACTCCTTTCTCACTTCCTTCGTCTATAAAGTTGGGATAGTAATAGTCCATACTGGGTTTTTTTACAGCTTGTTTTAAGAATTAAATGAGTCAGTGCTTGGCACGTAGTAAGGGCTCACGCAAGAAAGAAACGTGAAAAAAAGGAACGGCGACAGGAAGAAGGGAGCGAGCCGAAGTGGCTATGTCGACGTCGGATGCAGGGGACCAGCTGGCGGCCCGCCCGAAAGGGGCCATGACGACACAACGTGCAGACACAGCGTGGAGAGCCCGCGGGCTGGGTCCCAGAGCCACAGAAAAGCGAATCGAGCGAGTGCTTTGGTTCCCCGTGCACACGGCAGCCTGCGGGGTCTGCAGGAGCAGCGGGTCCTACGGAAGTGCACTCACCTGAACGAAGAAACACCTGGCTGCTAACAGTGCTAACCACCATCTGGGCCTCCGTGATTCATAGTCACTGATCACCAATCATACCACACGTAGGAACAACAGAGTCGAGACTTCTTGCAGGAATTACCAAATGTGACGTGGACACAAAGCAAACACACACTGCTGAGAACGTGCCTGGAAAGGGGTTAATTCAGCAGCACACAATAACCCTCAGTGTGCTTGCTGCTAAAAGCAGAATGTCGAAATGCACAAAGCAACAGCGGGCCGCACTGGAGGGAGAGCACAGGAGAGTGGGAGTGCGGCTGGAGCCCTCACTCCTACTCGCAGCAACAAGCAGACGCTGAGGCAGAAGGGGCCGCATGGGCCATGGGCCAGGCAGGTCTAATGGACACGGGCACAATGCACCCCCCAGGACAACAGAGTCCTTCTCAAGGACAGGTAAGCATTCTCCAAGATAGGGCGTATTCCTGCGGCATTTAACAAACCTTAGCACATTTTTAAAAACTGAAACTGTACAAACTATACTCACAGACCATAATGGAATTAGAGGTCAGTAAAAGACAAGTAGCAGGAAAATCTGTAAATGTCTGAAAATCTAACATCGCACATCTAAATGACACGTTGTTTGGAGAAACAACTGATGAGATTCTAAAGTACGTTTACGTGAATGAAACGAGAACATGACACCACACTGCGGCATGCAGCTGAAGCAGTGCATGAACACTTCTATTGGAAAACAAGATCTCAAATCATAATCTAAGCCTCCACCTTAAGAAACTAGAAAGAAAGGGGAAAAAATCTACCCAGAGCAAGCAGAAGGAAGGATATATAAAGAGCAGACGTCAGTGAAACTGAAAACAGAAGAACAAAGAGAAAAATAAAAGAAACCAAACACTGGTTCTGTGAAGAGGCCAATTAAACAGTGAACCTCCAGCAAGACTGGCAAAGAAAAGAAAAAACAGAGGACACAAAGTCATCATATCAGGAACGAGAGGCTTCCCCTACAAATCCTGCAGACAGACAAGAAAGGAGCTGTGTGCACAACTGCGTACATAGAACCTTGACAGTTTATATGGAATGCACCAATTCTACAATCTAGCCGAGTTCTCCCAAGATAAATGACATAGCCTGGGTAATTCTAGGACTCGTGAGGACATTACACTGTTAGTTAAAAACCTCACACACAGAAACATCTAGGCTTAGTTGGTTTTACTGGGTGCAAACGTTTAAAGAAGAAGTGATGCCAATTCGACACCATCTCTTCCAGAAAACAAAGGAGAAGGGGATGCTTCCCAACTCATTTCACTGGGTCAGCATTATGCTGCACAAAACCAGACAAGAACAGCACTGAGAGCTACAGACCAGCATCCCTCATGAATATGGACACAAACTCATCAACAAGACATTAGCAAACTGAATCCAGCAATACGTGAAAAGGTCAATACATCACAACCAAGGAGGGCTCATCTTAGGGTGTCAGGCTGGTTCAATACTGAAAAATAAATCAACAGAATCTGCCATGCTGACAGTCTAAAGAAGGAAAACCACATGATCATTATCAGTCAATTCAAGGAAAAAGGACCCGAAAAAATTCAGTATCCATTCATGGTAAATCAAGAATAGAAGGGAACTTCTACATCCTGATAAAAGATACCTACAAAAAACCTACAGCTCACCTCATTCTCAGTGGCTAAGACTGAATGCCCTCCCCCAAGACCAAGACCAAGGCAAAGGTGTCCACCTTCATCATCCCACCTCAACATCGTACAGAAGTGCCAACCAGCACAAAACACAAGGAAGGAGACCAAAGGCATACCACTCGGCAAAGACATCAAACCGACCAAATATATAGACAACAGAATATCTGTGTAGAAACGCCCAAGGAACTGAAACAAAAGAACCCTCATAAAACTGATGAGAAAATTAATTAAGGTTTCAAGATACAAAATGAATAACTAAAAAAATCAATCACTTCTATGTAATAGCAATGTACGATAGTAAACCAAAATAAAACAAACTTCAGAACTGATATGAAAAGAAAAAGGACTGCCAGACAAGACTGTGGACAACTCTACATAGACTGGATAACCGGGACTAATTCCTAGCAACTCACAAACTACCAAAACTGACACAAGAAGAAACAGAAATCTGAACAGACCAGTACTAATGAGGAAATAGAAGCAGTGATAAAACAACAACAAAGAAAAGCACAGGACGGGATGGCTTTGCGGGTGAATTCTACCAAACATTACAAGGCAATTAACACCAATCCTTCCCAAATTCCTCCAAAAAGTTAAAGAAGAGGGCACCCTTCCAGATTCATTCTACAAGACCAGCATCACGGTGGTCCTGTAGCCAGGCAAAGACACCACGAGAAAACCACAGACCAATAACCCTTATTCAACAGACGGGTAAGTTCCTTCCAACTTCACCTACAACACTCAACCTACGAACAGCTACGAACAGAGAGGAACTTCAACATGACAAAGGGCACTTTTGAAAAAACCCACAGCTATTACCAATCTCATTGGTACAAGATTGAAAGGTTTTCCCCCAAGATCAGAAACAAGACAAGGGTGCCTGCTCTCACCACTTCCATTTGATATACTACTAGAAGTTCTAGCCCAAGCGATTAGGCAATAAAAAGAAATAAAAGGTTTCCATATTAGAAAGAAAGAAAGAAAACTGTATTTGCAGCTGCCACAATCTAGAAAACCCTAAAAATCTGCAAAACAAACACACATCTGTTAGAGTTAATAAATGAATTCAGGAAGCTGCAAACTACAAAATCAATTATGTAAAACTCAGTTATATATCTATCTACTAGTAATGAATAATCTCAAAAGGAAATTAAGAAAACAATTCCATTTACAACAGTATCAAAAAGAACAAAATACTTAGGAATTAATTTACCCAGGGAGGTAAAGGTGTGTATGTTGAAAACAGCTAAACATTACTAAAAGAAATGAAAGAAGGGGCACCTGGCTGGCTCAGTCAGAAGAGTATGCGACTCTTGATCTCAGGGTTTTAAGTTTGAGCCCCACGTTGTGTGTAGAGATTACTTAAAAATGAAATCTTAAAAAAAAAAAAAAAGAAAGAAATGAAAGAAAACCAAAATAAATGGAAGGCATCCCATGTTCAGGGATAGGAAGATTTTAGTGTGGTTAAGACTTCTGAAGAGTCCAAATAATCTTGAAAAAGAAGAACGAAGCTGGTTCTTGAAACATCCTGGTTTCAAAACTTACTAGAAATCAACAGTCATCGGAAAAGAATGGGCTTTATACAGGTAACAACGTGGATGAATCTCACTGATGCCAGGTAAACAAAGCCAGTCTCAGAAAATTACATATTGTAGGATTCCACTCATCAGACATTACTGACAAAAATGGAGAAGGTGTCCATGGTTGCCAAGGGGTCAGCAGTGTGGAGGTGGGTGGTTACAATGGAAGGGCACAAGGGGGATTCTGAGGTGATTAAATTACTTTGTTTTCCAACTAAGGGGCTTAAATTAAAATTCATAGAATGGCACCCCTCATGAAAAAAGGCAATTTTACCATATAAATAATTTTTTAAAAGATTTTATTTATTTATTTGTCAGAGAAAGAGAGAGAGAGAGAGAGCACAAGCAGGGGGAGCGGCAGGAAGAGGGAGAAGCAGACTCCCTGCTGAGCAAGGCGCCTGTTGCGGGGCTCGATCCCAGGACCCTGAGATCATGACCTGAGCCGAAGGCAGACGCTTAACAACTGAGTCACCCAGGCATCCCTGGGTAATACTTTTAAAGTAAAATATAAAAAAGCTCCTGGGAACATTCTGTACTTTATCTGTACCTTACTGTGACAGCAAGTGCATGTGTGCACATCTATCAAACGTGTCTACAGCACTAGGTGGGGGTGAAGGTGGGGGGGGTAATTTTATTGCTGACCTCCTTTAGAACTGAAGGCACACAGTGATAAAAGGAAACTGGCTTGCATTTGGTTTCATTATTGTTTTAACCTTCTCCAAAGAGGACGCACCATCTTAGACCTGTGCCCGGCGGGGACAGCTGCACGAGTCTGCCCCTGGTACTCCAGCGGTCGTAACACTGTATTTTTTACGGGGATGCATTCTGCTGCAGGTTAACCACCCTCAGGAGAACACTGTTTTCTAAAACCCTCTTTGGACTGTAGACTTCCGCAGACTAGCACAGAGAACGCACAGGTGCAGAGCCGGCCCACGGAAAGTACTGAATCGATGTCAGCTGCTCTGGCTACAACAACTGCTGTCACTACCGGAGCCAGGAGCTGTCCTCACCCGTGAAGTACGATGCACCAGAACCCCAGACGCAGCCAGACTCCCGCGGTCTAAATGCCGTCAGGCTTCTGAGACCCAGAAAATATGCTTGCACATGTGTCAAAACACGGACAACAGTTAATGCACGGAGATGTTCATCGTAGCTTGCTCTGAACGGCTGAAAACTTGATACAACTCAAACTCCAAAAGTAGATTAATTAACTGTGTTTTGGAACAGACTCTCCATTAATATTTACAAAGAGTCTGTAAAAACATGGGAAAGTGTTAGGTTACAAAGTGAAAAAACAGGGTTTGAATGATGTGCTTCACTGTTTATAAAACATACGTGAATGGAAAAAACACCAAGACTCCAGTGAGAGATGGTGGTTCCTATACATAGATTTAAGTGCAATCTTTCTCAAAATCTCACTAAAACAAGAGTAAACGTTCTCCTCTTTGTTTTCTATACTTTGTACTCCCAAGAGGACAAAGAAAATAAAGGAAGGAACAACATCAAAAGACCTTTAGAAGCTGGAAAGCAGATGGAGGAGTGGTAAATAACCCAAAAAGCTAAATCCTGGGCTGGCAGTGGAAAAGCCAAGAAAATCCTACAGTCTCAGGAATGGGCACCACCAGTAGTCACTTCTGGAAACAGGGAGAGGGTAGGGCTCAAACTGGAAGATTGTCTGGAGGTGGGTTTTCTTGTTTTGTTTTTAACTTTGTAGGAAATAATTACAGTAACTTGAAAAAACGTACAAGGAGGACCATGAGCTCTTCACATAGTCTCCCTCCGTGGTAACAACCGGAGCAAATACAGTTCAGTATCAAACCCAGGAAAGCTGACCCTGGTGCAGCCCGCGGAGGCTCCCACTTGCTAGCCCGCATGAGAACCCACCGTACACGCAGATCTATGTAACCACCGAGGGCAAGACGCAGAACTGGGTCAGCACAGAAGGCCGCTCACGCCATCCTCCTGGACACACATACACCCGTTCCCCCCAAAACCCTGACAACCTCCTCTTTTTTCTGGAGGAGACTGCATAAAACTGATACTACTCTTCAAGTGTTTAGAATTCTCCAGGGACACCATGTGGGCCTGGAAATATCTTTTGGGGAAGGATTTTAGTTATGAACTCAATTAGTTAATGCTTACAAGACTAAGCAGATGATCGATTTCATGTTGGTTGAGTTTTGGGAGTCTGGTTTTTGAGGAATTGGTCCGTTGCTCCTAAGGTAACAAATTTGTAAGTATAAACCGTCCGGAGAACTCCCATTATACCCTTTAGATGGCTACGGGATCTAGGGACATCCCCATCTCGTTCCTGATACAGGTGACTGTTTTCTCTTTCCATGTGTGTCTGTTTTGCTAGAAGTTTATTGATTTTATTGCCCTTTTTCAAAGAAGGTTTTGTTTCAATAATATTTTCTACTGTTTCTCTCCTTTCAATTTCATTATTGTTTGCTACTTACTATTTCTTTGTTTCTGCTTGTTTGGGGCTAGAGGCTGGAATAGAAGTTTGAGACCTTCCCCCTTTGAGCGCTATCCACCTCCTCGGCACTCACGGAGCCGTGTCTCATGGATTTAGGTCTGTGCCTTACCATGACCACTCAGTTGTGTTGACTTCTCTTTCGAGACTTCCTTTTTCACACGTGGGCTATTTAGAGGTGCGCCGTCTAATGTGCACATGGGAAGAGATGGTCCCGTCGTTTTCCTGTTACCTCTAAGAGCGTGCTCTGTAACTTCGATGCTTCCAAGTGTGTTTCATGACCCCAGACGTGGCCTGTCTTAGTGATGCCTGGGTGCCCGTGGAAGGAGGGATCCACAGAACGCTCCATAAACGCCGGCCGGACCCTGTGGTTGGCGGTGATGCTGAGTTCCTCCGTGACTTCACGCGGTCCCTTCCAGCGGTCCCGCCGTCTGAGCTGAGCTGAGGCCTCGGCCGTGCACGTGGATCGTCTGTTCCTGCTGTCAGTCCTACCGCTTCTTGCTTCGTGTCCTAAAGTTGTGCTGTTTGGTGTGAACACACTCGGGGTCATCATGTCTTCTTGCTACACTGGTCTTCGTGTGATGTCCCTTTTTGTCTACAACAACCTTCTTTGCTCTCAAGTATATTTTATCTGATATTAGTTAAGACAGCTATGCCTACATGAAGAAATTAATGTGTGAGTGGTGCCCCATCTTTCACCCTTCCCTTTCACCCTACCTAGATGGCTGTGGCCCCAGGGAGCCTCGTCAGCAGAACAGGAGAGGTCTGTGCTTTTATCCACCTGCTCATCGCCATCTTTTAACTGGTGCATCTAGATCATTTCCATTAAAAGTAGTTACCGATTTGCTCCTGCTTAAATCTGCCACGGTATTATTTGTTCTCTGACTATGCCTCTGTTTCTCATTTTTTGCCCTCCTTGGATGCTTTTAGGATTCCTTTGTATTTACTGACAGTGGTTTGGCGTACAGCACACTGCGGAGCCACCTTCGTGGTCCCTCGGCCGGCGGCATGACTGACTGGACGCCGAGGTGAGGAGCGGAAGCGGAGCTGCCCCCGGGGCCCGGCCCCCCACATGCAAGGAGCGCCACCGCTGTGTGCGGCCACGGGCTGCGGACCACCGAGTGCCATTCAGCGAACGCTGGGGGAGGACAGCCCACGCCACTGCCCTCCTCCCCTCTGTCAACCTGTCCTTCTATTGGGGGCGCTCCCTTAGCCGCTCAGCACAGGGTCTCTGTTACTGGCACTCCGAGGACGTCTGGCTTCTCTGCTGGCCCTGAAGCTCACGGTCCCTGGCGGACAGCTTGTTTCAGAGCGTGAAGGACGGCCTCCGTGGTCCCCGAGGCCAGCTCCACGCTGCTCCAAGTGGCGTCCCCGCGCACGGGGCAGCGTTTCTCTGCAGCTCCTTTCAAGACTCTGTCTCTAAGTTCATATTAATCAGGATGTGCCGCGTGTGAATTTCCCCGGCTGTACTTGGTGTGCGGTTCGCCCGGCTTCTTCAGTCTGTATGTTCATGCCCTTCACTGCATCCGAGGAATTTTCAGGCATTGTTTCTTCAGATATTTTTCCAGCTCCAGTCTTTCTCTTGCCTCCAGGGCTCCAATTAATGCATGTTTATCTCCGGGGCCCCGATCCCAGCGGCTCCGCTCCCGTTTGTCAGCTGTCAGCCTGTTTCCTGCATCCTTCTAACTGATGCCATCTGTCCATCTGCCTCGGAGGTCACGACTCCGTCCCCGGCCCACTGCTGAGTCTGCCCTGTGAAGTCTGCATTTCTGGTGGCTGGATTTTCCAGGTATACAAAAATTTCTGTTGGGCTCTTCTTCTTTTCTTTTTTAAACTAATTTCTCCTTTGTCGAGGTTTACCATTTTTTCATTTGCTTAAAGATTGATAACTGTTCGCCGACGCGTTTTTACGACGGCTGCTCCACGATCCTTGTCAGATAATTCTACCGCCCACGCCACTGCCCTGCAGCCGGTCTTCTCTCGTTCACGTTACGACAGCCTGGCTCTGGGCAGGATCGGAGATGTTTTACCATATCCTGCAACCGAGTTCATCTGCGTTTGGCGGGTAGCCCCGTGTAGACGCAGTGCGAGTCCAGGAAGCAGGTGCAAGTCCCGCTACCCGTGGGCCCTGCTCACACAATGCTGGCAGAGGTGGACCCTGCACACAGTGGGGTCCCACGGACACGAGGGATGGGAAAACAGGGCCACCCTGCTGCTACAGGTCGGAGTGCAGGCTTCCTGCTGAGCCTTCTGAGCCTGGGGCGGTGGGAGGCGGGGAGCAGGCCCTGCGGTCTTGCTACAGCTCTCGGATGCAGGGAAATCTGGGTGGCGGCGGCTCCTGCCCAGGGGGCCACGGAAGGCCGGCTGCCCTCGCCCTGCTGACAAAGCTGGCACTCTGCCTGCTCTGGGGGTGCAGAAGGTGGGTCCCCACTGGCCCGGCTGACACGCGCTGTGGGGCCCGAGTGCCCCTGCTGGTGGTCGTGGGGCGGGGGTTGTCAGAAAGGCTTTCCCTCGAGCCTCCCAGGTGTGTGCCTGCAGCTGGTCCAGGTCAGAGCCTCTGCAGCTCCTGGTCCAGGGGCTCGGGGAGCTCACCACCACGCTGCTCAAGTCCCAGGGCCCCACGTGGGCCGCCTTCGCTCCCCTTCCAGGTCTTGCCCGCCTGTGTGTCATGCCAGGTTTGGAGTCACAAGGGGAGGGCATGCCAGAACGGGATGACTGACCAGAAGGGGGCACGGAGATCTTTGGAAAAGCCAGCATCTCTGTGTTTTCCGTCACCCTTTTCTCTCCCTGTCTTAGAAGAACACCAGAGGTTTATTTTCTTGAGAGAGAAAATAGCGGGTCTCTGGGCCGAGGAACACCAGATAAAGTGCAAAGTCACTGCTGTGACCGGGGGCCTTCGGGAAGGTTTCCATAGTGATGCTGAGCTTCCCCGTCCTGTCCCCTCAGTTCCCAGGCATGGCAGCAGCTACGCCTCGCAGACAGGATCTTCCCCAAAGACACGACCAGTCCCGAGGCCCCGTGCGGTGGCCCAGCAGAGCCCTCCGGGCCCCACCTGCACCGTGAGCAGATGGCCGGGCCCACCACACTCTTGAGGACAGCATCCAGCACGAGAGAGAAAGGTCTGGTTTACACCGGCCACGCTGACTTGACCACGGAAGCAGCCAAGAGAGAAGAGGCCGCCCGGAGAGAAGAAAGCTGCAGAGCGGACACAGTGTGCTCGTGAAGCCTCAACAAGGCGTCTGAAGTATAAAAGGATATTCAAGGAACAACCACCAAACAACAAGAAATTTTAGGAAACATCACTGTAGAAATACAGTAAGAACAGGATGATAAATCTGAGAATATGTTACAGAAAGTAGAATAAAAAGATGGAAAATAAGACCAAAAATCTTTTTAAAACAGAGCACGAATTCAGGAAGTTCAACACCCAAATGATACTAGTCTCAGAAAGAAGAACTAGAGAAACCGAAGAGAAGAAATAATCCGGGAACAACCCAAGAGAATCCCCAAGGACTGAAGGGCAGGGTCTCCGGAGGCCGCTGAGCGCCCTGCGCAGCACAGGAGCACAGGCCCGAGCAGGTCCCTGCAGCAGGTGGAAACAGGCGTCAAGGACAAGACGCTTAGGCCCCGAGAGAGACGGACAGAGGCACACCCCTCCACCGCCGCATGTCTCTGCAGCCTGGCACCCGGCCCTCGGGAGAGGCCACCAAGCTCCAGCCTGCGGAGCAGGGGCTTGGCAGAGGGGCCCAGGCTTGGTGGTCAGGCCATTGCTCACAGGGGTGCCTGTGGCCCAGGAGAAGGAGTCCTGCTGACCAGAGGCTTCCCCGTCCGACCTCCCAACGGAGCTGCCAGTCGGCGGGGAGTGTGAGGCCGCAGAGGCTCCTGCGGGCTGGCCCCGGCCTCCCCGGCCTCCCCTGAGACACCCGGTGCTGACCCAGGAGCTCATGGCCTGTGAGCACCAGGGCTGGAGAACTGCCTCACCCGGCGGCACCACCTCTCCACCAGGACCACTCGCTGAGGCCCACGGCCCCAGGTCTGAAAGGAGGAGGCATCGGCAGGTCTGACACGCAGGGAGGCTAGTTTTGCCCTCAAGGCCTGGGCTGTGGGTGGGGGCTGGGCTGCCATGGCCCTGTCCAGCGGTGCCCTCGTCTCTGAGATCGCCCAACCGTTCTGGGAGCTCAGGGGGCAGGGCCTGTGTCTTCCTGATCATAGACTCGTGGGTGCACAGAAGACGGGGTGTTCAACAAGGACTTGTTCAATACAAGATTTTTTAAAAAACAAGAGTCTAGCACCTGGCCTTCTGGAAAGGGTGTGGGTGGGACCAGGGGGCACGGTGCCTGCCATCCCCGAAGCAGGGGTCCTGGGCTGGTGGAGAGGGCCGCCTGGGGCTGGGCCGAGAGCAGGGGGAGGGGCCGGCAGGTGCAGCAGAGCCACACGCGACTCCGGGGAACTGAAGTCCACCTGGCCACTGAATGCACAGACCACACTCAGGATCTGGCTGCCACGTGACAGCAGAAAAGAGAGCACCAGGATTTTTTCCGGTGGAAAGGCCCACAGCAACCACGTCCATCTCTGTGCAGGTTCCCCTGGTTTGCTGGTTAAAGAGCAACACTCCGTGTGTGCACAGTTAATGCATCACCTGGACCTCACATCCTCGACCCCACGCACTTCACCTGACGGTGAACCGGGGGGTGAACCGCGGGGTGAACCATGGGGTTGAACTGGGGGGTGAACAGCGGGGTGAACCGTGGGGTGAATCGGGGGGTGAACCAGGGGATGAACAGCAGGGTGAACCGGGGGGTGAACCGTGGGGTGAACAGCAGGGTGAACCGTGGGGTGAATGGGGCGGTGAACCTGGGGTGAACTGTGGGGTGAACAGCGGGTTGAACTGGGGGATGAACAGCGGGGTGAACCGGGGGGGTGAACCGTGGGGTGAACAGCGGGGTGAACCGTGGGGTGAATGGGGCAGTGAACCTGGGGTGAACCGTGGGGTGAACGGCGGGGTGAACTGGGGGGTAAACTGAGGGGTCCGCCCACGCCATAGCAGCTGAGGGGCTGGCAGGGCCTCACAGACCTTGTTTCCTAGCCACTGGTCCCGAGAAAGGGCCGGGGCTGGGGGCTCCCCGTGGCTGTGCTCGGCGGACCCTGGAGCCCGCCCAGCAGGGACCCTCGCCACAGGGCTGTCACGCGTGGTTCCAGCCCTCCCTGGAGCGGCCAGAAACTCAGAGGGCCATGTGCACGCGCCCCGGCAAGTGGTCCACATAATTGCCGACCCAGTTTTGATTAATTAGCCACAAAGGCTCGTCTCCCACAGTTGCTTTCACCAAACGAAACGGTGGGGGCGGGAAGCTTTGATCTTGATGTATGAGATATCACTGATAAAGCCTTTTATTTAAAACTTAAAGATAAATAAAAAGGAATCCACCCAAAGCGTGACAGCCCATGCAAATGAGCGCAGCCAACAGCAGACCAGGGCCTGGACGGCACGCCCGCATCCCTCACACGCTGCCGCTTCCCCGCTGACCCCTGGGTCCCCATCCCCGCCTGGCCCACCGCCAGAGCCCCCCACGGACACCGGTTCTCGCAGCACCTCTGCCGTGCTTTGGCAGCCCCACGCTGCTGACATGATTTTATGCGAACGACGTCCCCCCTGACCCCCATTACGCTGTAACATCCAGGAAGACAGACAAGATGTGCCCCTGCTCACCCTGCTTTGTCCCCATGCTCAGCCCGGGGGACACCCACAGCACACACTCGCATCTGAACAAGTCAGAGGATAACAAACGGGCGACTGCGGAATCGGGGGGGTCCCCAGTGACACTATTTATGAGGCCAAGGTCCTGACACGAGAGAGGCTCCGGAAGCGACGGGAGAAACCTGGAACCCAGAGGGGGGCCATTCCTGCAGCCACACACTTCCCGTGGGGGAGTCCACGGCTGACACATCATGTCGCACCGGTTCTCACAACCCGCAAAGGAGGGCTGCCCACCCAGCGCAGACGAGCAAACAGCCCCAGAGCGGGACACAGGGCCTGACGAGCTCACGCCCCAACCCCCAGCATGTCACCAAGCAGCAGGGTGCTCACCCACCCCGCCTCCCCAACCCGCCGAAGCTCCTGAGGATGGGAAACCGGGCGCCCTGTGCCTGGCCGGCAGCAGGCGCTCAGAGCACCCCAGAACCCAGGCTGCTTGGCCTGCACTCACTTTGCACCCAGAGATTCTGGGGAGACGCCATCTATTGCCCATCGGCCACTTTCCAGTAACAAACTGAAACAACAGGGCCAACTGGGGGAGCCAAGGGGAGCTGGGAGTAGGCCCTCAGAGCTCCACCGAGGTGTCCCTGAAAACCTCCTCCTTCAGGACCTGCTACCTCTCCCGGCCCAGGAGGTGGGCGGCGTGCTGCGTCAGGACAGGGTCAGGAGGATCGGGAAAGCCTCTGGGGAAACAGGCGTGTTCTGAGCAGGCCGGACACACGGACTGAAGGTGGCCTGGCTGACATTCGGGAAGCGCCCTGTGAGCAGCTCTCTCCTGAAACAAGGCCGTTTGTGCCCGGCTCCGGACAAGCCCCTGCTGCCCCGCGCAGACGGCAGAACCCGGCACACCCCTCAGTGCTGGGGGCGCAGAGCCTAGTGTCCATGCAGGACTCCGAGTGGACGGAGCGCGATTCGGGAAGGCAGGCCCGGAGGCCACCGGTGCTGACGTACCTGAGCGAGCCCGCCTCCTCCCTGGACAGTGGGAAGCTCTGCTCGGCGGTGCTGGACTGAGATTGCAGCATCTTCACCTCCATCTCCAGCTGCGAGGAAGCACAAGCAGGTCAGCGGGAGGGGCTGCTGCTGCCCCGCCCCACCCGCCCCCACGGGCCCCGAGACCGGAGATCCTGCGCCCGGCTCCCAGGGGGAGGGGGTGACACTGGGGGCAGAGCCGCCGTCTCCTGGGCTACCCTGTGCCCCGGGGACCCGGGGCGGCCGGACCTCACAGCCCGCCAGACACAACATCCCTCTCGGCGCCCACCCCTGGGGCGGCAGCAGACACACACTCACTCTGGGGCATGCTGACGGGAAACATCAAAGTCTGGGGAAAGGGGGTCCCAGCAGCTGGAAAGAACATAGCCCAAGTTTACCAATGCTTTGATCTGCTTTAATAGTCATGGTATCTTATTTATTTGCTGCTTTGAATTCCCTTGCAGAATGACAGGTGACACAGACTGCCTGGAAGGGAATGGGGACTGGAGATGCACAAAAGCCGGAGAAGGAGCGGGGAGGGGATTCCTGCCTGTGGTCCAGGCGCAGGAACAGGGGCAGCGGCGGGGGCCTGCACGGGAGCGAGCCTGCAGTCTGCGTACAGCCCCCAGAACTCCTGCTCCCTGAGAGCATGCTTCCTCCCCGACCCCAGCTCCTTGCTCAGGACGCCAGGGCTGTTCCTCGGGGCCCTGTCTCGCAGATGTGGCTCTGCACCCGTCAGTCTGACCGGGGTCAGTCTTTCTGACCGCTGTCCGCCCAGTTCTTGCGCCAGAACAGATGCTCGGTGACCGACCGTGCAACAAGACAGGAAAGCAGGGGGGCGGTGGGCCCCTCACGTGCACCCGGGATGGTCTGCTCTGGCGCAGACATGGGTTTCGAGGCTCCCGTGGGAATCTCAGATGGTGGGGGGCTCTGAGTGCCCCCGAGTTCGCAGCGTTCAGCCTGTGTCATGTGAGAGAACAGGAAGGCCGGCAGAGGTGGCAGGGGGCCTTCGTCTTTCACAAGGCTTTCCTGCAGGTGCAGCCCCGTGGGTGGCGGGCTCACCACCAAGAACGTGGACCTGTCAGCCTTCACCACTCCTCATCACACAAGACCCGGTCCGCGGGGCGGACGTCCCCGAGGGGCTCTGACAAGTCAGTGCTCGTTAGAAATGACCTTAGTCGGCTGCAGAAAGAAGCATGGGTGTGAGCTGACCAGTGTCTCGAGCTCCAGAGCCCCACAGAAGCCCCTGAACGGGACAACGACCATGACAGTCTGGTGAGTGCTGCAGGGGGAGCTGACGGGCTGGGGGTGCAGGGCAGACACGAGTCTCCCTACCTCATCGGGGGGTGGCCTGCACACAGCTCCCGCAGCGGCCCCTCCCCGCAGCCGCCTGTCCTGATGCCCCAAAGGAAGGCCACTCGACCTCCCCACCCGACTGCACGCCAGGGGACAGGTGATTTCAGGAAGAGACCTCCCGTCACACCCACCCAAAGGTCCAGGCTGGGAATGACGTGTCCAGTCCGCGTCTGCAGACCTGCCTCACTACCCTCTGGGCCACACGGCTGAAACCCCTGCCCCTTCACCGGGGCGGCCGAGAGCTCCCCGTCCTGCACCAGCACGTGGACGATGCCGCTGTCCTGAGCTGGGCACCAACAGCGTCTGTGGGAAGGGTGCTGACAGATCAGCGTGGCCCGGGGCTGAGGGAGCAGAGTGTGTCTCCACGTGTCTGCCTTCCTGGGCCTGAAGGAGCAGCCTTCTCGAAAACATCCTCTCTAGGCTGTTCCTGGAAACGTCCCCCTGGGGCAGCTTACTTAGGACTTCTTGGGCCCGAGGCGTCCAGTCTGTATGAAACCCTGATACTAATCATCGAGGTCACATACGTGGATGACCCCCATCCTGCTGGTCGTGGAGAGCAAGCTCGAGTGGGAGTGGCCTCCACGAAGTCCCCAGAGGAAAGGAGAGAGTCAGAGTCCCGGCACATGCCCGCCAGTGCCCACTGGCCACAGTCCCCCTGCACAGGGCAGGCATGAGGCGACCCCGCCGCAGCACCACGACGTGGAGCAAAGCCTGCTCATACTCGCGGAGAAGCGGCGTCCACCGTGGCCGGGGCCCCTCCTGCTCCTCCCACACATATACCTCCCTGAACTGGCCAGGCTCCCCACTCCTTTCTGACACCGCCCAGATGCTTACGCAGGAGCTGGTGGTCCCTGTGTCCTCTTCCTGGCCACAGCCAAACCAGGCCGACTCTCCTGGAAGGACACAGAACCAGCCCGAGCGCAGTCTGGGCTGATCCCTCTCCGTGTCCTGAGCAGAGCAGGCTCACACCTCACAGCTCCGAGTGCTCGTGCAGCAAAGCCGGTCTGCAGAGCCGCAAGACAGGATGCTCCGCAGGGACGTCACGGTCCCGGCCCAGGCCTGCTCCCCTCCCCCCGCGTGCTGTGAACGCTATGCAGCCTCAGGACCCGAGGGTCAGATGTGGGACACAACGCGTACACACCCCAGAGGCCTTGGCAAAAGCACCCTAGTCACCCCGGCGCTAGCTGCAGCCACCTGGAGCCGTCCGGCCGTGTGGCTCCAGGACGGTCTGTGCTTCCGCCCGCAAATAGGAATCGGCTCGTCCCCTAACTTAGCTCTTCACTTACTGTTAGAAAAACGGTAAGACAGCCTCACCTTGTTTGGTACTCTGGTTTTCTCACTTAATCTATTTTTTTTTTTTTTAAGATTTATTTATTTGAAAGAGAGAGAATGAGAGAGAGAACACATGAGAGGGGGGAGGGTGAGAGGGAGAAGCAGACTCCCTGCCGAACAGGGAGCCCGATGCGGGACTCGATCCCGGGACTCCAGGATCATGACCTGAGCCGAAGGCAGTCGCTTAAGCAACTGAGCCACCCAGGCGCCCTTTAATCTATTTTGGAGAGATTTCCAAACCAGCGTGGAGACAGCCTCCTGGGTCATGTCTGCGGCCCCGTGAACTCCCACCTCTCGCTGACCCGTCTCCAGGGACGACGGTTTGCGCCGCTTCCCACCCGACTGCATGAAGTCAACGCCGTGGCGAGGCCGCTCTTGCATGCGCTGGTCCCCCCGCCGGCCCCCAACGTCCCCATACGAGGATCCCGAGGCGCGACATCCCCTTGCCGTCACCAAGTTCTGCGTCTGCTTCTGACTTCCTCCTCCATCCACCATCCTGTCCGCGACAGTTCCAGGGTCCTTCCTCTCTCCCACCCCATCCCTGCCCTCAAGCACCTCAACAAAACAAAAACCGAAACCTTTTCAGAAAACACTGGGATTGGGTTAAATGCTCAGACCGGGGAGTCAGCGTGTGAGCGCGCGGCCACCTGTCTGGCTCACGGGGGAGCCTCAGCCTCGCGCACGCGCCGGGGGTGGCCGGCGGGGGCTTCTGTGTACCCCGCTCTGCTGCTCTTGCACGCGGGTGCGCTTTCTCGTCTCGTCGGTGTCTGTGCGTGCAGGCCTCAGCACTCCTGCCCCGACCCGTGCCCGCCGCTCGGGCTGCTGCAGCGGCTCTCAGCCGGCGGGCTCGGCGCAGTCACGTCCGCTGCGAGAGCGACGGCCCCCTCCCCTGGGCCTGGGGCTGCCCCCCACACCAGGAGCCCCGGACGTCCCGAGCGGTCTGCGGTGTCCCTGGAGCGGAAGTTCGTAGCGTCCTATTTACAGCATGTCAGTTTGGGGTTGAAATAGACACACTCTATTATGCTGAGAAATTATCCATATGTTCACGTTTTATTAAAACTAACGTTGGGTTTTTGTCCAACGCCTTTCAGCAAATACGGAGCACTCGCCCCACAAACAATCCAGGAGCCCAGTGCGGGGGAAGCCGTGGGGCGCGGCTGGGCTGCGGGCTCCGTGCCCGAGCCGTGGGCAGCCTGAGCCCCTGCGCGCAGGGCGCCCACACAGCAGTCGTCGCTCACCGCCCAGCAGCCTCCCCCTCCGAGCTCCGGTCAGCGCGCGCGGCACGCACGGGGTCCGTGTTCGGACGGCCTCACAGATTCCCCCCCAAAACTGCCTCAGCCCGATGCGACTGGTTTCTGCTGCTTCTCTCGGGGGGAGGGCAGGGCGGCCACTGGGCAACACCTGTATTTCACCTCTAACGTTTCTATCACTTCCGGAGTCGAAGTATTCGTTTCATTCAGATTTTTATCTCAGTTGAGCTGTGGTACGACTCACGTCTATTCTTTTGAGATTTACGTACGTGTTTGCTCTATTCCCTACCGTCGAGGCGCGGCTCACGAGGGTCCAGTGCAGGAGCCCCAGCCCCGGGACCACGTGCGTGTCCGCACCTGTGGGGTGCTGCTGAGCAAGCCCCGCACGCCCTCCCCGCCAGGAACTCTGCTTCTCCTCAGCCCTCACGTGGGGGGGGGGGTGCGTCTACTCATTTTTCACTGGGACTGTGGGGGATTCATACATTGAACTGGCTTTATTTCGGGCACGGGCACTTGGATTTATTATTTCTACTGTTTTTCACTTTCTTATTAACTTCGGCTTTGATCTTTGCAAATTCCTACTTTTTGCTTGACTAGGGCTTATTTTGTTTCCCTTTCCTGAGTTCTTGAGCGGGGTCTTTAATCTATCTCTCTTCACGCTTTCCTGCTCAATAATATAAATATTTAATCTGCAATTTTTCTTCTCAACCCTGCTCTGCTTCCCACAGGCTCTGAGATGTGTTTTCTGGATTCTGTGCACTTCCGGATATCCTTTCTTCTTCGACCCAAGAAATGCTGAAGACGGAGATTTGGGTTCTGTTTCTTTCTTGTTTTGTTCATAATCTCAAATTCATCACGTGTCTGCATTAGTTCTACCTGTCTGAGTTCAGGAAGGTTTTCTGTATCATCAATATGCGGTGAATTCTGGTGAGCGTTTCCTATGAGCACTTTATGAAGAGTCTTCTCTAGTTTTGGGCTTGAGGGCTTTACCTAAAACGGACTGTTCCTTCCATCACTTATTCTTGGCCCACTCGAAATATCATGGGTCACAAACTCTCCTACTGCTGGTGTCCTCGAGGACTCGCCCGAATCTCTCCCCATCTCTGCGCTTTCTGAACATAGATGATCTATCTGTAGCCTGTGTATCTTGTTTACTTTTTTGTGTGAAATGAGTTTGCATCTTTTTGTTCTAATGGTTGCTTTTATAACTCTTCCCTTGACATAATACCTGCACTTCTCTGTTTTCGACAGTCCCTGTTCACCTCCTCCACCGATGTGTGACCCTTCTTACTGTTCACTTTCGACAGCTAAATGTGCTCTCGCTACACGACGTTAACTTCAAATGTTTTAACCTTCAGCCTCCACGGCGGGAACGCTGCCACTACCATGTCCGCTCCCGTCTGCTTCCTTCCGGAGAACTTCCATTAAACACACGGACTCCGTGTTTCCCGAACCCACAGCATCTGCCTGGTCCCGTTTCCTGACCTCCACGCTGGCTTCAGTCCTCCAGGCCTGTGGGTTCGGCTCTGGCCGCCGCTCCTTGCAGACATGCACCCGGCCCTCAGGCCCACCAGCCCCAGCTCAGCCTCTGCTCCAGCCTCACGGACACCCCGGATTCGCGGCAAAATGTTCATAGTTTTCGTCTGCTCAAGGTCAGGTTGTTAATTTTTTTTGTGAAAATTTTTTGATATTTGCTTTTCTATAAAACGTTTGGACCTTACCAAATTGTGTGATCTTGCCTTTATTACTCATTGGTGAAGGTGACTTTCATTCAATCCAGCTTGTGCAAAAGGGCACACTGCAGAAAGGACGGGGTGCCTTCTCTTCTTCCAAACCTGACCAGGTGGCTCTGAGTTCCATGTACCTTCCCAACTTCTCTCTGCAAGAGGGGAAGCTGCAAGCTCTCGTCTCCATCTCCCCCTGCGGCCGTATCCCCCACCGGCAGGGCCGGTCCACGGAGCTGCTCCTTCAAGCAGTGTTCTCTCTGGGCAGCTTCACCTCTGGGCTCGCCCCGCACACCCCTACCACCGCCTCCGCTGAGGGCCAGCCCCCTCCCGTTTAGGGGCTTGGGTTTTAGCTGAAGTTCTGTTTGGCCCAAATTTAGGTTTGCCTTTTTTGGCTTTCATTCTTCTTGGTACTTTTGGACAATTTCCAAGAAAGAAGGAAGAAATGCTGACTTATGCCACAGCGTTCAAAGCCAAACAGGCCCTTTTAACTTGTAGGCTTGACTCATAACTAATAGGCTTTCCACTTCACCCTCTCCCGCCCCGCTGGAGCCTGACATCCCGAGCCTCCGAGGGCTACAGCCCACACGTCCTGAGGCCCACGAGGGACTGCCGCAGCCTGCCCTCGGAGAGCCCGCACCCTCCTGGCTCCCCAGCCCGGGGTGGTGGCCAGCACACGAGACACACGTATGTGCCTGCCAGTCAGTTCCCAATCACCATTCAGATCCACCCCAAAGGCCACCTTCACACCAGTCCTCCCGAGCCGGGAGTGCCAGCCCCCGTGCACTGTTCAACCGTGTGATTCCAGGACTTTTCTTCCCCACCAGCCTGGGAACTCCTGAAGGTGGGTGTGCACCGGTCACCTCTTTACCAATTCCCAGCTCAGACATGGCACGCAGGAGGAGGTCCAGGCCCACAGGCAGGGGTCCAGAGCATGCGGATGACCAGCACAAGCCCAGGCCTGGCACGTCCCTTGCATGTGTGGCCCAGCGCAGCACAGCCTTGGGGGTGGTGGACCGGCCAGGCCTGGACCAGGACAGCCCGGGGCAGGGAGTGGGGCCACGGTAAAGACACAAGGAAGCACGCCATCCAGGGAGGAAAAAGACCTGGAGTTTGTTTACCCACCAGACACCCAATTTCACAAAGTACTTAAACGGATTTATACTTAAAAGGAGGGAAACCAGTCGGGGCTTTGAAAGGGCCTACTGGGGGAGGAATGGGAGCAGTGTTGCTGTGGGTGCCTCGGGA
The DNA here is from genome assembly GCF_964656455.1 of Halichoerus grypus. NCBI lineage: Eukaryota > Metazoa > Chordata > Mammalia > Carnivora > Phocidae > Halichoerus > Halichoerus grypus. The sequence goes on from NC_135717.1 coordinate 1,463,124, forward strand.
ACAGCTGGGCACGGGGTGCACGGTCGTCCGCGGCCACAGCCTCTCCTCTGGGGCCCCTCTCCCAGGGGGGTTCACACCACACTGTCCGGGAGCCCCTGGGCTTGTTCACAAACAGGCTGACCCTCAATGTCCTCATCTGTAAAGTGGGGGCAATACCTTCTGTTCCTGAGGTCTGAGCAGGAAGTGAGAAGACAGAGAGGAAAATGCCCATCCAAGGGCCCAGCACACGCCAGAGCCAGGGCCCCTTCCCTGCAGTGCCACACGGCCACCCGTCTGGAGGGTGCCCAGAGCCCACCCGCGGCACCGCCCGCCTCCACCCGGAGGCCCGGCCCAGAGGCCCAGGCGAAGCCACGCTGCTAGGAGCTGGCCCTGGAAGAAGTGAAAATTGGAAATGCATTAATACTGCAGTCTGCAACTACCTATTTCATACTTGACTGAGAAAAATCTGTATTTGGAGTTGGTATTAAAAAAAAAAAAAAGAACAGAGGACTAATTGGATTGCATCTTCTGAGAGACTTCCTAAATGACAAAACCATGAGGGCCGTTCCGCGAGCCGTTCTCAAACCGCAGCTGGCCCGCAGGTAGGGCTTGGAGGGGAGGCCCCTCGGAGGGGCTGTCTGCAGACACAGCGCGCGGCCCAGGGCAGCGCCCGCGATGAGGACGAGGCCCACGCGCCACGCACACCCTGGACGAGGTCCTGGGCCCACCCCGGCCGGCGGGAGCCACTCCGCAGAGCTCCCTGCTTCACCTCCACACGTTGTCTCCCGGAGAGACACTGCTCTGCCTCTCCAGCCTCTGAAGTTAACACACAAATTTATATTCCTTTCTTGGGCTCGCTCTCCAAATTAACAGGCGTAATCACCAGCAGTGCTGCTCCAAACGAATCGAACACCCATGGAGCCCGGCTGCTGGCAGACGGTGCTCATACTCTGGGACGGGTGGGCGCCCCTGGGGACCCCCTCCGGGGAAGCCAGACGTGCCAGCCCCGTCCACGGCCCCCTCGGAGGCTGCTTTTTGTTCCCTAGGCAAGCAGGCTGAGGCCAAGGAGGTAAACGTTCCTCCAAAGCCAAGGGCCGGCTGACACCCCCCTGCCATTTTCATGCTGGACCTGGAGCTGAACACTCGTGGGGACCGGGAAGCAGCCCCTGAGGGGACTTCGCCTCCGGCCTGGCCGAAGGTCCGGCTGCCCCCAGCCCCCCTGCCTCTGACGCCAACAGAAACCGAGCCCGCCACTCACCGAGATGCCAAGGGCATGAACTGCCCGAGCACCTGACTGCTTCACTTTGGGCTGCACGAGGAGGGACCTCTCAGCCCGCACAAGACACTGGGAGCCAGCAGCCTCCAGCACACAGGCCTGCCGGGCAGGAAGATGGCTGAGCGCTACCATCTTGCCTTGTTTTTACGATCCTCACTTCACACCACGTGCACGTGTCGCTAACTCAAACAGTAAGAAAACACTAAAAATACCCAGTAATTGGCTCAGAGCCCAGGCCAGCATCCACCAAAGGACAGGCCACCCAGTCGAGCCTCTATTCTCGATAACCAACCCCAGCCAGCGGCTCACGCGGCGGCATGTGCCCCGACCACGGGTCCTCCCCAGGCCCTCCGGCTTTCCGCCGCAGCACCGACCTCCAGGCCCTCGTGGGGGCCGGGCGCACGAGCCTGGTGTGCGCCCAGTTGTCGACCGAACGCAGGTGTTGCCTCTGTGCCACTCGGGGTCCTGGCTCAAGATCGGGGGGGACAGAGCTCTGGACCCCGGCCCCAGACCACAGGGAAGGCGCCGGTGCGAGGGGCCGCCAGGAACATCCCGCAGTTTGGCACACACGTGCTGACCGCAGAGAGCGCCGGGAACGGCTGCCCTCGGAGCCTCTGCTGGCGAACCCACAGCCAGGGTGTGGGGGGACTGGGCTCCCTGGAAGCCTCCCGGCTGCCTCCCAGGGGACTGTGCCTCCTCAGGGCCTGGTGCCCGCATGTCAGGGCGCCTTCACAAAGGCCCCTGGAAGCCAGGCCCCGACCGCAGCGTGGATCGAGCCCAGGAACTGGGGGTGACACAGCTTTAGGCACCCTCTCAACCAGGGGTCAGAACACCCGCAGTGGGAAGGCCCGGCAGGGAGCACCCACTGCTGCCTCAGGCAGCCACAGACGACAGGCGCACAAACGGGCGCAGTCGCTTTGTTTTAAGTGCGTTACTTAGAGCCGGCAGTGGGCGGGACGCGCTGTGCGCTGGTCTGCTGCCCCCACGCTGGACCACCCCCCGCTGATGAGGGAACGAGTCAGCGCCACAGAGGCCCAAGAGCCGAAGGGCGCACCATCTGCGGGACGCCAGCCCAACAGCCCCGCAGCTGGCCCACCACTGTCCCCACCAGGGTGGCCGTGGGCGGAAGGCACGCCCAGGGCCTGGAAGCAGGGGGCTGCTCGCCCGCCCCCGGCAGTGACAGGAGCCAACTCCCTATCGCTAAGCACCTGGACTGCGACCCCCAGGCGGCGAGGCTCGGCCCGACCGCACGCCCAGCCCAGCGCGGCTGGAGGGTCTGCGGGGGCTTCGGCGCCGGCTTCTCACTGGGGAGGGTGCCAGCCAGGCCTGGTGCTGAGGGCACCTCTCGCCCGCACGGGGCCGGCGGCCCGTGTCACTGAGCGTTCCCTCGTGTGCCCCGGGCCGCACACGCCGGCACCTCCCGGGCACACGGCACAATCCCAGGCGTGCTGCCCCAGCTTGTGCAGGTGCAAGAGCGGCCGGCTGTGATCTGAACCCGGACCCTCCGGCCTCCGACGAAGCAGCACAGACGCTTCCCGCACGCTCTCAGCGGCAACGAATTCTGCGGGAAGACACCTGCCACGGGACAGGGAGGACGATACTGCCTCGTGTTCACAGCAGAGAACCGTGTGTCACGTGAGAAACGTGCGTCGCTGTGGCGTGCTCGCGGCCTCAGGGCCGCTGACGCGGAGGAATACCGTTCTCACCCATCACTGTCCTTCCGTTTTCCTTGGTCTTATATTTAAGCTGCTCCTGACTACGGGGATTTCCACAGCGGCCGGGGGAGGAAGGGCCGTACAAGTCACCTGCTGTCAAGGGTGCCGGTGACAGACTCATGGCAGGGAGCAAAACCGTCGGAAGGCCCGCAAACCAAGCCCGTGCCTGAATGTCCCGTCTGTCCCGTCTACGTCAACTCCAAGCCCGGAGGCAGCGGCGGCAGGGGCGGTGCCTGTGGAACCCACACGCGGGGTCGAGGGGGGCGCCCTGGACCCGTGTCTGCACACCCCCAGCAACCTCACAGCCCCAGGCGGCCACCGAGAACCAAAGCACCCGAGAGAAGGCTCTCGTCGAAGGGGCGCCTGGCTCGGCCCTAACCCTCGCTCTCCGGCAGGCAGGTCAGGGGACGACGTCTGAGTCTGAACGTTAGTCAAGTCTACGTGGGCGGGGAGATGCGCCGGCTGAGAAATCACGCCACCGCCTCGGATGCAGCTGGACAGAGTCGTGTGCAGCCTGTCCACGGGAGCGAAGGCACAGGCTCAAGGAGAGGGAGTGTCCCAGGGGGAAAAGGGATGCCACGCAGCGGGAACAGTGCGGGCAAAGGCACGGAGGCATCCAGAACACGGAAATGCGTGGGGGGCTCAACCACCGAGATCCTCCCATCAGAGACCCCGCTCGCTGAAGTCAGGGAGGCAAGCACGGGCTGCAGCCAACCCCAGACACCTGTGCGGACGCCGTGAGGTCAGATCTCTGCACCACCAACTGGCCGCCAAACCCCACCAGTCAGGTGCGGGAAGAAGGGGAGCAGCAGGGTGGGTCTGTGGTGGGGACAGGACAGGAGGACACAGGACAAGACAAGGTCTCTGGACTAGGTCACAGCTCAGGAGGCCACACCACTTCTCAAAGTTACTGCTCTTCATCCCATCAGTCTACAAAGGTTAGTGGAATATATATACAGAAGTGAAAATCCCTTCTACAAACCAGAGATTAATACAACAAAGGTTGGATAGCCTCCCAAAAGGGATCGGAAACCTACCATTTACCCAAAGGTTCCAGACCAGGACTCACTTCCCAAATCCTCCGAGGGCAAATCTGCTTAGGCGGCCTCAGGCAGAGCACACACCAGCACTCCCCTATCCCCACCCTGGAGGGCACCGTGGGCCGAGGCCACAGGAGGCTCAGCACCCAGAAGCCAGGAGGAGGTCTAGGGCCACAGTCTGGAGACTGAGGTCCCATCCGTACAACCACGGGGCAGGGAAGGAGCCCTGATCAGGCCGGGGGACATAAGGTGACCCCATCCCCGGACAATCAGACAAAGGCCCAGGTATCAGGAAGTGCTCAGTACATGAACTGTGATCTCCTACATTTATTCCTGCAAATCCTTGTGTCATGGAAGACTCTGCATCAACCTTCTGGTTGAAATGCCCAGTGCTCTAAGGGAGGCCAGGGGCACAACAGGCTAGGGTGAAGAGCTGGGCCAGAGGCTCCCACGGCCAAGGCCGCCTCTGGAGAACCGGAAGGCTGGAAAGCACGAGGCAGGCCTGCTGGGCGCCCCAGCTCGCCTTCCCTGCTGAGAAGGCAGAATCAGCAGTGCGGGGAGACCGTGGCAGCCAGACCTCACAGTGCAGGACATGTGCAGGGAACCCAGAGTATGAAGGACAACCCTGACTGGCAGACGCAGGACAGGAAAGACGCCCAGACCGAAGACTGAACCAGGAGAAGGGACAAGAGGGAACAGCACCTCCTCCGTCCAGCCAGACTCCAAAGCCCCTCACTCACGGGGCACCAGGCAGAGCGCCCAAGGCGGCTGAGGCCCAGGGCTGGTGGTAATTAGCCCCAGAACTAACACTGCCCCAGGGCAGCCCGGAATGTCAGCAAAATGCCACCCGGCAGATGGGACTATCTCTCAGGAGCTTCACTGCATACCTGAACAAAGCTCACGGGTCTTCACAGGAATACACAGGTCTCCTGCATCCGCCCAACACAGGTGTAGAAGGAGCACAGAATGACTCCGAAACAGTCACATAACTGAATTCCATACTTTCAAATATTAAGTATAAATGTGCGGGGAAAAAGGAAGACCGAGGCAAACTTTATAGAAACGTAAACAGCAACGCTGGAAGTAAAAACATGCAGGTCATTCTGCTTGAAGATTAGGTCGGGGAGCCTGGAGACATAGCAACAGGAATGATTCACAACAGGAGAGGGAGAGAGAGAGGATTTTCAGAAATGAGAAGAGCACACGTGGGCTGGGGGACTAGTCCCAGCACCCAACTGTGGGTAACCGGACACTCACAAAGGACGAGGACAGCAAGTCCATGGAGCTAAGAAATGCAGAAACCCCAAGCACAGGAGACACCACGAAGTGCAACAAGGCGCATCACAATCAAACCGCTCCACCCAGCGACCAAGAAAGTGCTGGAAAAGCAGAGAAAAAGCAGAGAAAACAGACAAGTTACATGAGAAGCTCGAGGGAAACAAGGCAAGTCAGAGTCAGTGGGAAAACCCCCTTCACGTCCTGAAAGGGAAAAGCATGGCCACCGAGAAGTGAAGATGAACAAAACCGTCAAACATCAGCTAGACCGACAGAGGGAAGAGAGAAGGGGGCCCATCCGCTGACGGCAGAAGTGGGAGCAGAGTCACTGACCTTAGGAAGTAAGAAGGACGGTAAGAGAATCCTGGAGTAGCTGTTAGGCCACCTGGACGACTCAGACAAACTCCTGGAAACACAGAAACCCCAAAACTGACTCCAGAAGAAATGGAAAATCTGAACAGACCCATGACAAGTGAGGAGGCTCAATCAGTAACAAAGACATGTCCAGGAGCGGATGGCTTCGCTGGCGAAGGCTCCCAATCACATAAAAGAATTAACACAGAATTCCCAAATTCTTACAAGAAGTTAAGGAGGAGGAACGCTTCTCAGCTTATTCCACGAGGACAGCATAAAGCTGATACCACGGCCAGAGAAGGCACCACATGAGAAGAAAACCGAGACCAAGAGCCCTTATGAATATAGGCGCACAACCTCGACAAGACGGTGGCGAGCCCACAGGCAGCATCTGAAAGGGTCCTACACCGCGACCAGGTGGGCTTTCCACCAGGAACGCAAGAATGGCTCAACACACAAAAACCAACTAATGCAATGCACCACCTTAACAGAATGAAGCGAAAAACCACATGATCACCTCAATCAGTGCAGGAAAGCACTTGTCAAAATCCAACACACTTTCATGATAAAATGTTCGGCAAACCAGAAATAGAAGGGAACTTCCCCAACCTGATAAAATGCATTTACTTTAACCCACAGCTCACATCATACTCTACGGTAAAAGACGGACAGCTTCCCCCTAAGATCAAGAACAGAACAAGGATGTCTACTTCCAGCACTGCCATTTGACATGGTACTGGAGTTCCAGCTGGAGCAGTTAGGAAAGAATAAGAAACAAAAGACAGCAAACTGGAAAGGAAGAAGTAAAGCTATCTCTACTCACAGATGACATGATCCCATATACAGGAAATCCTACACAATTCACAAAAAACTATTGGGAGTTAAAAGAATCTGGCAAAGTGGCAGGAACCAAGATCACCACACAAACACTGGCGGCTTGTCTGCATACTAGTGATGAACAATCAACAAAGAAACCAATTCCATTCACAAGAGCATCACAGAGAATAGGAAACTCAAGAATACGTATAACCAAGGAGGAAGTACGTACACACTGAAAACTATAAAACACTGCTAAAACAGATGAAAGTAAACCGAAATAAGTGGACATTCTGTGTTCATGGGTTGAAAGACTTAATGCTGTTAAGATGGCAATCTTCCTCAAAGTGATCTGCAGATTCAACGCAACTCCTCTTAAAGTCCTGTTTTTGCAGAAATGGGAAAGCTGATCCTAAAATTCATATGAAATTACAAAGACCCCAACAGCAAAGATAATCCTGAAAAAGAAGAAAGTTGGAGGATTCACATTTACTACTTTCAAAACTTACCACAAAGTGACAGTAACCAAAACAGCGTGGTACTGATAAAGGACAGACATACAAATCAAGGGACCCAAACTGAAATCCAGAAATAAACCCAAGCATCTACGGTCGAATGATTATCAACAAGGGTACTGAGACTTTCAGTGGGGAAACAACAGTCCTTGAACAAATGGGCTGGGACCATTGGACGGCCATGTGCGAGAGAAGGAAGGTAGACCCCTACTTCACACCGTCTTCAAAAATTAACTCAAAATTATTAAAACCTAAGTGTAAGAGCTAAAACTACAAAACTCTTAGAAGGAAACACAGGCGTAAATCTTTGTGACCCTGGATGTGGTAACAGTTTCTTAGATATGACACCAAGAGCACCAAATGACAAAAGAAAAAACAGATCAAATGGATAAAAGCCAAAACCATGTGCACACCAAAAGACATTCTCTAGAGACTGAGAGGACAATTCACAAATTATCTGATGAGGACTGAGTACCTATAATTTATGAAAAAACCCTACAGAAGTCTTACAACTCAACAAAGAGACAAAAGAAAATAAAAACAATTTAAAAATGGATAAAGGATCTGAAAGGAGATTTCTCCAAAGAAAATCTACAAATGGCCAACAAGTATGTGAGGAAATGCTCTATCCACATCACTAGCCATCAGGGAAATGCAAACCCAAACTACAATGAGACGCACCTATACCCACTAGGATGGTAAGAAGCATGACTGCGCCCTCTCCTTCCTGATGCTGATAATCTGTGTCTTCTCTCCCCTTCTTCTCATGAGTCCGGCTGGAGATTCACCAGAGTGCAGCCTCCCGTACAGGACTCACCTCTGAGTGGAGACCCAGAAGGTGGGGGACTGATGAACACTTAGAGGTGGAGCTCTCTAGAGGGTCTGTGCCCTCAACAGACGCAGATGCGTGCACAGCGCAGGAGACACGGCTCCTTGGTGGAGCTGCCCAAGCACCGGGCACAGACCTCCGTGGCAGCAAGCCAGGAGGAGCGTGGACCAGCCTCTGAGCTGCCTGTCTCCTCTGGTGACAAGGTCGGTCCCTCCCTCCTTGCAAGGGGGCCGGGCCTGCCAGACTCACTCACAGCTCCAAAGCGTCAGGAATGCTAATGGTACTCGAGGCTGGTTCGCTAGTAGAGCATAACCTTTAAATAGAGACCGTGTGTTTCAGTTTAATTTGGGAGGATACACAGTTCGATCCCAAGGGCCTTACCCAATTCCACGAAGCCACAACCGGCAGGAGGAGCAGGGGAGTGGGCCCCTACCTCGACACGATTCTAGTGAACCCAGCACTGCTGAGCACCAGAGAAGGATGCTCCAACCCCTAGTCTGTTTCATTACTTGCTCCCGGGACGCACGAGGGTCCGCCTGGGCCAAGGACCACAGGTGGTGCTGACGGAGCCAAGGCCCACTGCATCCCAGGATTCAGGCTGCTGCCTCTCCAGAGCCCCGTCGGGGCAGGTGACTCAGGTGTCCCAGAGAAGAGACGACGCCGAGGTCACAGTGGGAATCCTGGTCAGAGGCCGCCTTTCTGCTCAGCTCTGGGCCCATCATGCATCTGGGAAGGGCCCTGTAGTGGCTGCTTCCCGGGGAGGGGGGAGGGGCCGAAACAGATCGCCCTCATCACGTTCCATCCCTTCTGAGGGACACGCCCAGTGCGACAGGCCACCGTAGCCACCGGTGGCTCTCCCGGGCACTTCCTGTGAGCACAGCTGTCCCCGAGCTGGGACATACCGGCTGCACCTCAGAGCACGAAGCCCAGGCGGAGAGTGCGTGCAAGCAGAGTTTTCGCCCTACAGGAGCCGCGCTCCACGCCCGCACATCTGCTGAGACAGAGGACCCAGTGAGCAGGCTGGGACGGCGCCCCAGAGGCCATCAGCCTTAGGGCCGGAGAGACTGGCCAGGGCAGCCCAGCAGCAGGTGGCAGGTACATGGTGAGAGAAGACAGGAAGGCCCAGGAGACAGACTTGGAGAAATCCAGTGTTTTAGCCAAAAAAAAACCAAAAAGAAAACAGAACCGAAGCCAACGAGAGCACCCAGCTAGCCCAGCCGTGGTTTCTGGGGCCCCAGGCCCAGCTCCGCGGAGGGGGAAGCCCATCCCCAGGAACGCGTGGAAGGAGGCGTCCACGTGCTTCCAGCGGGGTGGGCTCCAGAGGGTTGGCTGAGGCAAGGAGGCCACCTCCTTCCAGGACAGCGACGGTTGACACCGGGGGGCGAGACTGTCAGAAAGTCCAGGAAAATCCCATGAGAATGGAAACCCCCTCTCCAGAAAATGTGTGCACAGTTCTAAGGACTCTGGACCCTCTGTCTCCACGGGTGACATCAGGAATGCTGCCCAAGAGGAAAAGGTGTCGCTACAGAACGCCTGAGGTCACCTCTGCCTCATGGGGTTCACCGGGGGGCCCAGGACACCCACGTTCCCACATTTCCCAGTCAGGAAGGCTCAGGACAAGTCCGGCTGCAGCCACCACGCGAGCTTCCCCCAGAGGCCGTGGGCCAAAGGAAGCAGCAGCGAGACCCTGGAGGGCAGACTCCAGGCCGGCTGAGCCCCTGCAGAGGACCATGGGCGCCAAGGCCAGGACCACGTCCGACCCAGCTCCCCCCCCAACACACCTGCAAGGCGCGCAGCGAACGCGTGGGAGGGGAACTGCAGCGGCTACTGAAGATGTGGCGGATTTAATAATACGGTAAGGAGCAAAATCACATAATGCGGACACAGTAAGAACTGGCAGTTGAGAAGGAGCGAAGCCAGAGAGGGTCACTGCAGAGCACGAGACGTTTAAAGGACACGCAAACACCGTACTTAGAACCGGGACGAGCACGAGAAGGTCTCCCCAGCTAGAAGGAGCCCCATGGTTTTTAAAGATAAATTAACCAATCTCAATCTGTGGCTGTTACAGATTCTCACTGCGCCTCGGCTTTGTGTGCTGGGGCCCGTTGGGGGTCCCTTTCCCCGTCTGCAGTGCCCGCCTTCTCTCGGCCCCCCGATCCCGTGAGGGGCCCCGGCAGGCTGGTGGTGAGTGTGGGGCTGCCAGCCAGGGCAGAGAGCAACGTGCGAGTAATGGAAATGATCAAACACCCAAGCAGAGGCCTAACAAGAAGCATGCAAGACTCACCGGAACAACAGACCAAACTCCAGCAAAGGCCATGAAGACCGAGAGGCCAGAGCCACGCCCGGTATCGCGGACGGGAAGTCAGCACTGCACAGAGTCCATGAGCACAAGGCAGCAGGATTCTTCCGTGAGACCTGACAAGCTAACTCCGAGCTTCACCGGGACAGAAAACACTGAGAGGTCAAGCCTTGCCAGATATTCAACAGGCTATGGCCCTGAGAACTTCGACAGCACGTTGCTCTGCTCCAGACAGGAATAAACCAAAGTGCTCCCGCCACACCGGGGAGTTTTCTTCTCCTTTTGTGCAGGGATCCAATTAAGAACCACAAATTACACCATTAGACATTTATTTTCTAGGCTAAGAAGCCATCTTCTCAGGATAGCGTCCCTAAGATGCAGATGGATTTTTTTAAGACAATAAATCACCAACCTCTTGTTAGGTCTTTGCAAACCTGGCAAAACCAAAAAGGCCGGCCCCCACACCGGGAGAGAGGCCCGGGGGCACACGCTGCTTCCCTGTGTCCGTGTCCAGTCGCTCAGCACTTGAAACCTGAGTCCGGGGCTCAGCCATGTGGGACTGCGCTCCCGCACGGACAGCTGGCGTGAGCAAGCCCCACAGTGCCCACCGGCCTGCCGCCCGCCCGCCCACTCACGGCACCTGTCCCCTCATTGAGTCACGGCCAGGTCACCGGCACCCAGAGGGTCTGCGGTCAGGACTCAAAGACACGGTCCGGACACAGCGGTGAGCATGTGTCCAGCACACGGGAGCACTCGGCACTCAGTGGCTGCGGCATGATCTAAAGCAGGTCCACGGCGAGGACGACGGCCATGGTGACAGTCACGTGCCCACCAGTGAACGTGGGATGTCTTCGCGGGATAGCAACAGGGGGAGGCAGAGGACGATTAGCTCGATGCTGAGGGAGAACTGGGCCCCGCGCGACGGAGACACATTCCAAGGGGCGGAAACAGCATGCGGGCGACACGGAGGGGCGCAGGAAGCCGTGCACAGAGCACAGCAGGGGCCTCAGTGAACACAGGCATGCGGAAAGAGAACAGCCACCCGGAAGTGGGGTTCAGGACCCACTCGCTGAATCCGACAGATTTACCACCAGCATGCAGAGCCATGAAAGCTGTCCAGTCCCAGGTGCGTGACCCCTTCTCTCCCTTAGGAGCTACATCGTAAGACGGGACCACCGTGGCCGAGGGCAGAGAGCCCCAAGCTGGCCGTTGCCAGGGCCCAGTGGGGAGCACCTTGAGGAGGGAAGGACCCAGGGCTGGACTCTGGACACCCACACGCTGGGGCTCGGGGGACAGACAAGCCAGTGCATTGTGGAGAGCAGGCGCCAAGCCCTTGTGAGCCCTGCCCCAGGGCGGCCGTCAAGCTGGAAACTAGCTCCACGTCCCTCAGGCACCCACAGCCCTCCAGCCCTGAGGCACTTGCCGGGGACTCTGCTCTCGGGGGCAGCCCTGTGCACCCCAGGTCAGCTCGATGCTAACTTCTAAATATGCCTCATTGAGCCCTTCTCCCTCCATCCCTAAAAATGGCTTCCCAGCTCCCACAGAGCTGCCCCAGGCACTCATCCCCAGGAGCCAGCACTCAGCAGAGCCACTCCGGGGGGCACACACAACTCCGGGCGTCTGGCACTTCACAGGTGGGGGCAGTGAGCACGCAGCATGTGCTCACACGGGTCAGGGCGGTCAGGAACACAAGGGACAGTCCCACGTACTCAGGGGTCCTGAAGGCCCAGGCAGAAGTGTGTGCTGGCAGCAAAGCCACGGGAGCTGGGACCTGCTGGGACCCAGGCCTCTGCCTCCTGATGAGTAAGGTGGGTGACGACAGGGTCACCTAACAGGGCTCCGAGAGTGGACGTCTGCAGAGCTCTCGGAACAGCGCCCGGCTCGCCGTCAGGCCGGGTGAGTGCGCATTCATAAACCTGTCACCATCGGTGTTCGGGGCACTCAAGAACCAACCCGGCCTGCAGATGCCCACCCCAAATCAACCCCACCACACTCGGAGTGCTCACTCCGTGCCAGACACAGCTGGCCTGCAGGGAAGGCCGGTCTCCCGCACTGGCTCCCCGAGGAAAAGCAGGACAGCCGGGTGTGCGGCCAGATGCTGGTACAGAGGCGCAGAAGCAGTGACCCCACGAGACGCTGGGGGGGAGTGCCTGCGGCAGAGGGGCCGGCACGGGGACACACGCAGACTGGTCAGACCAACCAGGTCAGCCTGAGACGTGCAGCCGCAGCTCCTGGGGCCCGGCCCGTGGGGCACCCTGTCCCCCGCCTGCCGCCTGGGGCCCCGACGCCTCACTGGGTCACACTGGGCTCCAGCAGCGGGTAAGAGAGTCAGACACTGTCCTGGGGGCGCAGAACCCTGCGGGGGAACAGGCTGCCGCCAGCCGTGGATCCCTGCATGGCGTCCCCCATGAGCCTTCATGACTCCCCCACCACAGACGAAGTTCTCCCGTCGAGGCGGGGTTGGGGGGGGGGGGGGGGTCTTCCAACCCGGGCTTGGTCCCGTAGCAGGATGGATCCGGGATGAGAAACGCGTCACTATCGGTCACAGAACCAGGAGGTTCTCGTAAGAACTTCCTGGAAGGCGGCTGGCAACGCTGGTGGGCTGCGATCAGGCCAGGTTCTCGGGCAGCAGGCCGTACGGATGCCGGCTGCCAGCACTGAACGACGGGAGCTCACACGCCTCCTCCCAACGCTTCCCGGCCCGCGGCGCTGCTTTTACAGCGACAGAGGCATCAGCCAGGTGCACGCCGCTGTGCAGGGCCCCTCGCAGGGCTTAAAATCGGCCTCACCAGCATCTCCGGTCATCTCGGAGCTGCAGCCAGGGAGGCTGGCGCTCTGGGAGAGGCCACGTGGAGGCCCTGTCCTGCTGGGATGCGGCCACAGCACGCACACCCCGGGAGCACCTGCGGCCAGAACGTCTCCCGCCAAGCCCTTCCCGGCTGACCGGCCACGGGCCCGCAGGCTGGCAGTGCAAGCCCACAGGAGCCCGGGGGCACGGGACTCAAGGAGGAAGACTGTGTCATTACCCGGAGTCGTAAGGGGTGTCACTCCCCTTTAATCGGAAAATAAATCTTCACTTCTTCCTCCCCGGAGTACATAAAATATTAGAGGGATTTTTATAGTTATAATCAAAAAACTGGTTTCTCCAGCCACCGCTGGCCGGATCTAATTAGGGTGAGGGATGTTAATGATACAACTATGGCCCAGGACATTTTTCCTTGTGATATTAATTGCATTTAAAGAGAAAAGCCTGAATTGTGCCTTGCTTCCTAATTAGCATGCATCTGCTAATTAATAACAGAAAGGCAAACTGTCTTTGTCTTGTCATCTGCAATTAACTACAGATGTTTAAATTCTTTTCTCTCTCTTCTCCTAAACAGTGAATCAGCTTAGGGCCCAGAGACAGCAGGCTGGGAGAGGTGGCACAGGAACCAGGCCGTCCCCAACACCTGGACAGAGGTGCCCCCATCACACCCATCGCCACGACTGGCCCCGAAACGGGGTGAGGGCCACAGAGCAAGACCCAGGGTGGCTCGGTCCCCGAGTCACAGGGAGCTCTGGCCACCGTCCCCACCTTCAAGCCCCCACAGCAACTAGGGTTTACAGCAGGGCCGGAGCTGCCGCCTCACCGGCTGGGGGCCCACCTGGCCCTCACTTCCTCGGGAGGCAGGAGGTGCGGCCCGGGGGGAGGGCAGAGCAGAGGCTCACAGGCCTGAGTGAGCACCTGCTGTATTCTGCCGGGCGCTGCTAAGTGGGAAGGAGAGAGAGAAGGGACACAAACGGGAGACAAGCTCAAGATGTGACAATCAGAAGGCAGAGATTAAACCTGCGTGAGGTGCAGCTTGAGCGCAGATCTAAGGAAGCAAGGCGCCCACAGCATCCCACTTGAGTGCACCAAGCACCTGCACCTCCGGGCACAGCCGGGAATGAGCTGGGGGACGAGCCGGGTCCCCACCCGCCTGCCCGGCTCTGCGGGGCTAGAGCCACAGGGACGTTTCACCAAAGCTCCCCAAGGAGCATCTTCCCCAAAGGCCCGGCAGCGCCTGGGGAAGGGCCCCTGCACGGAGGTGGGCGCCAGCATCGCCTGGGGAGAAGTGGGCCCCCCACCCCCACGAGTTCCAGTCTAATTGGTCTAGAGGTGGAACCGGGCTTCAGTATGTTAGGGCTCAAGGGAGTTTTACACAATGCAAAGAAACTTTATGGGCAGAAAACAAGGGAAAACACAGGCGGGAAAGCCACCCTCCAGCCCCATGTCCCTCAGGCATCCCCACGAGGAGAAGCAGCGGCCCCCGCGGCCCGACCGTGGGAGCTTCTGTCCTTTCCAAACCCCTAGGAGCCAGGGAAGGAGGACCAGGCCTGTGCTCGGCACAACTCCATCCTCATTCCTCCTGCCTGTGTGTGCACGGCACGGACACACGGCCCTCGGGCACATGTCCATTCAGGTCAAAGACAAGGGAATGATGCATGTTGACCCACACGTCGGGGTCTCCCCCCGGGTTTCTTCACCCGCAGTCCCGTTAGTTACGCACACGCACGCGAGCTAGGCCGCACGGTTTACAGAGCTCCCTACCCCAGGCTCAGCGGAGGCAGGCACCCCCGTCAGACCCTGCCTGGGTCCCAAGCCCCTTTCTCCGCCAGACGAGGCAAAGGCTCTACGCGGAGGCACGGTGGCTCCCCCTCAGTCAACAACGAATGCCCGCTGCCCTCAGGGACTGGATGTGCCCTCAGGGGCCCCCGCAGGGGAAAGACCAGCGGGCTGACTTACAGATTGAAGAACAGGTGCGTGACATCAGGACCGTGCTGCGGGGCTGCCTCCCAGCTCCTGGGGGTGGGGCTGCCCTCCCCGGGCCACATGTCCGGGTGCTGGAGCGGCCCGACGCGGCTCGAACCTCAGGCTCTACCTTCTTGGCTACGTTTGCCAGCTCCGGAGGGCGGACACGTGCCAGGTGTTGGAGGGCCTTGACGTGGGAGCTCACACCCCCTGGCCCAGGCACCCAAGCGCCAACGGCATCTCAGACCCCCATGCTTCTCTCCTGGCTTGCCCTCCCCAACCTTCCCACCCCACCTGGGACTCCCCCACCCACTGCCCAGGCCATCCTGCCATCCTTGACCTCTGGACTCACACTCTACCTAACCTGTGTCTACCTTTAGCACAGCCGGTCTGGCCAACGCCCACCACATACCCCTGCCGGTCAGGGGCTCCGAGCACAGCCAGCCTCAGGCTCCCAGATGCTGGCGCCTGGGCCTCATCCCAGCCCATCCTCAGGCCCCTGCCTCACGAGTGGGCCTGTTTCGGGTCTCCCCAGCCCCGCCTCCACCACGGCCGACAGGAACAGCGGCAGTAAGACACAGCTGGACAGCCTGAGGCTGTGGGGACGGCTGTCAATGGATGAAACAAACCCAGGGACGTGGCATGCCAACTTGTGGGCCACTCCTACATTGCGGTGAAGGCCAGATGACCCGCTCAAGGTCAGGGGCTGACAAGCGATGACTGCGCACCAGGAACCCCGACCTGTGCTGTGAGTCCCTGAGCCCGCCCCAACCCCAACTGGCTGGTGTGTGGCCTGGGGCAGAGCTGCCCCACAACACCTGCAAATGTGCCCCGTGGTCCTCCTGTGACGCTGGTGGCTGGGTCCCCACAGAGACCAGACCACGGGCCAGAGCAGGAGGAAAGACCCACAGCTTGTGTGGGACAAAGATGTGTCAAAAGCAAAGCTGTCTGACCCCAGACGGTGGTAAGGAAGCCTCTTGGCCTACAGGCTGCCCGCTCAGGGGCAGGGGAGGGGGGAGACGTGGTCCGAGATGGTGGCACGTGGCCACACGGCCAAGGAGCACACCTGATGCTCAGCAGGGCAACGTGGGCTGCAGAGCCTGACGGGCAGACGTCTCAGTCCACACACCCTGTGAGGCGGGGCCACCATGGGCCCAGAGCCGCGGGACAACCAAAGGACGACCTGGCCGTGGGCGTCAAGCAGGGATCACGAGGGTTTTCACATCAGCTCTATGTCGGGCGGGTCATGATGTGGAGCAGAAAGGGCACTGGGGTCCCCATGTCAGAGTCCCTGGGGGGCCAGGCCCCGGCTCCCAGGCCCCATGCGCTTCTCATCCCCACCTGAGTTTCTGACGAAGGGAAGCGCTGTGACCATCAGGGACCCTCAGGCTTGCGCCTGCGTGACAGGGACATGATTCCCTCCGCTCCCAGGGTCTAAAGCATCCCATGCCCTGAGCTCCTTGTGGCCACAAAGACCACCATCAAGAGACTCACCATGTCCGCTCTCTGCTTCTGGCCTCCCAGCTCCTCCAGGGCCTGTGACAGCTGAGCCTTCGAGACAAGACAGAAAGCAGGGTCAGTGGGCCTCCCGCGCCCATCTCCACTGCCCCCACCGCCCCCACTCCCTACTGAGCACAGGGTTCTCGGGAGCTGCGAGGCGGCCCAGCATGCCCACTGCTTATAGCAGGTGACCGGGCCGGGGTGGGGGTGCTGGGAAACACAGTGAGAAGTCCACCCCAAACCTGCTGGTGAAGCAGCAGAGTAGTTACGGGGGGCAGAGATGTTCCTGATGGGGTTTTCACACCCCTGGCAAGAGGAGTGCAATGCATGTCCTCCTGGCAAGCTCCCATTCTGGAAGAAGCCCTGAGAGTGACTTTCCCGACAGGGCCAACATCTAGGAAAACCCGACGCCCCCCAACCACTGTCCCCTAAACGGGTCTCTAGGATCCTCCCCGGGGGCCTGCCCCACCCCAGGACAGAGATGCAAGGGAGGTTCCTGACCGTCAGGGCCAACGGCAGTGCCGGGCCAGGTCCCAGCAACCCAGCAGGAGCTCAGGGGTGGCCGCCCTCCGGCCTGGCCAGTCCAGCTGGCATGTTAGGTCCCGATGGATGCCAGCATGGAGCGGGCAGCAGAGCGAAGTCCAGAGCAGCCCAGGGCCGGGGTCCCCCAGACCCAAGCCCTCATTGCTCCCATGTGCCCTGGGCCTGGACGCCACGAGCACCGTGTGTGCAGCCTGCCTGGGGTCCCGCACGGATACTCCCAGGCCAGGACGCGCCACGCAGGGACAGAAGCGGTCACACACCTTTCCCAGAACCCAGTGGAAGCAGATGCAGCAAACGAGTCGTGGGGCCTATTTTACGTGCCGGCAGCCACCGCGGTGCAGAAGCGCCGGGGACACTGGTGCTCAGGTGGAAGCCACAGGGTCTGTGCCACCCCGAGGAACGGCCCGACCCCGAGCAGGGACCAGAGCAGCCCACAGACTGGAAACCCTGGCCCTCCCGGAGTGACAGGCGGCAGACATGCAGAGGTCACGCACCACCTCCCGCTCAGGGCACCCCGTGGGCTCCCAGCGTCCAGCTCCTGAGGCATGCAGGGAGGAGACCGGCGGTGCGGGGTCCTCGGGCTGCGGGAGACCTGCATCTCGTCACGACAACGTCTGTGTGCACCCACCAAGCCTCCCAAGCACACCCGCTTCCGACACGCCAGCCCTGCCGATGAGGCCAGGCCTCCTGCTGAAAGCTCGTCAGTGCTCTGTGAGCCACATGAGCAGCGTGGCCAGGAGCGGAACTGAAAACACGGCGAACGCGGCAGGACAGGAATCACCCCCACAGCAATGGAACCTCCACTCCAACCCCAGCTACAAAACCGAGCCAGAAACCCCAAACTAAAGACCACCCATTAGAGCAAGTGCTAAGCTTCATGCCCAGCCCCGTGAGCCCATGAGGTGGCTCCTCACAGCCTACCGGCCTCAGCCTCACCTCAGGCCAGGCACAGAGGGATGGGCACAGCCACCAGGTGGGCGGGGGGACCGGTGGGGGGCACAGGTGGGCAGGTGGGAGGCTGGCGGGGGGTCAGGTGGGGGGCACAGGTGGGCAAGTGGGGGGGCAGGTGGGGGCACAGGTGGGCAGGTGGGGGGCACAGGTGGGCAGATGGGGGCTGGCAGGGGGCAGGTGGGGGCATAGGTGGGCAGGTGGGGGGCAGGTGGGGGGCACAGGTGGACAGGTGGGGGGCTGGCAGGGGGCAGGTGGGGGCATAGGTGGGCAGGTGGGGGGGTAGGTGGGGGGCATAGGTGGACAAGTGGGGGGCTGGCAGGGGGCAGGTGGGGGCATAGGTGGGCAGGTGGGGGGCTGGCGGGGAGCACAGGCGGGCAGGTGGGGGGCTGGCAGGGGCAGGTGGGGGACACAGGTGGACAGGTGGGGGGCTGGCAGGGGCAGGTGGGGGGCACAGGTGGCCAGGTGGGGGGGTAGGTGGGGGGCACAGGTGGGCAGGTGGGGGGCTGGCAGGGGCAGGTGGGGGGCACAGGTGGACAGGTGGGGGGCAGGTGGGGGGCACAGGTGGGCAGGTGGGGGGCTGGCAGAGGCAGGTGGGGGGCACAGGTGGGCAGGTGGGGGCTGGTGGGGGGGAGGCTGGCGGGCACTGCAGAGACCACCTCTCGTGGGCAGGATGTGATGTTTGAAGGACGGCCAGGAGAGGAGGCAAAGGCAACACCCGCACTGTGGTGGCCTATCTGTAAACTCACGGCCCCCCAAGAGAGACCGTATGCACACTCACTCGGACAGACCGAGATCCGCTCTGCAGAGCCAGGACGCAGCCCCCCCAGGAGTGGCACCTGCTCTTTCAGGCTGGCATTTGCAAGCGGCTTGTCAGGGAGAGGGGAGCAGACACATGCCGCCCGCCAGGCAGAGGGTCCCGGGCAGCGTGGCCCCTTTGCCCCCCACACCCGCCAGGGGGTCGGTTACAGGGCTCACGCTGGGGATGACGTCCGGCCCCACCCCGGGGCCTCCCCGTCTTGCCCACCTGATCGGTGCTGGCAGTGGACACAGAACAACCACGGTGCAGTAATGAAAAACAACGTGACCGAAAAGGGCACAGACAGACGTTTCCTGGAGGACAAAGCACCTGTGCCGACGAGCACACGTAAAAGGCCGTCAACTCCGCTAGAAACCAGGAAATGCCCATCGAGGCCCGCCGCGAATTACCACTCTGTACCCATTTAACTGGCAGAAACAAAGAACTCGGGCAATCCCAGGAGTCAGGACAGATGGTGGGCATAAAAACTAAGAGACCGCTCTGCGAAATGATTTGGGTTTTGCCTGAAGTCTAACGCGCATCACCTCTCGCTCCGTAATCCCACCCCACGAATGCGTTTACAGGAAACCACGGAACGTGTGCCTGGCTGATCTGCGGTGGTGAACATCGCAAACCACAAGGGGTGAACCCACACGCTGTGGTGTATCTGTGTGCACAGCAGTGGGACCAGCGTCCCCACACGGCCCTTGGGCGCGGCCCCCCGTGAGGTCAGCCAGGAACGGAGGAGAGTGCAGGGCTGAGTCTGCCCGTGGGCACACCAGGTGTCAGCCAGGCTCCCGCACTCAGACTCGGCAAGCAAGTCGCACGCAGAAAAGGAGCGGTGACCCCCGGGGCAGTCTGGGTGGCAGAGAGGGCCCCACGCCAGGACGCTGCAGATGGGTGCAGACACTTCACCGCGGTCTCTGCGAGGACGCGGGTGAGCAGGGGTGCAGGGACCATGATGAACAGGCCGCGGCTGATCCAAGATGCTCGGTGCCCCGCTCAACAACACAGTCCCTGCGAGAGAGAGATGCAGGTGGCGTGCTTCTCAATCCTCGCACGACGCGGGGCTCGGAAACGGCACAACCGTGACGGAGACCCGAGAGGGCTGCAGAGATGCAGGGAAACCAGGAGCTGGCAGAAACCCGACTTGGAGGAAAGTCAACCCTGCGTCGGGAACCAAGCGTTCGCGCACATCTCCCTGAGGGAGTCCCGCTTGGGCAGCCGTCAGGAATACGCCGCCCAGAGACTGAGGCCGGGAGGCTCTGGACCCTCCCTCCGGCCAGCCTGGAGAGCCCACGCTGTGCGAGGGGACCCGTCACACTCAACGAGACCGACGCTGACAACTCATGTGTCCCACGGAGGCAACGGGAGAGCGGGGGGCGCCCCCCACCCCCGAGGTGCCGAGCCAGAGACACAGGGCCGTCCCCACCCAGGGCACGGAGTTGCCGAGAAGCGTGTGCGGAGGCAGGGAGGGAGCGCTGCGGCGGACAGCGTGTGCGTCACGCCCCAGTGAGAAGCGGGGTCCGGAACACGTGCCCCCTGCACCCGGGAGGACAAGTCGGGGACGAGGAGAGGGTCCGTTCTGCTACACAAAGGAAGAAGTTTCCAAGAGCAGGAAGCTCGCCATCACCAAACACCATCCCACAACCTGTCACATGCCCCCCCCACGGGAGGCCCTCTGTGTCCAGGACCCCACGCACGCGGGAGGGCTCAGGTCGGGGAGGCCACGGGGTGGGCTGCTGACACAAGCCCATGGCCGAGGAGCCACACGACCAGGGGATGGGCCGGGTATGGGCAGGCAACCCAGGACGGAGCCTCTTGCTAGGTGAGCCGACTCTCCTTGGGGCCAGACCCGTGGGTGCGGGAGGGGCGTGCGCCCTCTGGCTCACGCACACAGGACAGCTGACGCCTTCGCGGGAGCTGGGGAAGGGGCAGCGGAGAGGCTCCCACATCCCACAGGACTGAAGACTGGCTACCCTCACCCAGACTCCGCCAGCCCTGACCGGCTGCATCTCCGCATGAGACACGGAGATCACAGGGGACCAGGAGAGGAACACGCGTGCCGAGTGGGGACTGGGGCCACAGTGCTGACGGGGCGGGGGGGGGGGTTGCTGTTACACGGCAGCTAGACTTGCAGCAGGGACGACGGGTGGGTGGGCGGGCAGTTCCCCGTGTCGCGGGCGGCCGCGGGTCACACCCAGCCGCACCGGGACTGAACGGGCACCAGCAGTGGCCCAGGGGACGCTCCCCATTGAGCAGGAAACACAGTCCGTCCAAGTGCATCCGCCACAGACGATACCCTGCAGGGGCACTGGTTGTAGAAGTGCCCAGGCACCTCTTCAACTGACCCACCCACGCCCGCCCTGCAGAGTGTGCTGCCTACCGCAAAGCAGCCCAGTTGGCGACCAGGCCCGAGTCGAGGCAGGGCACACAGAGAAGGAGGCCTGTGCAGCCTCATCCGCCCATCCCCGCAGGTGGCTGGACACCACAAGCCCTGCACCTCCCGGCCCACACCTGACACTAGACGGCTCTAAGACGCCAGTCTTTCCAGAATCCTGGGAAGCGGGCACGATGCTCGCCCAGCCCTGAGGGAGGGGCAGAGCCTGCGGAGCCCGGGCCTAGCGTAGAGGTCAGGCACCTGCCAGTCCCCGAGGCCGCCGGTCAGAGCCCATCGCTGGGCCTTAGCTCATCACTCCTTCCTGCGGCACTGTCCCTACAAGGTCACCCCACTGCACGGCCACGGCGGCAGGCGGGCACGGGTCTGCCTGCCTGCGGAGTGTCCCATGTCCGCACAGAGGCTGCTCGTCTACGAGAACGGCTGCTGGTCAGGCTGCCGTCTGTCCGGCGCATCCCGCCTGGCTCCGCGGCGATTTACCCCTGCCTTCCCCTTGAAATTTCTGCCAGGGCCGGGATGCCGCCTGAGCAGGAGGGTGCCATCAGGCCGCCCACACTCATCAGCCGCAGGTGGCCTGGCGCAGGCCGCGTCTGCGGCATCCGATCCACGCACAACAACTTCTGGGCTCCCGGCTCCGCCCGAGATGCTGAGGCCTCTGGGAAAGCCAGGCTCACACCCAGGAGAGGAGGATGGTGCACCCGGAGCCCTTGGACAGGCTCACAAGGTCTGGGGGCTGGGCGGCAGCAGTCGCTGCCGGGGGTTTTGGAGGGAGTCCAAGCAGGGCCCACAGACGGCAGTTTCAGGCTCCCAGCAAGGGCAGTTTCCTCCCTGCAGCCAGCATTCACGCGCCAGGGGCTGGGCGGAGGCCTGTAGGAACCCACGTGTGCCCCGCACGGGGTCTCAGCTGTCACTCCTGTGACCCTGCCTGAGCCCTGGCGTGCTGCACCCCAGTCTCCTCACTGGGAAAGGAGGGAAGGATGTATGTGACCAGCACGCTGGTGCTCGTCCTGCACGTCGCGGGGTCCGGAGGTAATGGGGGGACTGCTCAGGCACGAGGCTTACAGAGGGGTTCAAAAGGGAGGCCGGGGGCCAGGGAACAGCAGGCTGGCCGGAGAGTTACCGTCCCTTGGGCCGGTCACAGCAACAAGGCTAGAGCACCCCTTGAAGGGAACGGACACCTGCAATAGGCTCAGGAGGCCTGGGCCCCCGGGCTCCACCCCAGCCCAGCTGACCCGGGGGTCTGCAAGTCAGTGGGGCTGGCTGGGAGCGCAGATGCGTGGAGGCAGCCCAGGAAGAGGTACCGGGCACAGGGCCCAGGCGCCCCACGGAAGGCGGCACACCCAGCGGCATGGATCGGGCAGACAAGGTGTGCGGAGAAGCCGGGTGCCCACAGGGACATGTCCTCCAGCCAGGCCCCCGGGTGGCCACTGCGCTCAGACACACGTCCCCGGCCACGCGCCCCTTGTGACAGGTGGAGGCTGCACCAAGACCTCGTGTGGCTATTTTTATCCGGAGGTGAGAAGCTGCTACCGAAGATCCAGCACCCCGAGTGTAGGAGCCCAGGATCGGCAGACGGGCAGTCCCTGCAGGCCGGGACAGGCTGCCGGAAAGCTGGCCGGCCACGCCGGGGAAGATGCAAGGGCACCCAGCACACTCCCCACATGCCTTACAGAGAGGAGTGGGGAGGCGAGAGCCCAGGGAGGCCAGGGTGCGCCCACAGTCACAGGTCACATAGAGGGAACGAGACAGAAGCGTCAGGCCTCCTGCCCTTTCTCTACTTCACGCGTCAGTTTGTGACCAGGTGGAAGGAAAAAGGAGACACCAGCCAGTCATCAGGGCCCTACCGGGTGGCAGCACCCACACCCACTCATGGTCTTTGTCTGACAGAGGCCCCGAGGGGTAGAGCCTGCCCAGCGTAGACAGCAGCCACACGACTAGCTTGCTGCCACGCAAGTAGGTGGGCTGCTCACGGGGCCCAGTGGTGGCCTGGAGCCTGGGTTCTGTCAGGTGACCCTGGCTGAGTGTGGCCCGTCAGAAGGAGACGTCCGCACCACTGAGGCCACCGCTGCTGGGACCCAAGCAGCCAACGCCTCTCCCACACCCAGAGCATGCCTGGCCCTGTAAGGCTCTCCTCGGTGGAGCCTCGGACCCAGGGCAGGGCCCAGTCCCTCCCGTTCAGCAGGCCGGGTGCTCACACTGGAGC
This sequence comes from Halichoerus grypus, assembly GCF_964656455.1. NCBI lineage: Eukaryota > Metazoa > Chordata > Mammalia > Carnivora > Phocidae > Halichoerus > Halichoerus grypus. Next base: position 1,486,384 of record NC_135717.1, read on the forward strand.
AGGGCTTTCGGAATGTGGGTGGGGACCAGCACTGCAGTGTCACCGGGGAACCCTCCACAGATACAACGTCTCAGCCCAGCACCCCCACCCCCAGGGTCACACCCTTCAGGCCATCTGGACGTGCACCAAGGTCGAGAACACTGCCTCAGAGGTTTAATTTGGAGCCTGACAACCAGAGGCCAGTCCCAAAGTCGCCACATTCCTGCACCAAGACAGGAAGTGAAGGACTGGTCTGGGACGTCAGCAAGGTGGCGGGGCAGGAGTTTCCACCGTCACCCCGCAGAGCACGGGTTGAGAACACTATCTATGGGTAAGGACAGAAAAGAGGACAGAAACTAAGAGCTGCTGTGAAAAGATTAATAAAATGGATAAACCTCTCGCTAAACTCAGTGAATAAATACAACTGACATAAAACTGGAAACGAAAGAGAAGACATCGCAACAGACAGCACAGAAATACGAAGGCACGTAAGAAACTACTAGTGACGATTACCAAGACATGGAACAACCTGAAAGAAACAAACTCCCAGAAACACGCAAACTCGTGAGAATAAACCACGAAGAGGGGCACCTGGGTGGTTCAGTGGTTAAGCATCTGCGTTCCGCTCAGGTCATGATCCCGGGGTCCTGGGATGGAGTCCTGCGTCGGGCTCCCTGCTCAGCGGGAAGCCCGCTTCTCCCTCTCCCTCTGCTTGCTGCTCTGCCTACTTGTGCTATCAAATAAATGAATAAAATCTTAAAAAAAAAAAAAAAAAAAGAATAAACCACGAAGAAACAGAAGATCCAAACAGACCAGTAGCAAGTAAGGAGGCTGAACTGGCAATAAAAATCTCCCAACAAAGAAAGGTCCAGGACCAGTTGGTTTCACCAGTGAATTCAACCAAACATTTAAAGAATTATTACCAATTCTTCTCAAACTCCTCCAAAAAAATCAGAGAGAAAGGATCACTTCCAAACTCATCTTATGAGGCCAGCATTAGCCTGATGCCAAAGTCTGACAAAGACGCTACAAGAAAACCAAACCATAGGCCAACATCCTGACGAACACAAATACAGAAACCCTCAACAAAGTACTAGAAAACTGCATTCCACAGCATGTTAAGAGGGTCACAATTCGGGCGCCTGCATGGCTGAGTCGGTTGAAAGTCCAACTCTTGGTTTTGGCTCAGGTCATGATCTCAGGGTTGTGGGATCGAGCCCTGTGTCACGCTCCATGCTCAGCCCAAAGTCTGCCTGGGATTCTCTCTCTCCCTCTCCCCCTGCCCCTTCCCTCCACATGTGCACACTGTCTCAAATAAAGAAAGAAAAAAAAAAAAAAAGAGGGTCACATACCAGGACTGAGTGGGATTTATCCCCGGGATGCAAGGATGGTTCAATGTGCACAAATCAAGCAATGGGATGCACCACATTAATGGGAGGCAGGATAAAAATCACAAGATCATCTCAATAGATGCACAAATAGCACTTGATAAAATTCAACGTGCTTTAATCATAAAAATTAATTAGGTACCAAAGGAAAGTGCTTCACCATTATAAAGGCCATACAGGACAAGCCCACAGCTCACATCATACTCAGCGGTGAGAAGCTGAGTGCTTCCCCCTGAGATCAGGAACAAGACAAGGATGCCCTCTCTCCACTCCTATTCAACATGGTACTGGAAGTCCTAGCCAGAGCAATCAGACAAGAAAAAGAAGTAAGAGGCATCCAATTCTGCAGGGAACGAGTAAAACTGCCCCTGCAGATGACATGATCTAACACGTAGAAAATAAGACTCCACCAGAAAACTGTTAGAAATCACCACTGAATTCAGTAGAGTTGTAGGATACATAATCGACATGCAAAAGTCAGGTGCGTTTCTTCACGCTGACAATGAACAATCCAAAAAAAAAAAACCAATTCTATTGCACCAGCATCAAAAAAACAATAAAATATTTAGAAATAAATCTAAGCAAGGAGATGAAACACCTGTAGACTGAAAACTATAAGACACTGATGAAAGAAACGTAACAAGACACAAATAAATAAAAAGACATTCCATGTTCATGGATTGGAAGACATAATACTGTTAAAATGTCCATATTACCCAAAGCAAAGTATAGATTCAATGCAACCCCTACCAAAATTCCAATGGCATTTTTCACAGAAACAGAAAAATTAATCCTAAAATTTGTATAGAACCACAAAAGACCCTAAGTAGCTAAAGAAATCTTGAGTAAGGAGAACAAAGCTGGAGGCATCACACTTCCTGATTTCAAACTACCACAAAACGGTCGTAATCAAACCAGCATAATACTGGCCTAACAACAGACACACACACCAATGGGACAGAATACAGAGCCCAGAAGTAAATCCATGCACATACGTTCAACTAATACTTGACAAAGGTGGCAAGGAATCGCAATGGGGAAAGGACAGGCTCTTCACCGAACAGTGTTGAAAAAACTGGACATCCACGTGGAAAACAACGGTAGTGGACCCCCAATCTCACACCACATAGAAAATCAACTCAAAATAAAGACCTGCAACCATAAAAATTCTAGAGGAAAACAGGGGAAAAGCTCACTGACGTTCATCTTGGTGATTTCTTTTTATTTGACACCCAAAGCATAGGCAACAAAAACGAAAATAAACCAGTGGGACTGCATCCAACTCAAACGCTTGTGCACAACACAAGAAACCATCAACAAAATGCAAGACGATGGGTGAAAATATGGACTGGGGAAAAAATATTTGCAAACCATCTATCTGACAAATGGTTAACATCCAATACATGTAAGGAACTCTTGCAACTCGATGGCAAAGAAACAAACACCCAATTAAAAGTGGGAAAAGGATCAACATAGAAATTTTCCTAAAGAATAACCGGTACATGAGAAGGTGCTCAGCACCGCTCATCATCAGGGAACCTCACGTGAGGACCACAGTGGGGTCTCACCTCACACCTATTAGGTGGGGATTCTCAACTGGACACCAGACCACCGGTGCTGGTGGGGATGTGAACTGGCACAACCACCATGGAGTCCTCAAAAAATTCAACATAGAAGTATGACCCATATGATCCAGTATTCCAACTTTGGGAATATGACAACAGGAAATAAAATCACTCGCTCAAAGAAGTGCCTGCACCCCCGGGTTTGTCACAGGACTACTCACAACAGCCAAGACATGGAAGCAACTGAAACGCCTGTCAGCGGACAACGGACAGAAGAAACGTGCTAGATCTACACAATGGAAGATTCTTTAGCTTTAAAAAAGAATCAGCCCCCAACATTTGTGACAAGATGAACAAACCTGGAGGACATTATGGTAACTGAAAAATACTTAAGACAGACACAGAAAGAAAATACGGCAAAACCTCACTTACATGCAGAATCTGAAAATGCTGAGCTCACAGAAACAGCAGAAATGTGGCTGCCAGGGGCAGGGTGGGAGGCACGGGGCAGTGTGGGTGCACGCGTGCACACTGCCGGGTAAAAGGGGAACACGACCTGGAGACCTCACGCACACAGCCCGCTCACAGGCTCATGGCCAACTGCACGCACCACGGGCCTGAAATGTGCTAGACAGCAGATCTCCAGTGTTCTCACCACAGAAGAAAGCAAGCCGGGCCAGGCCAGGCGACGCAGGGTGACCAGCTGGACTGTGGTGGTCACTGCACCTCGTGCACGGACACCCCAGCTCCACACTGTACCCCTGGATGTATGTAACTGTATCGGCCAATCACCCCCCGTGCAGCTGGGGTGCTGGCTCCGCAAGCCCAGTGTCCGCCCTTCCCCAAGGGTCCAGTGGGGCCAATGCCCAGGCCCAGAGGCCAGGGTTCTGCTGAGGTGTCCCGCACAGAGCCCGTCACCAGCCCTGCGCCACCTCCTGCCTCAGTCCTGAGCACGGGAGCTGGAGCCTCCACCCGACATCGGTCTCCCGTGGGTCCCCCTGCCTGTGCACTCGGGGAGCGCTCCCCACGGAGGGGTCCCTGAGCCCGGCTCGTCTCACTGACCCCTTCTCGTCTCCCCTTGTCTATAATACAGTGTCCGTCTTTTAACACTGTCTGCAGACTTTTCACTGTTTTCACTCTGTGCTTTTTCCCAGGACAGTCACCCCGAGTTCTTCATGCAAGGAGAGCAAGCAGATACTTTCCCAAGTAAGAAAAGCAGGCCCTGGATCTGCTGAACTACCCGGGGCTCCTCCGGAGGCCAAACCACCCCCGGCCCGGGCAGGAGGGCACGAGCACTGTCATCGGGCCCTCACAGAAGTCATCGGAAATTGGGATTTTCCGCATGCCTTCGTGAAGCGAGCAGCACCATAATCTGTTTTAATTAAATAAACTAGGAAAACAAATCAGGCTGACAGGTGGAATCGAGGTGGTATGAGCTGCATATTTATAGCTCTGTCGACAGAGGAAGGTTCGTGACATATGCTACCAACTTCTGCAGCCGCTTTATTAAGTGGAATAAATAAAATCCATGCAAAACGGCACAAACTTCACCAGAGACAGGCTACTGGGATTCTCTCCATCTCAACACTTCCAATTTGTTTCACTGAAACGTGTCTGCCGGACTCGAAACGTGCTCCACATGAGAACTACCTGATTAAGCTGAAGAAGCGCAACGCAGCAGCTCGGAAGGAGCTCTCCCCTGCCGCCCCCCACCCCAGACTTCCCCATTAGTGAACAGACAGGTCCCCTGGAGCAGCTCCCTCCCCGCACCTGCCTGAGGGCACCTGCCAACCTGGCTCAGGGGCCCCCCACCGTCGTGGTGCCTCCACACAAGCAGCAGCACGCTGGGGGCCCCAGGAAGAGTGGGGCTAGAACAGGCGTCCGGTAACTACAGCCGGCACCCAAATCCAGGCCCCCCACCTGTCTTGTCAATAAAGTTTTATTGGCACACGGCAATGCCCACCATTCACAGATGGCCCAAAGCTGCTTTCCAGCGGCCACAAGCACAGAGCTGAGCATGTGGCCGCACAGCCCACAGAATGTACTGTCTGGCCCTTTGTGGGCAAGGCCCCTGCCAACCCAAGTGAGAAGACACAGGGGCTCGTGGTGAGGGACGGGGTGGGGGGAGGGAAGCCATGGCAGAGGGGGAGGAGGGAGGGAGAGGACATACAGAGCAGACATGAAGGCAGAACACAAAACAAGAAAGGAAACGAAAGGAAGCAGCACCGGATTGCGGGGGGGGGCGGGAAGGCAGAGAGACGCGCACACCCCACACCCGTTAGGCGTATCCTGAGTGCCAGCACGGTAATGTTCTCTCCCTCTGTCCCCTCGGACCCTGCCTTCTAGACAGGCAATCCATCAGGCAGCCAAGGGAGCTGCGGAGAGTTAATCCGCCTCTGTAATCAGACCCCGAGGGCTGTGGGGGTGTTCTCCCTGAATGCACTTCATGGCTCCCCACAGCTCCTTAAAGGCAGTTGAACAAAACAGGCGACTCTGGGGGCTCGCCAGTGAGCGGAGCACAGCTGCTCGTCCAGGGCCCACGTGCGCCCCCCAAGCAGTGGGTGCATCCGTGCAGTGACAGAGGTCTTGTCTGAGAAACACTAAGGAACCTTAATAACCAGGTTCTACAAACTGACATAACTTTGTACTGTGGGTCAGTATGTGATGCTCAACGAATAAACTTCTGGCAGGCCCTTCCGAGCAGTGTTTAAAGCTCTCCAAGTTCCTAATACATAAAACATTACTATTTAACAAGCAAGAAGAGGGAAACCCGCCCCGAGCCCTGGAGAGCAGCACCCTGTGGCCTGCAGGGCCCGGGGTCAGCACGGGGCCGCTGCGACCTGGAGGGTCCAAGCTGGGGTGCCTGCACCTGCTGCCTGGACCAGCGAGCTGCTCCCGCCCAAGTTGGACGAACGGGTCCACTCACTGGGCCACAGGTCTCTCCCAGGGCTGCCTGCCCACTGCGGGTCAGGAAGCAGGCCAGCAGAGCCGAGGCCGCAGCCCCTGGCCTCGCAGGCCCGAGCAGCAGCTGCCGAGGACCCAGGGCCTCAGCACGGAGGGGCTCGGGGCTCCAGTCTGGAGTGCAGCCCCACAGCTGAGAGAAGGAGTAAAATGGGCTTCAGAGACCCCGGCTTCAGAGCTGCCCCGCAGTAGATGGTCTGGACCCCTAGAGGCCCGTCCCCCAGAAAGGGCAGGCTGGAGATGGGAGGATGGAAAGTAGGGCTGGGTCCCCCAGGCTGCCACAAAACCAGGGGCTCCGTGAGCCTGTGTGAGCAGAGTGAAACCACCCGCACCCTCACATGCCTGCCCACCCTCTGTCCACCAACAGGGACACCTGCGTCTGCAGGACTCTCCGCTCTGCCAGGCCCACGTCTGGGTTTTGGTGTCCATGAGGCTCCCGGACCTGAGAGACCCCAACTCACAGCCCGCAGCCACCACTTGGGCCCAGCAGGACGGCACTGCATTCCTTCTCTCCTGGCCCCACCAGCTGCCAAGGACCCTGTGCATCAAAACCCCCGTTTGCTGACTCATGGCGGGGGAGGGGAGGTAGGGGGGGACTGTGTCTCCAGCCTGAGCCCCTGTGTCCGCCCCCCCACGCCCCATCACCTGAACCAAGCATGCCGCAATGCCTCCGGGTGCTCTCCTCCCCCTGCTCTGCAGAGCGTCAGCACAGTGGCCGGGGCGGGGGGGACAGGACACCCACCGTCAGGACACTGAGGCCCATCACAGAAGGTGACTGTGGGAGGGCAGAGCTGTCCGGCCCCTCCTGCCGCACGGCGCCCCACACCTCTCATCGCTGGCGTCACTGGGGGCGCTGATCTTGGTGTTGCTGCTCTGGGCACCGCGGACATGACCACCTTCACGTCCACCTCATCTGCGAGCTCGCCCCAACTCTTTCCTCACCCCTCCCTTCCTTCTCACTGCGACAGGCTTACTTCCTAAAGCCGGGGCCCCCTTCTCCGACTCGGACCTGCTCCTGGATGGCAAGCGGCTCCCGGGGCGCCTGCAAGCAGCGGCCTCCCACACGGGAAGCGGGTGGTCCCGGTGTCGCAGGAGGGCCTACGTGGTGCGGGCAAGACAAGGTCCTAAAGTGGGCCCTTCCCTTTAAGGGCTGCACGCTCTCCAAGATGCTGATGGAGCCACCCCAGGGCCCACGTGAGAACGGCCACCCCTCGCGGGGCACACGGAGGGAGCCCCTCTGCACCACTGCCGGGACTGTGGCTGTAACGCAGGGGAGCAAGGGGGGTACTTCGTGCACGCCCACCTTTTCTACCCTTCTACACCATCCGTCCGTCTAAAACGCTCTCACCCTCCACACAGCGCAGAAGGAGGCCATTTGCTGTGTGCGTGCTTCCCGGAGCACTTCTGTGGCCTCACCGAGTTAGGGCTGCCCCTGCTCGGGCTGCCGGAGAACCAGCCAGACTAGGCCAGACGGCACGGGACAGCGGGAGCGATGCGGCCTCTCTGCAAGGATGGACGTCCCTGGAAGCGGATGAGGCAGGGCTCCCCACAGGTCCCCCCACCCCGCACGCCGCGTCCGGATCCCACAGACGACCCTGAGAGCGGACGTGCCTCGGTTCTAGCAGCAGCTAGCACGGAACTGAGCGCGGCAGGCACGCGGCCCCCGCAGAAGGAGCTCTGTGGACCTCGCACGTGGCAGGCCCCGCCTTGCTGCCCCACCCGGGACCCCTCGTCCTCACTGCACCCTGCACCGCCCCCATGACGTGTGCCAGATGGCCCCCTCTCTGCCTCCCGGGGAGGACGCCCTCCTCCCGCACAGATTCCAAGAGAGGGCTGCAGGGAGGCCAGAGGGTGTCTCAGCAATGAGAGAAAGAACAGAGGCTGAGGAGACCCCTCCAGTCCCCACCCAAGGCCTGGACCCAGGAGCAGGACCCGTGGCTTCGTCTGCTGCCACCTGGTGGGGGCCGGGAGGCGCACAGCTCTTGACAGGGGTGGACGCAGGCCTCTGAGCAGGACTGGACGGGGTCCAGGTCCGACCACCCCCAGGGTGCACTGACCCAACCACTGCCTCTACCCACCAAAGGCTGGGTGGTTGGGGGGCTGCTGATTGCTAACACCTGCTTCAGTAAGCTTCACTTCACCGGCCTGCTGATGTTCCAGAAAGCCCAGGGGACAGTGACCGGTGGGCCTGAGCCAGGATCGCCTGGCTGCCAGTCTCCCCATGTTTGCTCCTCCCTTGCAGGCAGCAGCTTGGGCCCGGGTGGGCTCGTGTGGAGGCTGACTGAGCCGCTGTGTGCGACAAGGTGTAGAGGGCACGTGCGGAAGGACCAGACAGCCAGGAGGCTTTGCGGGGAGGACCAGGACCTCTGCTGCAGCAATCCGGATGGCGAGCAGAGCCAGTGTCCAGGGCTCTAAGTCTGTGTCTCAAGGTTAGCGCTCAGCCTCAAAGACAGGGGGTCCCAGGGAGCAGGGGCTATGCACTGGGGAGTCTCTCTCCCAGTACAGATCTGGGTCAGTCTGGCCTGGGAGGAGGGCAGGAGACCAGCAAGGGGCTGGCCTGCTTCTGGAGGGGCCCATCCGTGCCCACATCCAGGAGGAAAAGGACAGTGACCAGGACAGAGAGGAACAGATGGTCGTGTTGGTGACGCTGGCTGAGCCTGGGCATCCTCCACCGTTTGGACTCGCCCAGGACTCCAGGGGGGTGGACGGGAAGGCGGGCTGATGCCCCACTACACTGCTGAGCACAGAAAGGGGGTGCAGGGGGTTAGGGGCCTTCTCTGCTGGAACTGGGCCGGTCCTGAGCAAGCAGGCAGGACTCCAGGAGAGGAAGACAGGAGGCGACTGGGAGCCCGTGGCAGAGAGCTGAGACAAAGCTGGTGCCCGTGTGTCCGCCCAAAGCAGGCCGTGTTGCCTAAAAGCCGTCGGGGGAGGGGTGAGCCCGTGCTGGGGGCCAGATGTGCAGGCCCAGCGAGGTAAGATGGGGTGACCCCGCCGGCCAATGACAGCTCCTCATCACCCCGACATACAAAACCCAAACAGATGGCACGGGGGGTGCCAGATCTGTCAGCCTCGTCATTAACTGATCAGGGCGCAGGGGGTGCACACACAGGAGGAATCGCTCAACGTAAAAAATCCCAGGGACGACTGAAGGTGTCAGGGAAGCTTCCCTGCAAGTCTCTCATTAATGTTTCATGTGCAGCCAAATGTGTCATAATAAAACGGCTATTAACGCACTTACACTTACGATGGCGCGCTCGGTGCGGCCGGAGCTAACCTTCCCAATCAGACTGAAAATCTGCCTTGGACGACAGAACCAGCAGCAGCCCCTCGGCGGGCCTCCTCCCCCGGGCCACCAGGTCAGAGCATGGACCAGCACGCGGAGGACAGGCGGCCGGCCGTGCGCCCGCTGCACACTCACCTCCACCTCCGAGCTGTGCGCGTGCACCTTCTGTACCATGTCCTCGGCCTCGCGCATGCGGCGCGTCAGCTGGGGCGAGTACTCGGCCGCGGTCAGCTCGCTGTCGTAGGAACCCAGGATGGCGCGCATCCCGTCCCGCTCCTGTGGGCACAGAGGGCAGGTGGTCAGGCTGGGGTGGCCTCCCGGGGCTCCTCAAAGAGCTCAGTAGCGTCTGGATTCACAATGGCCTGACAGAGCCCAGCCAGGCCCCGGCAGGGCCCCAAGCGCTCTGAACCAGCAGCCTGAGCACGACCGGGGTCTTGCCTTCATCCAGGCACTCCCCACCACCGCCTGGCCTTGAGCTGCAGGGTCTGTGGAGACCTGCGGTGGCCAGAGACCCCTCCCTGGAGCCTGCTGACTCCCCCATTCCAGCCAGTCCCAGGCCCTACCAAACTCCAGGAATGGCCCCAGGAACACACCGACAGGGCCAGGCCAGGGAGGAGGTTTGAATACCCTGCCTCCCGCGACTTCTGACCTGGCCTCTAAGCCACACAGCAGTCTGGAGAGATTCATCCAAGCAGGAGGCTGGAAGAACCAAAGCGAGCCTTCCATCCGCCCAGACTCTGAACTGCCCCAGACTCCCTGCTGAACAGCTCTGGCCTCGGCGAGCTCCGTCTCCCCGTAGAGCTCATGGGATGCCTGGGGCCACAACCCCAGCCTGCAGATGCATCACTGTGCACCAGCCATGCCAAGGCACACCCAGGTCTCAGGGGAGGATGTACCAATCATACAGCGCCAGGACTAAGCTGCAGAGAAGTCACTGCTCGGGGGTGCCCTGCTAGAAACACCTAGTAAGGCTGAGCGTGAGCCAGAGTCCGGGGCCCCGGGAGAGGTGGACGGCTTCTCCTGCCCAGGACTAGAAGATCCCTTCTTCAGATGTTCGTGGAGGGAGACGACCTTCTGGAGGCCAACCAGGAAAGGCTGCAGGGACCCAAGGTCCCTGGGTCCAGCAACCGAGCGGCTCTGGACGGTCTGCACAAAGGACACCGTGCCAGGAAAGGAGTTGCTGTCTCCCCTGGGGGCCTGCCCACCCCCTTTCTCACTCCCTAACTGTGGGCCTGGATTCTTCCTCAGCCTCAGCAGACCCACAGCCTGAGCTGGGGGCTGGCACCTGCCCTCCTGCCCCACATTCTGCCTATGTGCTGTCACCAGGGAAGGCCACATGGAGAAAATCAAGTCATTGTGCAGGGAACCCAGGCATTCTGAGCATGCTTCTCATACCCTCATGCACACAAACATCCTGGGGCGGCTTGTGCGATGTCAGCTCAGTCTCAGCAGGTCTGGCGTGGCCTGAGAGTCCGGTTCACAAACAGGCGCCCAGACAGGCTGATGCTGCTGGAGCGTGGGACACAGAGCTCCATGGCCACTGCCTGGGGCAGGTTCGTCCCAGCTCCGCCCCGGGCTAGCTGGGCACCTGAGGCCAGAGCACTCACCCCCAACCTCAGCTCCTGGATCAGTGGGGTAATCTGCTGGTCCCAAAGGACGGATGTGAGGATCGATGCCGTCACAGACGCTGTGCCCGCCCACTGCCCCGTAAGTGAGGCCCCGTGATCTCATCCATGTCAGCACACAGACCTCCACGGGTTCACGGGCGCATCGTGCACCAGCCCTGGCACTGCCTTCCCTCCCTCGAGGTCCCCGACCCTCCAGAGCAGGGCGTCCAGACACGCAACAGGGACAGCCCGTACCAGCACGGGCTCAAAGGCACATTCACGGACCCGAAACAGCCCCCCACGTCACGTTCTCTTGGTGGGAGAGGCCCTCCTTCTCAGGCGGGGAGGCAGAGCTCAGAGCTCACAGCCCGGTCATCACTCGGCGTGGACTCCACAATTAGCTGATGACAAGAAATTCAATAAGTGAAAAATTAAAGTCACAAATCCACCTGAACTGGTTGCACGTCCATGGGAAATCTGTTTCCACAGGAAGGTTTATCAAGTGTCCTCATTTTATTGGAATCCTTTATCTTGGTATTGACTTCTACACCTGGAGCTCCTCTGCAGAGTGCCGCTGCCCCCGGGGGCAGGTAGGGGGCTTCCCTTCCAGAACAAGCTGCAACCATCACCTCCACCGACCCATCCGTGCCCACAGCGCGGCCCTTCTGCACAGGGCTCTTCCATCACGTCTCCAGGCGAGCCGAGGCTGACGAGGAGGAGGAGCACATGAACCAGCAAGGCTGCTGTTTGGACCTGTTCAAGAAATTGTTTTGTCATTACTAGTAAAAGTCCAAGAAACGTGCTGGTTTGATTTGATGACTTTTTAATGAGTGATTCCACTTGTGGTGAAGTTTGCTTCATTTCCACTTGAACAAATGCCGGCGATTAATCCCTGAGCAAACAGGCATCCGGTGCAGGCCGCAGAAGCCTCAGAGATGCGCCCCGAGTACAAAGCAGGAGGCTGCTTCCCACCGAGCCCCTCTCCTCGGCACGGAGCGGTACAGGCAGGTTCATCCACGCAGACGTGAAGCGGGGGCTGCGGGCCGCCACCCAGGGAGCCACAGAGCCACAGCGGTGCCCGAGGCCCGCTCCACCCGCGCCAGCCCCAGCCGTCTGTGAACCAGCGTGGGCCCCGACAACCTCACGTCTGGGATGACCTTCACCGGCCCTCCTGCCCCCGGGCCTCAAGGAGCCCGACTACTGGGAGTACCCCTCTGCCCTGTAGACGGAGCCCCCCGGCCGAGGGCGGACAGACGCAGGACAGACAGCTCATGACCCTGCCCACCTCCCTGACCGGCGCTGAGCTCTGCAGCAGGTCAGTACCAGGGACAGGACGGGTCTTCTGGAAGCTCTGAAATATGCCCCATAACGGCCCAGAGCCTGGGGAGGGCAGAGATGAGGGGTTCTGAACAAACCAGTGCTTCCTTCTGAAGCTGGGAAGGAATGACCATCCAGTCCAGGCCGTGCTCTCCCAGGAAGGAAGCTGAGGCACGGAGGTGCCGAGTTGTTCGTCCAAAGCCCCACAGGGAGGATGGGCACTGGCCCGGTTCGGGGGGCCGGCAGGTGCTGGGAGCCCCGGCAGGGACATGGCTGGACTCAGGGCACGAGTGGGCTCGTGCAACAGCCCTGCAAAGGCTGTGTGATGGGGGGTGTAAGCGAAGCAGCCAGCAGCTGCAGACACGACAAAGTCTGGCTCGCAGGGTCAGAGACTCTGTCTCCTCAGGTGCGGCCGAGCCACGGCAGGGACAGAGGCCAAAGGTGACGTCCCACTCTCACACCCGGAAAGATCACCCTGACTGGTGCCCAGATGAGCTGCACACCCCCAAGTTCCCAAAGAACAGGCCGCCCTACTCCACAGGCTCCCCCACACAAAAGTACCCCAGCACGTGGTCCTAACCCTCACATAAACAGACCCCAAACAAACCCCCTGGGCTCCTCCTGAGTCCAGAGGGGGCGGCCAGCCCTGGAGCCTGGAGCAGGACCCTCCCTGGGGTGGAATGGAGTCAGCCCCTCATGCAGGGGAGAAGCAAAAAATGCAGTGCCCGAACACGGTGGAAGATCAGAGCAGAGAATCCAGACCCAAAAACTCAGTATGCGCAGTGGGCAATCTTTAGAACAAAACAGAGTGTTGCACGCTCATACACACACCAGCACTGACTTTGGGCGGACTGACTACACAGCAGCCCAAGACCGCAGGCGTGACAGGCACCATCAGGAACAAGCAGAGATCCCGGCGAGAACAGCAGAACTTCGCTCTAGGAGCCAAACAAGTTCCAGAGAGAAACTTCTAAGGACCAAACAAGGAAGGAAGGAAGGAAGGAAGGAGGAAGAAAGAAAGAAAGAAAGAAAAAGAAAGAAAGAAAGAAAAGAAAAGAAAGGAAATAAATAAATAAATAAATAAATAAATAAATAAATAAATAAATAAAACAGACCACAGAATACAAATGAAAACAGACCTGCAAACACAAGAATTAGGAGAATGAAACCCACGGTATCAGGTAATAGAATAATCAGAAGCAGAATAGAAAGTACGCATGCTGTGTTTAAAACAGTGAAGAAACGTGGGCGCCTGGGTGGCTCAGTCGATAAGCTTCTGCCTTCGGCTCAGGTCATGATCCCAGTGTCCTGGGATCGAGCCCTGCATCGGGCTCCCTGCTCTCCGGGAAGCCTGCTTCTCCCTCTCCCACTCCCCCTGCTTGTGTTCCCTCTCTCGCTGTGTGTCTCTCTCTGTCAAATAAATAAATAAAATCTTAAAAAAAAAAAAACAGTGAAGAAAAGGATTTAAATTATCAGCGAGAAACAATACATCAAAGAAACAAGCAAATTTAAAACAAAACAACAAAAAAAAAGCAGACTAAATGAAGCCCAACAAGGTAAAAGAACAATTTAAAAGCTTAAATAAGTAAAACAGCAATTCAGCTATGGCTGAAGAGAGACTCGGTGCTCTGGAAGAGAAATCGAAGGAACAAGCCAGAAAAAACAACAAAGGACAGAGAGAAAATGGGAGCCAGCAGCTGATGGCCAAGGCAGAACACGGGAGGGAAGGGTTTCTATCAAAATTAGGGAGAAAGGACAGAAAGGACAGGAAGGCAACAATCAAGGATGGACACAATGGTTGAGAAGCTTCCAGACGTGATTAAAAGCACCCACCCTCAGATGCAAGAGCCCACAAACCTTCCAGAGTGCACGCACATGGTCGCGGCCCCAGCAGGCTGGCCACAGGAAGGGCGGTAAGACGCGTGCATCTGGGGCAACAGTGAGGCGGGGGAGGGGGGAGGGCCGTTCCCAGCAACAACTTCCCCAGAGGAGGGCACACAGGACGTATTCCAGGACTAAGGCAAGGGATCACAGAAGCAAAACTGAGAAACAGGAAAGGAAAATGAGCGACGGACTCGACCACGTCCCAACGCAGGCAACCGTGACTGTGTGAGATCACAAGGTGCCTGACTCACGGGGCGGGACAGGGGGGACGAACGCAGCTCCTGGCCCACCGACAAGGAATGCGCGGCGACAGGTACTAGATACCTGAACAGCTACGAGACGCGACGGAGCAGGTGGGAAGGAGATGCACGCACCCACGCACACCTGTGCGCACACTCTCTCCGGAAGCTCAGCCAGACCCCCGCTGCCTCCAGGGGGATGAGCAGGACAGGGCAGGTAGAGGTGTGCTTCTCACTGTGCACCTGTTCATAACTTCTCAACTCTGTGATGTGGAGGTACCATCCACCGATGCACAAATTAGAAACAGAAATTCAGGGAAAAAAGAACTAATATGAAATATAATAAAAGCATTTAAGGGAGGCCTGGGGCCTTAAATTGTTCCAGAAGGGATAAAGATATCATTAAGCACCCACTACATTAAATATGCACGGGAACCTTTAAAAGAGGAGAAACAGAGAAAAATATAAAAGAGAGAAAAACGATGTAAGAAAAAAGAATCCAGCAGGAAGTCTGTAACTTTAGTGTATTAGCAACCCTGAAAACTGAAAACTACTGAGCCAGCCAATCAACACAAAAATAAGAAAAAGAATAAAACAACACAGGTACAGGGGCATAAAAGAGGCAGAAGAAACAAAGACACAGCGATGTGGTGATAGAAACGTCCCGACTGAAGTGCAGAGACAGAAATAAAGAGAACAGCAGAGCATCTCAGAATAAGGGGCAGTAGGAGCCGCACCGAGACACCAGGAGCAGAGCAAAGACTTGGCTATCGGGTGAGAATTTCCAAACCCCAGATCCAGGGAACTCAGAGAACCTCAAAAGCAAGATTAATACCAAAGAATCTACACCCTGGCATCTCCTGCTCAAACCTCGGGAAGTCCCAGGGAAGTGAGACAGCATGTGAGAGCAAGAGGGAGAACCGTCTAAGCGCCGAGAGAAAAACCCGCCAGCCCGGGGCTCTGCATCGGGTGAAAGTAGCCTTCAGAAGTGAAGGGGAAATACAGACATCCTCAGATGAAAACACCACGCGGGATCTGTGGGAGTACACATGCCCAGAAGAGATACCACAAGGCGTAGTGGTCAGAAGTCAGATCTACAGAAAGAAAGCGTGAGATTCAGGGAGGGGGGCAAGTGACAGCCAAGTGCAGTCTGTCACTTCCTCAGTCCACACTGAGCTAAAGGTAACACTCACAGGGACGGGGCCGCCATGCCTCGGGGGGTAGGGGGCTGAGTGGCAGTGCGGTCATAAGGGACAGAGGGAGGGCCTGGGGACAGGCACCTGCACGATCTGTGAAGAGGGACAGCACTACTTCAAAGTGGACGCGGACTAGGGTACAACCACACACTCTAGGGCGATCGTGAGGACGCGCTACTGAAGGAGTATAATTCGTGAGTTAATACAGAAAAAGAAGGAAACGGAGTCCTATAAAATGCTCACTGAAACCAACCAAGGCAGATCAATAGGGAAGAGTGAACAAGAGCCAAAGAACAAGTGTCCACACAGAAAATGCTAACAAACATCACCGATGCCAAACAAGATTGGTATCATTGTGATTGATCAAAACACGCCAATTGAAAGATACCATCAACACGGAGTAAAAAAAAAAAGATCCAATTACATGTCCATAAAAAGCCTACTTTACAAATACAAATACCAAGAAATGTAGAAGTTAAGGGGTGGAGAAAGAGACATCGTGCTAACCTCAATCAAGAGACAACGAAGCAGACGGAGTAGCTTTATTAATCTCAGGCAAAGCAGACCTCTCATCTCCCTCTGTCAGAGGTACGAGGGGTATGACTTAATGATAAAGGGGTCAATATTCCCAAGAAGACATACCAATCCTAAACACATATGCACCTCCCAAGCGAGGGTCAAAATACGTGAGGAAAAACTGACAAAGCTGTAAGGAGCAACAGACCCATCTCCTAGTGGAGACTTCCACACCCTCCATCAGTAATTGACAGATCCAGCAGGCAGAAAATCAGTAAGGATGTAGTTGTACCAAACAGCACCATCAATCAACTGGATCTAATTGACGTTGATAAAACACTTCATCCGCCAACAGCAGGACACACATTCTTCTCCGGCTCCCACAGAACACTCCCCAACACAGACCACATTCTGGGCCATAAAACACACCTGAACACACTTAAAAGGACAGAAATCATACTGAGTAAGCTTTCAGAGCACTCCAGAATTAAAATGGAAGTCAGTAACAGAAATATAGCTGGAAAATCCCAAACTTAGAGATTAAACAACACTTCTAAAAAACACGTGGGTCACAGAACTCTTCAGAGAAACAACAGTATTTTTAATTGAATGAAATAACACAACATGCAGCAGGGCTTTGAGGAACACGCAGCACTGAATGCATGTTGTAGGAAAGAGATCAGATCAACCATCCAAGCCCCCATCTTAGAAAACTGAAGAAAGAAGAACAATGTAAGCCTAAGGCAAGCAAAAGAAAAGAAGTAATAAAAATGAGAACAGAAATCAATGAAATTGGAAACAGGAAATCAATTGAGAAAAATGAACAAAACCAAAAGCTGGTTTTTTGAAAAGATCAATGACATCGATGAATGTCTAGCAGGCTGACCAAGATTAAACAACAGAGAGAAGACAGAAAACACTAATATCAGATGTGATAGAAGGGTCATCACTACTAATTGTGGGGACATGAAAAACAATAGGAGTATTATGAACAGATCCATGCCCAGAAACTTGATAACTTATATGAAATGGACCAATTCCTTGAAAGGCACAAACTATCACAATTTGCAGGAAGAGAAAGAGAAAATCTGAGTCAGCTTATATCTACTGAAAGAAGTTGAATTAATAATAACCTTCTTAAAAACAAGGCACCAGACTCAGGTGCTTTCACTGGGGAATTCCACCAACTATTTAAGCAGGAAATTGTACCAATTCCCTAAAATCTTTTACAGAAAACAGAAGCAGTCATACATACATGTTTGCGTATGGTACTGTAACGGTACACATGACATGTATTTGTCAAAACCCACAGACCCACACAAGAGCAGACCTTAAACCATGGACCTTAGTCAGCAATGACGCGCTCGTACTGGTGCACTCGTCGTGATGGACGTGCCCACGGACAAGGCGGGACGTGTTAGGTCAAACTGTGGGGTGCGGGAAATAATATGGGGGGCTCTAGACCATCTCCTCCATTCTTCTGTAAACCAAAACTGTTCCCAAAGCAAGTTTATTAATTAAATTATAATTCTAGATATAGGAGATTATTTACATCCCTTCTCAAAACAAAAACAAAAAACAAAAAACCCCGCAAAGAGCTGTAGAGGAGACAGTGGGCGAGAGACTGACCCCAGCACGGAGGTGGTCTGCCCCTGTCCTCACTCGGTGCGAGTCAAAAGATAGCACAAGTCCAGCCTCAACGGGAACACTGCAAGGCAGCCAACTGAGAATTCTACTCAGCAAAAATGTTCTTCAGAAGTCAAAGCGTAATGAATACATTTTCACACTGGGAAAAACTGAAATATTTCCTCAGCATCGGATCCACACCAAAGGGCATTCTGCAAGCAGAAGAAAAATGATCCCAGGTGGTTGCCTAGAGATGCAGGTGGTAATGAAGAGGAATAAAAAGGATGACAATTATATATATATATATATATATATATATATATATATATACACACACACACACATAAATGAACACACAAAAACAACAGTAACTAACTGGACAGCCACATGCGAAACAATGAAACCAGACCACTTTCTTACAGCATTCACAAAAATACACTCAAAATGGATTAAGGACCTAAATGTGAGACCTGAAACTATTAAAATCCTAGAAGAGAACGGCGGCAGTGACTTCTTTGACATCGGCTGTAGCAACTTCTTACTAGATACATCTCCTGAGTCAAGGGAAACAAAAGCAAAAATAAACTATTGGGACTACATCAAAATAGAAAGCAAGCTTCTGCACGGCCAAGGAAAACAGTCAACACAACTAAAAGGTAACCTACTGAATGGGAGAAGATATTTGCAAATCACATCTCTGATAAAGGGTTAGTATCCAAAATATAAAGAACTGATAAAACTCAACACCCAAAAAAACAAATAATCCAGTTAAAAAAGGGGCAGAAGACATGAATAGACATTCTTCAAGGAAGACAACCAGATGGCCAATATACACACGGAAAGATGCTCATCATCACTTGGCATCAGGGAAATGCAAATCAAAATGATGAGGTACCACCTCACACCTGTCAGAATGGCTAAAATCAACAACACAAGCAACAACAGGTGTCATCGAGGATGCAGAGAAAAAGGAAGCCCCATGCACTGTTGCTGGGAATGCAAACTGGTGCAGCCACTCTGGAAACAGAGGTTCCTCAGAAAGTTAAAAATAGAACTATCCTATGATCTAGAAATTGCACTACTAGGTATTTACCAAAAAAATATGAAAACACGAATTAGAAAAGATACATGCACCCCTGTTTATTGCAACATTATGTACAATAGCCAAACTATGAGAGTAGCCCGAGTGTCCACTGACTGGTACATGGAAAAAGAAGCTGTGTGTGTGTGTGTGTGTGTGTGTGTGTGTGTGTGTGTGTGTGTGTGTGTATTCCACACTGTGGAATATTACTCAGCCATGAAAAGAACGAAATCATGCCATTTGCAATGACATGGATGGAGCGAGAGAGTACAATGCTAAGGGAAATAAGTCAGAGAAAGACAAATACATGATTTCACTCGTATGTGGAATTTAAGAAATAAATGAGCAAAGGAAAAAAGAGACAAACAAAAAAGCAGACTCTCAACTATAGAGAACTACAGAGAACACACTGACGGTCAGCAGAGGGGAGGGGCTGGGGAGGGGGGAAACAGGTGGTGGGACTAAGGAGTGAACTTGTGATGAACCCGGGGTGTTGTATGGAAGTGATGACTCACTCTATTGAACATCTGAGACTAATATAACACTATATGTGTACTACACTGGAATTAAATTTTTTAAAAAAATATAATGATATCTTTTCAGCTACAAAACTGTGTATAAAGTACTCAACAATAATAGTGGAGCAAAAGGTCAATAGATGCCGTGTTTTAAGGTCCCTTGAATCATCTAGAAGAAAGAGAAGTATTTATTTTTATGAGACTCTGACAGTCTGTTATAATCACAATAATAGGCACTAAAAAATTGCATTAAAGCGTACATAACTACAAGATAATGAGGGGGAAATGGTTTAGTCTACAAAAAGTATTAAAAACAAACAAAAAAGAACACAAGCAAAAGGCAAGTAGTGAGATGGTTAATCTAAAAGCAAATTTATCAGCGCACCTGGGTGGCTCAGTCGGTTGAGCCTCCGACTTTTGATTTTGGCTCAGGTTGTGATTTCAGGGTTGGGAGACCAAGGCCTGGGTTCCTCACCCAGTGGGGAGTCGGCTTGGGATTCTCTCTCCCCCTCGGCCCCTCCCCCAGCCCCCCCACTCACTTGTCCACGTGCACTCTCTCTAAAATAAATACATAAATGTTTAAAAAAATAAAAGCAAATTTATCATTAATTGCAACTAAATTAAATATTTCAACTAAAAAAACAAAGATTTTCAGACTGAATAAAAACACAAAATCTATCTCTAATCTGTGTAGGAGTGACATCATAATAAAATAATGAAGAAATTATCAAAATAAAACTTGAGAAAGTAAAAGGCACAAAGGCGATATAACAAGGAAACTGATACATCTGTATTAGTATCACACAAAGGAGATTCAAGATCAGAAGAACCTATAAAGCCTATTTCATGATAATGAAAGGCTAGATGGACCAGGAAGATAATTATTTTCAGTCCATATGGGCCTAATAAAGATATACTGCCATAATTGACAAAATTAAAAGGAGAAATAGGCAAACTTAGAGTGAAGCTGGGAAATTCCAAGAGAGGTCTCTCAGGATTGGAGAAAATGGGAGAAACATCGCTGAGAACATGGAAAATCCAAACAGTATGATTAACAACTGACATGCAGATATTTATAAGACACCGCATCCAACAATGCAGACCACACATGATTTTGAAGTGTGCATGGGCCATTTACAAACACCGGCTCCCTAGGGTTCATACAACACGTCCCAGAGTATGGTCTTTGAACACAATGAAACTAAGCTATAAATAAATAATTCGGTGATCACAAAATGTTGGAAGTTAAATTTATTTCTAAAAAAACCTGGTAGTCAAAATAAAAATCACAATTAAAATTGATAAATATTTTGAAATGAATGATATGAAAAATACAATGTATCAGAACTACAGTATGCAATCATCAAATAGCTCAAAAGTTAGAACAAATTAAAAAGGAAAAAGTATAAAAATAGAAATTAATGAAGCAGAATACTTATGGTACAGAATCAAGAATGCTAGAAATCGGTTCATTCAAGTGACTAGCAAAACCGATAAACTCTTCATGAGACAGTTCAAGAGAGAGAGCACACACAAAACCAAACAACCAGATTGAAAAAAAAGACACAACCACAGATCATGAAGACGAATGATCGTCCATAAAGAAAATCTGACTGACTTTGAAGTTACTAAAAGAAATCAAAGCCCCAATTTAAAATCTTCCCAACATGAAAACTCCACAGGCCCAGATGCCTTCACTGGTGAAATCTATCTAACCCTTAAGGAAGAAATGCCCTGATCTCATACAAGCTATTACAGAGAAGAGAAAAAAAGAATCCCTAGACTCATTTTATAATGCCGGAAAAACCATGACATCAAAAGCTGATAAGGACATTAGGAGAAATGAAAATTGCCAGAATTTCTTATAAAGACAGAGGCAAAATCCCTATCCAACTTATCAGCAAATCAAACTAGACATTACTTAGGAAGGAAAACCATACACAAGTTTGCTTATTTCTGAAATGCAAGTTTGGTTTAACATTTGAAAATCAATTAATTTGATTTTCCACATTAACAGAGTAAAGAAAAATCATATGATCATCTCAGTACATGCAGAAAAAGCATGTGATTAAAATTCAACATCTATTCATGGTGAAGACAATAAACAAAAGCCCTCTTAGCAAACGAGGACTGGAAGAGAACATGGTCTGCAATAGGGAAGTGTGAATATTTTCCTTCTGACGCACCAGCTACCAAAGCACTTCTGTTCAGAACAGTGCTGGAGATCCTGAGCAGCAGAAGAAGGCAAGAACAGCCATAAAGGTACAAAGAATTAAAAGTTATTATGAGTAGGTGACACACTGTGAACCCAGAAAATCCAATGGAATCCACAAATAACTTATTAAAATTAATTTAGAATGTTGCTGGATCAAAATCAATAATCAAAGTTTAATTATATTTCTATGTAGTAGCAAAAAATTGTTAGAAAAATAAACTTGAGAAAAGATGCTATTTATAATGCCACATAAAAACAAAAACACAAAAAAAACAAATCTATGAGATGTCTACCTAGAAAGCCCTATAAAACACTGACAGGGGAAAAAAAGATGACCTAAAAGCACAGAAGTGTATACCATGTTCATGGATCAGAAGCACACTTACCAAGATGGTGCTTAATCATTACACTCCCAACAGAGATCTCAGCGGGTTTACTGGTGAAATGGACAGGCCGGCTTCTCAACTCCACATGAAAATGTAAAGGGTCACCACCAGCCAAGGCGGTCAGGGAGGGAGGGCTGGCTCTATCAGGTATCAGGGCTGAGCAGAGTCCCCGTGACGAAGGCAGAGTGGTCTGGGCAAAAAGACAGAGAAACGGACCAGTGCAGAGGGGGACCCTGGCTTTACCACATAAGCAGCCCGGCGGGGTGGTGAGAGAGGAAGCGTGTCAATAAATGGCATTGAGCTGACTAGACATCGTTGTGGGGGGTGGGTGAGGGGGAGCTCGCCACGGCACAGTCAAGCTTCGTGCTCTGAGTCTTAAGGGAGGAAAGACCCCCAATAAAGAGGAAAATACTGACACATACATCAGTGACCATGGGGCAGGTGAGGGTTTCCTAAAGAGGATGTGGGAAATGATAACCAACAAGGAATGTTCACAGGATAAATTAGATTGCATTACAGTTTAGATCTTACGGGCAGAAGGCATCTGCAGTGCAAACACCTAACTAAAGGCCAGTGTGCAGAAAACAGGAACAATTCTTACTGATCATAAAGACAACAGCAGAGGAGAGAAAACTAGGCCGTGGATGTGCCAGGCGCCTCACCCGAGTGGCCTCCACACGCCAGGAAGCACATGAAGAGGTGTCCGCCCCGTCCACACTCTGGGAAATGCCAACTGGAGACACAAGGCCGCCCCGCCACCCACCCTGGAATGCACCTGCCTAAATGAACGACACCCTCAGGTGAGGGCAGGCTCCGGAGCAAGAGCAGTGCTTGTTGGCTGCCAGCAGGCGTGCACACCGTCACATGCGCAGAGGTGGACCCCTCCCGTGGCCCACGTCACGTGCCCACAGTGCAGGGCGCTCCTGGGTGCTCAGACAGCAGCAGATCTAGGTGCACCAAAACACAAGAGAACGTTCACACCAACGTTGTTCACACTCGCCCAGAAATAAAGAAACTCAAAATCATACAGGAACACATGCGTGAAAAAGCATAATGTGGTCCACTCATAGAACAGAAATGAACTGCCCACAGAAACCTGATTTTGAGCAAGAGAAAGCAAATACAAAAGATATGCGTTGTAGGATTCCACTTATATAAAAGTTAAAAACAGGGACGGCAGGTGCGCGGTGTTAGAAAAGCATCACCTTGCGGGGCGGGGCGGGGCGGGGCGGGGCGGGAAAGGGGGGCTTCCAGGGCGCCGGTGACGGTGCCAGTCCCACCTGGGAGCCCAGCACGAATGGACCAGCTTTGCTCTAACTCACTGGCTTGTCCTCTTAGGACAGCACTTGACGTATGTGTGCTGCAGGCCAGTGCAAAGCTGAAAAAAATACATGTTGAACAAAAAGATTCTGCAGTTTTAGAAGCATGGCTATGGCCGTACAGTCACACTGACAAACCCCTCATCAGAAAGAAACATTGAGACCAAAGGCCAACTCCCTGTGGCCGCCGACCCTCGATGCTCGGCTCCAGAGCCCAGGAGGGGCCCGCATGAGACAGGAGGGGTAGCATCCAGGCCGGTGGGGAACCCACGGGCAGGGTCCACCGTGGGGCACCATCTAGCGGAGCCGGGGGGGTGGCGCCGTGGGGCTGCCCCAGGGAGTTTGAACATCACACCGCACGGTCTGGAAAGGGGGCGTCCGGGGGCTTCTGAGCAAGGAGTGCAGAGGGTGAAGACTCAAGAGGGCTGGCCCAGAGCTTGGATGACAGTGGAGCGACGGGTAGGGACAGGTGAAGCATGAAGGAGTCAGACGTCCACGGATCGGGAGCCAGGCCCCCCAGGACCGGACGCCAGCGCAGGGGAGGCAGCAAGCCCTGCCAGGAGGCCCAGGCTGTGCTCCCGAGAAGTCAGCCTGGGGTCTCGCAGACAGCGCTTTTCCCCAAGTTCTCCCAGGGATACTGGGGGAGCCGAGGGAGCAGATGCGCCTCCCCCAGCGAGGCCCGCGCAATCCTGGTGGGCACGGGGCTCCGCAGCCGGCTCGGGCAGGCGCTGGGCGCGGCCAGGCTTCCACAACAGGCAGCGGAAGGCTCGTAGAAGCGGCAGAAATTTCGTCTGGGCTTGGTGAGATGCTTCCAAACGCACCAGTGTCGCCCTGGTCCATCAGCTGGAGGAGCCGGCCCACGGTCCCACGCGCCACTGTCCCTGTCTCAACACAGAGGAGCACTCAGGCCCTGGGCCCTGCTCCTAGGGGCTCTCTGGGGGCCTCGGAGCCTCCCGTGTCCACAGCCACCACAGTACCCCCTGGGGCTGACCGGCAAACACCTGACGACACCCCATTCCCGCCTCTGGGTCCTATCGCCTTCTCTCTGCTGCCTTCAGTCCTCACAGTCTCGAGCGGCTCAGAGCAGGCCTGACACAGGGGGGTGGGTCCACCAGCAGCATCGGGCGTCCCCCCAACGGCAGCAGGAGGCCAGGAGCCGGCCCCCAGCACAGACAACAGCCCTCCCCAGCTCGTCCTCAGCCAGCAGCGCCTGTGGCCAGGTGGGGAAGGGAGGACCTGCTGCTCGTGTCCTCACCAGCCGGCCGTGCTCTTGCAATTTCAACCTCCCGATGAAAAGCTCTACAACACCTCTTGTGGGAAGGAGCAGGAATCAACTGAGATTTCCCAAAGCAATCTTACCGAGATCTCACACTCTCTATTACAAATTCCATTTCATTTATGGCGGGTGTAGGATGTGTCCGCGGCACCAGCCCCGAACCGGCAGGCTCTCCCCACCAGCGGCGATGCGAGCCGGGAGCCAGGCGTCCACGCCGCAGGTGTGCGGGCCACACGGGGAGAGCGCGAGCTGCCGTGGCCTGGCTCTGGGTCAAGCACCATTTACCGGACAGGACGGAGAGGAGCGAGAGCTGGGTGACGGAGGCACAGCCTGATGACGGTCACAGCAGCCCCTCCCTCTCCGAGCCTGGCCCCCCAACTGCAAAGCAGAAGCTGAGTCAGATGGGCCAGGCTTTCTTCACCGGAAGGTACCGGCAGAGGCAGCGGAGCCCGGGTGGACTCACCGCGGGCGAGGTGCCCAGCGAGGCGATCTCCACGCCACGGCTCACCGGGCCCTCCCCTCACTGCGGGGTACCCAGCGCCCGGCACAACGCCCAGAACCTAACAGGCATGCAGTAAATATTCACTCAACCCAAGTGCGAATGGAGGAAACAGTCGATCACTCCACCTTCAGAACCACCATGGGAGGCAGGGGCTCATCCTCTCAGATGAGGAAACTGGCTTACTGGGCTCCCTAACTTGCTCAGGGTCCTCAGATGCTGTGACCGAGCTGAGATTGGAACCCAGGTCTGCAGGAAGCAGGAGCCTGAGGCTCGGCTGTCATGCTGAAGGCCGCGTGGACACCAGAAGAGAGACGCATTTTATAAACCAAGGCTCCACAACAGCTCCTGGCCCAAGTCCCTGGGATCACAGAGCGCAAGAAGATCACGGGCAACAGTGACCCTAAGGTCTTCACCACTCGCTAAAGCACCCAAACCCCAGGTCTCCAGGACACAGGACATGACCCAAATAGCTCTAATTGTAAAAGTCCGTCCTCAAATGAGAAGGTCAGGCACTGGACGGGCTTCATCCCTCCACCGGGCCCTCCCCAGGGAGCTGACCGCAGAGCTCAGGGAGGGGCCCCTCTGCCAGACCCTCCTTCGGAGCACTGCTCTGCTGACCAGACAGAAATCCAGATGACTAGGGCTCCGAGCACGATGACCAATCACTGGGAAGCATCCCCAAAAAGACCAAGGGAGGCCATGCTGCTCTGTGTCCTCAACTGAAAGTTCATCTCCAGGGGCGCCTGGGTGGCTCAGTCGGTTTAAGCTTCTGCCTTCGGCTCAGGTCATGATCCCAGGGTCCTGGGATCGAGCCCCACATCGGGCTCCCTGCTCAGTAAAGAGCCTGCTTCCTCCTTTCCTCCCAGCTTGTGCTCTCTCTCACTATCTCTGTCTCTCTCAAGTAAATAAAATCTTAAAAGAAAGAAAGAGGGCAGGGCAGGGAAGGGGAGGGAAGGGAAGGGAAGGGGAGGGAAGGGCAGGGAAGGGGAGGGAAGGGGAGGGCAGGGCAGGGAAGGGGAGGGAAGGGGAGGGAGGAAGTTCGTGCCCAGTGGCACGGGCACCATCTGGGGTTAGACCAGCTCTGCTGGAAGCCCTGCCCTCCCAGACCCCAGCCCAGGAGGGAGTTGGAGGTGAATGCCAAAAAAGCAAAAAGCAGAAGGAGAAACCGTGGGGCAGGTGGGGGTGGGCAGGCTCCCAGGTAGGAGCCCGCGGTGCCACCCCAGGAGCGGGGGCAGCATGGAGGGTGGGGTGCGTAAGGCGCCTCTCCAGAAGGACAGCGAACAGGCTCAGAGGATTTTCCAAGCCCCACCTTCTACCTTGTCACACCACTTGTGCGTGTGGGTGTGCCCCCACACCTGGGCCCGCAGGCGTGCCCTGTCCACTGCTCCCTCAGCTCAGCCGCATGGCCTCACGCGCCTCAGGGTCTCGGCACCCGCTTGCTGACGCCTCTGCAGGGCCCAGGACGCCAGACAGCTCACACCCAGATCCACCACCTTCACTCGTTCCATAAACATCACCCGCTACCGACCACTGGGGCCCACGGGACAGAGCAACGGACAAAAAGGCCTGCTTTCAGCTCTTCACGCCACCCCCATCTATGCAGACCCTGGACCCCAGACCCCATGTGGCACCAGGGCAGGCGTGAGTGACTCTGCCAGATCCTCAGTTCTGTCAACCGTGAAAGACAAGAAATCTCCCTTCATCGGCTTATGTTTAGGACCAAGTAAGCTCATTTATGTAGAACCCATAGTATCAATTTTTAAATTTCAGCTCTTATTGATTATGACTCTTAACCCACCTTCTTGGAATGTCTTCCCCCATTAAACAGCAGAATACAAACCTGGTTATTCCCAATGAACCACTGGACTGGGGCCCACTCGGGGGGAAGGGGGAGGGAGGGGGTGTCCCAGAACGGAGGACCCACTCCAGTGGATGTCTCAGGACGGGGGCCCGCTCGGGTGGGGGAGGGTGGTCCGAGGATGGGGACCCGCTGTGGGGCGGGGGGATATCCCAGGACAGGGGCCCTGCTGGGGGTGAGGGGACCTTCAACACACTCTGTGGCCCACCATCTGGCCATCATGACAACTTCCTATTTAGGTCAGGCCTCTCCCTGCTTCCCTGACTGCACGGGGAGCTCCACGGGGTAGGTGAGACATTCTTTGTCTTTCAAGCTGAATTTTCAACACCCAAGACAATACTCAGCAAAGAAAATATGTTAAAAATGTAACTGCTGAACGACTCACAGTACTCGGTAGAAGGGCTCAATCGGTGCCTGCTCCCCCAGTTCGTGACTCTTGGGGTCAAGAGAGCAGGGGCCACCTGCCTCGATGCCCCTGCAGCAGCTCTGAGTGAGGTTCACAGGCCAGGAGGGCTGGGAAGCCACTCCCTCCGCCCTCGAGTCTCCAGGCCCCTCCCAGCCTCTGGGGGAAGGAGGGAGCTGCAGCCGTGCCCCCTCGGCCCGTGCCCCCCCCGCCCGTGCCCCCTCTCTGCCCGTGCCCCCCTCTGCCCGTGTCCCCTCTGCCCGTGCCACCCCCCTGCCCGTGTCCTCTGCCCGTGTCCCCTCTGCCCGTGTCCCTTCTCGGCCCTTGCTCCCCCTCTGCCCATGTCCCCTCTGCCCGTGCCCCCTGCCCGTGTCCTCTGCCTGTGTCCCCTCTGCCCATGTCCCCTGTGCTCGTGTCCCCCTGCTTGTGTCCTCTGCCCGTGTCCCCTCTGCCCATGCTGCAGTCACGGGCTCCCTTCCAGGGTCCCGCAGGCCCCCACTGGGACCTGGGATGGAGGGAGTGGTCAGGCCCTGCAGGGCGCTCTGGCCCCTGACTTTCTGAATCACACGTGATGACTTCTGGCCATGGGCCTGGAGCAGAGCCAAATGAGAGGCTCCATCCCCACACTGAGTACTCCCTGTTCCAGGTGCTCCCAAAGCCGAGCTGGCTCCCAGCCTCAGGCCTTTCCTTCCACTGGCCCGGCAGGCACAACCCGGTGCTGCTTCCCGAGGGGACGGCTGTGTCGAGGCCCCGTGAGCAACTGCCCCTCCAGGCCCACCGGACAGCGAACAGGGCGGCAGGGCTGGAGGGCTCAGGGACAAAGCTGCTGGCACCCCAACTCGGCTGAGGCTTGACGAACAGAGGAGCCCTGCCTGGAGGAGGAAAACGGACTCCCGCTTCCCTCAGCGAGGAAAGCAGCGGCGCTCTGCGGGACTGCGGGACACGAGCCCCAGGCACTCACCGAGCCAGAGGCGAGCAGGAGAATCGAAGCCGAGGTGGCTGCTCAGAGAAGCCCCTGGCTGGCGGTCGCCCTGCACACCAGGCCGCAGCAGCCCCTGCCGGCGCCCCCTGCTCCCCCCTCGCTGAAGACAGGCAGCGGGACAAGCAGGAGGGTGGCCCGCACGGCGGAGTCACAGCCCAGCAGGGGGGCAGCTCGCCTCCCGGGTGCTTGCGGGGTGACCACGACGGGGTCCGAGTAAGGCCCCCCCCGCCTATGCGCTGTGCCACCGGGCACGGGCTCCCCCAGCAGCGAAGGCCTCCAACAGCCGTGAACGTTGCGCAGGGCGCGGACGTCTCGAGGCCAACTGAGTCTGCAGAGCACGAGGAAGCAGCCGTAGGACGACTACTGCACAAATCTGACTTCCAAGACCCTTAATTTGCTTAACCTTCCCTGCTTCTCAGCTGCCCTCCCTCTGCAGAGGGACTGGACTCGAGCTGCAAACCTGGCTCTCCCACTTCCTGGCCATGCTTCTGGCAAGCTACTGAATCCCCGGAAACTTCCTCTCTCCTCTGGAAAACAGTGCCGTCTAAGACGGCAGTGGACTGAACTTGGGCAAGTGCCACGTAAATCCAGTAAGATCCATTTCTCACCCAAAGCAATATGAAATGAGCTGCGGATGATAGTGCCAACGGGGCTCGCCTGCCGGGGGGACATGCACTGAGCCAGCAACACCGACCGAGTGTCCTAATGGTGCTTCTACCCTGTCACCAGGAATCCCGGGCTCTGATACACATCTTAAGAAATGAGTCAGAGATATGGCCAAGAGCTGCATCCAAGGATGCCGCTCCCGCCAGCAAAACTAATGAAAAATTAAAAACAATCTAAATTTCCAATAAAGAGTTTAATTCTGATATATCCGTATAAAGGAACATTATACAGCCACTGAGGGTTTTATTTTCCAAAAACTGTTAAAACTATACTTTCAGGGATCATTTCTATAGTTTCTTATTTTCAAAAACTGTTTAATGACCCAAGCATCTGTCACAATAAATGTTAAGTGACAAACACAGGACACAAACAGGTCTTGTCTGTTCTGTTCTTGCCAATTTTCCTAATACCTGGAATAGCTACAAGACCACAGCTGATCCCACAGCACCTGGCCCTTTGTCATTAGCCAGTCATGGATGGATGGGATGGACGGGTGGACGGGTGGATGAATGGACAGATGGGACGGATGGATGAGTGGATAGATGCATGGATGCATGGATAGATGGATAGACAGATGGATAGAAGGGTGGGTGGGTGGATGCATGGATGGACTGACAGACAGATGGACAGACGGGTAGATGGGTGGATGACGAATGGATAAATGGATGCATGGATGGAAGGATGGATGGAAGGATAAAGGGAGAAGGAGGGAGGAAGGAAGATATGAAGAAAACATATAAACATGATTTCAATGAAATGTCTTCTTTATACTTTTTAGCAGTTTCCAAATGCTCCACAATGTACAGTATTACAATCGAGAAAGACCAGAGGTGCTCTAGGTTTAAAGGGGTTAGGGGTTCCCGGCACCTCCAGACACATGAGCCTGGAGCCAGTGAGCTAAGAGGACGCTTCCCCGATTCACCCTCAACATTGACTGTGGCCACACCACACGGAGTCAGAGCCCTGGGAGGGCAAAGACCACAACCCACGGCAGCCTCCGAGGGTGGACACGCGCCGGGACAGAGTAGGAGAGGAGGAGTCACGGTAGCTTGGCGGAGCTGGAGGGAGAACGCCAGCAGGGCCAACCGACCCCAGACCAACAGCTCTGCCGCCATGTGCAACCGCCATGTGCAACCGTCCACCACTGGAGGACGCTGGCGATCTCTCCACTCTGGACTATCCCCCATAAAGCTGCGAGGAGCAGTCCCGCACATACGTTCTGTTTCTGCAGGATAAATGCCCAGGGTGCAACTGCTGGGCCATCTGGTCACTGCAGTTCAGCTTTTAACAAACGGAGACGTTATAACCCAGAGGGCTGGGGCAGTTTACATTCCCACCAGGATGGTTAGGATCCTGTTTCTCCGCATCCTTGCTAGCACTTTGTGTTGTCACCATTTTTTATTTTAACCATTCTGAGGTGTGCAGTGATCCCTCACTGTGGTTTTACTTGCATTTCCCTGCTGGCTAATGATGCTGAGCATCTCTTCCTGTGCTCATCTGCCATCTGCACGTGCCGGTTTTCTTATTAGATTTTCTCTGCTGTTGAGTGTTCGGGTTCTTTATAGAGTCCAGCTAACAGTCTTTGTCGGACACACGGCTTGCAAACACGCTCTCCGTCTGCACGCATCTCTGCAGCTCAGACCAGGGTCTCTCACAGGGCAGAGTGTTCAGTTGTTACAACGTCCAATTTATCACTTTTCCTTTTATGGATCGTGTTTTTGATGGCCCAGTTGAAGAACTCTTTGCCTAGACCCTGAAGATTTTCTTTTTCTTTTTTTTAATAAAACTTCTGTACTTTTACATTCTACGTTTATTTTTGTGGTTACTTCTTGTATAAAGTGTGCGGTTTGCTTTTTTGCTTATGGGTGCCTGAGCGCTCCAGCGTGACCTGCTGAAAAGACCATCTTTCTTTCACCAAACTGCTTCTGCATCATCCTCAAATATCAGCTGATCCAAAACAAGCCAAAGGAAATTATTAATAAAGATGAGAGCAGAAATAAACAAAAAAGAGTGCAGAAAACAATAGAGAAATCAGCTGAGCCAAAAAATGACGCTCTAAAAAGATCAATAAAATCGATAAACCTTCAGCTAGGCCAACCCAGGAAAAAATAGAAAAGATTGGATAACTGAAACTGGAAATGACAGAGACAGTATCACTGACCTTATAGAAATAAAAAAAATTATAAAAGAATACTATCAACGACGAGATGCCAAAACTCAAACAACCTAGTGAAATGGACAAATTCCCACAGACACAAACTACCAAAACTGACTCAAGAAGAAATGAAAAACCTGAACAGACATGTCACACGTAAGGAGAAGAACGAGCCACCAGAAGCTCCCCGTCATCCCTGGGAGGACCGTGAGCCCCGCTTCTCCTCTCCTGGGCGTGCAGGGGCGTCCGTGCGAGTGTGAGCTTCTGTTCAGACCCCAGGGCCCCGCAGGCTCTGCCGTGTTCCCCCAGACGCACTGCTCGGTGCCGCTCGCACTGGGTGCTTCCCACCGCTCTGTCTCCAGGTTCAGGGACGCCTCCCACTGTGCCCCGAGTCCCACGGCTGGGCTCAGCCACTACGCGCCTGTTTGGGTTCCTGTACCGCCAAGTGCGGTCTAACGCGTCCGGCCTCACGGGCTCCAGCTGTGGGACGAGAGGGAAGAGCAGAGCCCAGGAGGCTCAGCACACGGTGTGCCCTGGTCCCGAGGTCCCAGCCACCACCTCTCTGTGTCTTTTATGTTTGTTTTACACATAATGGCCAGGGTCGTTACCTGTCCTCAGCAGAAGGAGAAGAACATGCGCCTTCTCCACCCTCCTAGACACGGCAATGTCGGCTGCTCTTTGAAGGCGTTCAGCAGGCCTAGGGGCCGGGCACCGCGGCTCATGCTGCCCTCAGAAGCTCACTTTAGGAGCCAGCAGGTGTCTAGCACTGCTCTGGCCTCAGAGGCGATATTCCCAATGTGTGAATTAAACCAGACGAGGAAGGGCTGTGAGGACATCTAAGTCAGCGACAGACCACTCACTAACCCCCTCCGCCTGAGGAAGGCAGGACTCCATCAGAATGGTATTACTTCCCTGCTGTGAAGATGCCACCGACCCCCAAGGCCGCCAAGGAGCGGGGAAGCCAGAGGGGAGACTCACTCTGGTGCCCGTCCACCCAGCTCTGTCCTAGCGAGGCACACGCACAAAGGTCGGGGAGAACCACGCCCCTGTAAAAGGTGCTATTACGGAGAAAGACAAAGACACACAGGCCCCGTCCACAGGCACAAACCCGGGGCCTCTGGACCACTGCGGCCCAAGCACACCCCGCGACGGCAGCCGCATTCCCTCATCTAGCCCCACACACATTTAGCCCCACGCGGTTCCTTCTTCTGGAGAGCGATACTAAGAGCCAGAGGACGCGGCCACCAGCTGACCCTCTGGGCGGAAAGCCCCTCGCCAAGGAAGCCAGGCTGCCGGCAAGAACAGCGCTGCACTTGAAAAGTTTGGTCCCCACTTTCTGCATCCTCTTTCTTTATAAAATTGCTTATGCAAAGAGATTACCATGCATAATGCATTCAATTATGCGGCGTAAGATGTGGCCTTAATGGAGAAAATTCAAGTCAGCCTTGTAGACACTTCAGGAAATACTAAAAAAAAAAAAAAAAAAAGACTATGCCACTGACTTTCAAATGTATTTGAATCCGCACACCTCTCACTACCCATAGGGACACAATATAAATATATAAACGAGTGCTCATCTCATTTCCCACTGTTTTCCTGCGTGATGAGGCGCCTGGAGCTGACACCTCCCTCATTCTGGGCGGCAGGGCCTGCATTAGCATGTAAATAGCTGGCAGATACAAGGAAATGAAAGCAAGGAAGAGCTCTTTAATTAACTTGAATCCTCTGAAACGCCTCAAAGCAATCTGCTCTGACAGGAGGAGGCCCTCCCCGGCCTGGAGGGGTCCTGCCAGGCCAGCACTGGGGGTGTCTGGAAGGACCGGTCTGCAGAAGGGACACTTGGGTATGTGGCCACAAAAGGCCGAGCCGCTGTCCCCTGGAATCTGAGCTGCTCCACTGAGCCACGCCGGCCCAGTGGCAGGGTTCTGGGCCCTGAGCCCTCTCCCACCACTGTGTGCGGGGAGGTCCCAAGCTGAGGAGTGAGCACTGTCCCAGGCCGCGGGCCAGGCCATCTGCCGCGCCCACACCCAGCCCGCCCACACAGAGACAGTGCTGTGTCCACGGCTGTGGGAGCGGAGAGCCAACGGGCCCCGGAGGACCCGCCACTGGACAGCCCCACACTCGTCCTTCTGCAGGCAACAGGGAGGTGGCAGTGGCTTTGGGGCTGTGAAGTGACCGGGTCCGGCCGGGCTGGAAGCATGTGGCTCTGCGATTACGCGGGACCCCGGGTCACCGCTGACCACGGTCTGGCAGCGGGCGGCGGGAGCACAGCGACATGCGGAAGTACACAGGACGACCAGGGGCCCAAAGCGGACAGATGCCACGGGCTGAGCCGAAAGCGCACCTGGGGGCAGGCCCGAGAGGACTCGAGCCGGAGCGAAGGCTCAGGGCCAGCAATGTGCAGAGGCCCGCACGGGTCTGAGGAGGCAGCTGCCGAGCCCGGACGCGGAGGCGCCACGACCATCGGGTTCCCCGGGCGGCAGAGAGCCGTGGGCCCAGTGAGACCATGGCCAGGGCACGGGCAGCAGGACCGCTGAGCTGGACTTAAATGTACACACTCTGGGGGGTCACGCCACCACGCCAGGGCTGCAGGTCTGGCCACGGGGCACCAGGGAGAAGCCATATGCCCGGAAACAGTTCCTTAAAAGCACAAGCACCGGGCCCCAAAGAGACTGGTGTGCGATCTGGATTTTACCCACAAGGATTTACAAATACGGTCTAGCGGCGGAGGCAGCCAGGCGAGCAGCCTGGAGACTGGGGCTGCCGTGGGCCATTTGTCCCTGTGACCCAGCCACCGCCGTCCTTGGTGCCCCGCGGCCTGCGTGGTGCCCACTTCTGCTCAACCTCGCCGGGTTCTGCCAGGAAGAGAAGGTGGTGTGTGCACGGAAGCCACCTGCTTGCGTGACAAGCACAGCAGGGAAGGAGGCCGACGAGCATCTCCTCCCGTGTCAAAGGCACGCGGGTCACCTCCATGTCCCTGACACAGAGGAGGGAAGTTAAGGGAAGGAGCGGCACCATGTCGGGTCCGTGCCCCGCACCCCTACATCCCACAGAAGCAGCAGCAGCTCAGGTGGGAGGTCCCGCGGCCCAAGCCGCACAGAACCTGAGGCTGGGCCTCTGAGCCTGCCCCGTAGCACCGTGGCCTCCAGGGCAGAGCCACCAGGAGCCAGTGGTGACGGGGAAGGTCGCCAACCTCCTGACCTAAGCCCTGCAGTCTGCACTGCTCTCCACGCCTGGAACCCGGTCCCGGGACGCGGCTCTGGCGTCTGCAGGGGTGGCCGAGGGATGAGCACAGCAGGAGGCATGGCGGGGCCCAGCGCTCCACCCGGGGGCAGGAGACAGCTCTCCCGGCTCCTCTCCCCACTTACTTCACGCGAAAGTCCCTTCGAAAGACAGATCCACAGCCCCTCCAGCCACCAAGCCCTCTCCTTATATATGCTTCTCATTACCGCCCAGCACTTCGCATTTACGCGGCGCCGTTCCTCCCGGGGGCTTACAGGTGGCTAAACGAGGCCGGCTTACACAGGAATAAATCACGCTTCTGTAACCAGCAATGTTTCTTTAACCGGAGGTTAATAAAAATCACGGGCAAAGGCTAACCAATGGATCTAACTTATTTAGAGACCTTCATAAAGCGAGGGATAAAGCCCTTTGTAAAAGCTTAATGGAGAGCCCCAAGCAAGACCCGGAAAAGAGGACATCCCTGACTGGGAATTGCAGGTCCCAGAGCAAGGGAAAAGGCTACCCGAATCCCTCAAAGGAAGGGGAGGGGAGAGCAAAGTGGGAGCAGATGTGTCGCCCCAAGGGCGCCGTCCTTGGCCACACAGAGGCGCACACACAGGTCTTCAGGCCAGTGTGTGTGGCCGAGCACTCAGCTCTGGGGAGCACACGATGCACACAGTAGGAATAAAGTCCACACTACTCTCCTGGTGGCCCAAAGGAGGCCAGAACAGCCCCTAGAAGAGTGCTGCCTGTAGCATGCAGCCCACCCGGACCACGTGCACGAGCTCACCGACCACACGGGGTGGGTGGGTCCTGCATCACAGGAAGGAGCTCAGGGACAGCTGGCGGCGGGCGGGCTCAGGGCTGGAGCCGCTTCCCAGCGACACACAGCCCCCAGCCAGAGAATCCGCGTCTCTGAACACCCCCAGGGCCCTTGGAGGTGGGCGGTCCACTGGCAGGCAGGGTTGTGCTGAAATCCCCCCTTGCCCACCCGCCGACGTCTTCAGAGTGGGGCCACCCCTCTCGAGGACAGCACTCCGCGATGACGCAGCTTCTCGCGGGTGTTCACCAGCTGACCGGAACCACAAGGCTACCTGGGCCAGAGAGCTTGTCTCCCACTGCGCCGCTAGCAGAGGGCTGGCCAGCCTCGGCCACCCCAGACTGGACTCTGCAAGCGCAGGACCAGCAGGAGATCCTGTCCTCTCCTCCTCGGGGCACCGGTCACACCGGCTACTCTTTGAGGGCACCACCCTGCTCCCTGGTCGGAGGCTTGAGGGGGACAGGAAAAAAGCCCTTAAACACAGTAAAACTAGGGGCACCTGGGTGGCTCAGTCGTTAAGCGTCTGCCTTCGGCTCCAGTCATGGTCCCAGGGTCCTGGGATCGAGCCCCGCATCGGGCTCCCTGCTCAGCGGGAATCCTGCTTCTCCCTCCCCCACTCCCCCTGCTTGTGTTCCCTCTCTCGCTGTCTCTCTCTGTCAAATAAACAAATAAAATCTTTAAAAAAAAAAAAAAACACAGTAAAACTTACTTGAAACTTCTAGAGAAAACCAGCACTTTAGAAGGCGCAAGTTCAGGAACTGTTCACATTCTCTCACATTCTGCCAGAAACCAGGCCCTGTACCTGGAAGGCACATCTGTACGAACTTCGCGAACACCCTCCAGGGCTGACGTCCCCTCGTGAGGACTGCGGCACGGCAGACAGGACACACAGCCCTGCTCACGCCCTGGCCCCACACTAGCCTCTGGCTCCCCTCAGGTCTCTCACTGCACCCGGTCAGGCAAGGGGGAGCGACTGACCCTCGGCCTGGGAGCCAGCCCTGAACCCCCGGCCAGAGAGAGCGCGCCTGGTGGAGCCCACGGCTGCTCCCTCACGAAGTCCATGCTAGACCGGGGGACGAAGCCAGGTACCGGGCACACCACATGGTCACACGTGCGAACGTGACCCTCACACGCACCCATCCTGCACGTGCACAGGAGATGCACAGATTGATTAAGGAGGGGGCCGCCAGCGAGAGGGTCCGGGATCCACGGCAGACCCAAGGGCACCGTCAGCTTCCCCTTACCGAGACCGCCCTCCTGGGCAGACAGCCTGCAGCCAGCACGCCGCCCCCAGCCCCAGGCACGGCCAGCAAACGTGACGCCACGTTCCCCCTGTGCTCCAGACACGCTGCAAGCTGGGAATGACCTACGGCAGAAGCAAGCAAACGGGCTTCTGGGAAGGGCCCGGGAGATGCCTGTCCTGGCCCGTAGCCACTGCATGAGGCCAGAGGGGACACCCGCTCACCTCGGAGCGATGCGGCCAGCCCAGAGATGTGGCACGCCGTGGGCCTGACTCCGGGGCAGTGCTGGGAGCGCTGCGGTCTGCAAGAACTCCCTCCCTCCTCCTCGGAGGTTTATTAGGGGCAGTTTGGAGCTTTATGGGTGAAGTTAACCAAAAGATTATTGACTCTGAACCACTCTCCCTGCATTTGATGATGGATGATGTTTAATACCTTCCAGTCTGAGTGCACTCTGGGTCTGTAAACACAGACCCCACTTTATTGCTACTTAATATCTATCACGACAGCAGGGCTGGTCCTCGTCTTCTCGCGGGCCTCCTGGGAAAAGTAGCCAACTACATCCAACAGCCGCCTTCCAGACTGAAAACACACATGCTCACTCACACGCATACGTGCGCACGCAGGCAGGCCCTCCGTGGACGCTCACACCCACAGGTCACAGTCACAGACACACACGTGCCCGGGCACTGACGCGAGGAGGCAGGGACAGGGACACACGGGCAGGACGGTCTCCTACGTCTGCCCTGGGCGCACTCAGCCTCCCCCAGCCCCAGACTCCTCACCCATAAAATGGGATTCTGCCAACCCGAGCTCAGAGCGTTTTCAAAACAGCTCTGTTCACGGAAGTATGTTAGTGTGACGGGTGTCAGCAGTCACCACTGTTCGTTCGGGTCCCACACCAAGTGCCCGACGTTCGCTTACTACCACACAGATACCCGCGCACCCCCGCAAACCTGGAGCACACAGCACGAGGCCCCGCATGGGGGGCACGGGGCGCACGGGGGGCACGGACGAGCGGCCCCACCTACCGCACACCGAAGCAGCAGCCCGAGCGGCCGGCCTGGGGGACGCCAACGGATGGCAACATCGCCCCGGCAGAGGAACGCGCACGCCGCCGCCGACCTGGGCTCGGCCCCAGGGCGGGCGCTGTGCGAGCTTCCGCACTTGCGGGTACCGCCGCGCCGCCCTTCGCTGGATTCCCTTGTCCTTCACGTGTCACCTAGCACAGTATCGCGTGATTCTCTGCGGCAGGGCGATTCTGAGGGACACACGTGTCCCGGCGGAGCAGAACTGACGGAGAGCATACGGGAGTACCAGCTCAGGATCACAAATCCTTCCCCAGCGCACGGATGGGTCCTGCCCGGCGCTGGGGAACCGCACACGCACATCCCGCCCAGGAGAGGGCTGAGGGCTCAGAGGCCGGGTGTCCTGAGGCAGAGGCCCCAGGCACAAAGCGACAGAGTTCAGTTCCAGCTGGGGTTCTCCGAGTCTCAGTCCCAGGCTCTTCCCCCAGAATGGAGACATCGGGAGCCGAGCTGCCGGCCCCCAGCCCAGGTGCTGAGCCCCTCCCTGACACAGCCAGGGCTGCGACCTTTGGGCGCCCACCCACCCGGGGCAGCCAGGGGCCAGAGTTGCGCACAGACCCAGAGGGCCTCCAGCTGCTGGAGAGAGGAGGAGGAGAAAGGAGCAGCCCCGCCGGCCAGGAAGGAGGAGTCCCGGTGCAGCGTGCAGGAGACGGGCGCCACAGGCTCTCCTTCAGGACAAGTCACGGCTGCAAGTCGCGCCTGCCTCCCTGAACACCCCAAATGCTGCTGCAGCCTTTGACTCTGCTACAGCCTGCGGTAAGCTCAGCAAGCCGGGAACTGCCTGTGCTGGGAGACAGTCCCCAGGAATGCTGAGTGCCTGGCCTCCCTGGGGCCCCTGGAGGCCGCTCGCACTGGGAAAGGGAACAGCGGAGCTGAGGCTGGGGAAGGCCCGGCCCCCTCCCCCACGCCGAGGGCAGAGGCACCGTCCAGGGCCCCCTCTCTGGGCAGGGACATGGAGGACAAGTCAGGGGGCAAAGGCCAGCAACAGGAAGCTGCCTGGGAGCACCCAGAACGCAGACGCGGTCCCAGCAGGCCTACCGCCAAGCAGCCCCCGGCCAAGGGCAGCCAGCAGAGGTCAAGGGCATCTGGGCGCCCCTGAACCCCTCAGCAGGAACGGCCTGGGGGCAGGTCCAGCGGCAGGACACGCGGCTACTGTAGCAGCGGCACTGGAGAGATGCCCGGCGGGGAACCACGCTCTGAGCCGCGGCCATCGTCACCTGCAGCTCCGTCTCCACTCAGGGCCAGGTTACTCCAAGGCCGGGATCTCTTCAAAACCGAGTTAAAAGGATGCAGATCTTCACAGGATGGGAGGGGATTGTAAAGTGTGAAAGAAGACGCGGGAGTCCTCCCGGGTCTGCCGGTGGCGCTCCCGGCCCCTCTGGCCACCAGGGCTAGGTGGGCAGGCCCGACCCCTCCCCCTGCTCCCCGCTCGGCCTCCACCTCCCCCTCCAGCCAGGCCCACCCTGGGGGACTGCAGCCTGTTTCCCAGCGAGGACACTCAGGTTTCTCCACCAGGAGCCCCGCTGGGCTGCAAGTGCCTCGGGCCCTGGCGGCCTGGATGCTGGTGAGGAGAGAGAGGCACTCACCCCAGGACCCCAGGAAGCAAGACAGAGAACACGTTAACGCTGCAGTTTAGAAATTCAATATTCAAGCAAAAATGCCCCACAAACAAAATATTAAATGTGCCAATGAAGACAGCACTGGCCCCTAGTCCCCGTGCCGTGGGACTGCTCAGAGCCCGAGCAAGCGGGCGGGCATGGTGACGCGGCCAGGAGAGCGCGCAGGGCTCACAAACAAGTGTGACCGGAGAAACCCTCCGTTACGACGGTGTCGAAGGACCCGGGGGCTGAGGTTTCACCTGCTGGCACAGAGGCGTCTAAGAAATCAAGCCACGGGCAGTGAACACACCGTCCCTGCCCCGCCAGCCCTGAGCGCCGTCCATGCCGGCATGTGCCCGAGCCGGCGGCCAGCAGGCTGTGACCCCGGAAGGGCCAACCTCAGAGGAGGAAGGGTCACAGTGAGGATATGCGGAGATGGACAGCATGCGGGGACATCGGAGAGGACGCCGTCTGCTTCCCCTTTGAGAACAGCATAAGCGATGTCAGCAACCAGGAGGCCGCCAGGCCTGTCTGATGGCCGAGGCCCATCTCCTCCACAGTCGGGGACCCCTCAGGTGGGGCCGTGGTCACCTCCATGCAGGGAGCCCGTGACCCAGGGCGTGCACAGGACAATCCAGGGGTGGGGAAAATGGGAGATCCTACTCACACCAAGTTTTATAAATACCTCCCAAGTAAACGTACTCAGATTCAATTACTTAGCATTTCATCACTGACTGCGGGTCACATGCATGCTTTTCAAGTGAACATTCCATGCATTGGCAAACCTTTTTCAAAGGGCACACAGTCCGTAAGTCCAGAAAACAGTGAAGAGCCCCAGGTGGCCCGGGGGCCTCAGGCTTGTGCTGGTGGGGGAGACAGGGGACAGGACAGGGCGTGGCCTGCAGGTGTGCTCCGGAGGACGGGGTGGGGGCAGCGAGGACCAGGCTAAAACCAAGGCACCCCACATGGGCCAGTCCCAGGACCTGGAGGAAGAGGATGCATGTCCAAGCCCCACACTCCTGGGGCACAGCCCCCACCCCACCCTGGGAATCAGCTCCCGTTACTGCTCATCTTCTTGTCCTCTGCCACTGGGAGCTGCCATTCTTTTAACTTTCACTGTTAGCGGGAAAGACACCATTTTCCCAGTTGCTAAGTTTAAGTCCTAACAGTCAATACAGACATGTCTGTATCCACGATCTCGCTGCAAGTGCTTCTGACGGCCCCAAACACCCACCCGGCGGCGGGCAGATGGGGTGGCACAGGGGCTGCCTGTCTCGGGAGCCCTCCGGCCGAGGCAGCAAGCCCTTGCTCACACAGGGCACAGCACCAGTGCCCGAAGGAAGGCGGGAGGGGGCCGCTCATGGGCAAAGGCAGCGAGCGGGGACAGGAGACGGGGAACAGAGGTGGGACACTGCCCCTTACCTACCACGGGCTCCTAACAGCAAACTGCTGGTGAACAAGACAGAAAAGGCCCTTCCCTCTCAGGAGAGACAAAGAGGACAAGTGAGCCAAGCAGCCGGGGAGGTGGAGAGCCAGAGAACCAGGGCAGAAGCACTGGCACAGACCCCGAGGCCTGCGGATGGATGGAGGGAGGTCCAGGGTGCCACCCCTCCACACCATCCCAAACCCCATCTTAATAAACATCTTCGAATCGGGGAGGGACAAAAGGCATTGTTTTGATTTCATTACATTTCCTAACATTGCTTTTCTCTCTAGGACTGTTTCTGCCGCCTCGACCCGGTTCCTGCTGCCCCCCTCGGTGGGGACTGCAGTGACCCTGGGGACAAGACTGGCTTTCTGATGCCTCGGCAAATGGCGTGCTCCCGTAACAGAACAGGTGCACTTTGTTACCTCAGTGGATCTAAGAGAAATGTCAGCCTAGAAAGGTAACCTGAAAAGACAATATATTAACACCTGAAAATTAAATTTTAAAGCCGAGAGGATCCTGCCTATCTTTGGAAGGAGGAGGGCCGCAGGGCTAAGCAGGACAAACGTTAAATTAGAAACCACGTACGCTAGCCTCCTCCAGGCTTTTCTCGGGGATCAGGCAAAAGTGAAAGGAGGCATATGAAGTAAGGAAGAAGCAAGGTCTGAATCTGAGCCTGAATTTAAAGGCTGTGACTCAGTGCCCAGGCCCTCCCCATGGTGCTGCAGGGGCTCTGAGTCCCAAGTCACAGAAGAGCCACCAACTCCACTCTGCAGACTGCTGCCGAGTTCTGAGCCCATCCTGGGGCTCCCCAGTAGCTGGGTGCGAGGCTTGGGGATGAAGGCGGGAGGAGGAAGAAGGGCAATGCAGACCCCGCCCCTCAGGAGCCACCAGCCTTGGCAGGACTGCAGGGTGCAGGTGTGGGGACAGTAAGACAGGCACCCGGAGGGCAAACGGATAAACAAATGAACACAGCAGGCAGGGTGCTCCTCTGGGAGGTGGAGGGGATGCAGAGAGGACAGGACCGCGGTCACTGGAGGAGAGCAGGGTGCGACAAGGACCAGGACTGGATGTGGACAGTGGGGGGCCTGCAGACACCTGCAGAGACCTCATCAGCAACACCAAGGACCGGCCATCGGCACCGGGTACCATGCCAATAGAAACACGTGTCACCATGGTGTGCGTGCTCTCTGCTGTGGCACGCCCCTGGGCCTGGCCCGTCACACGTCCCCTTACACTCGCTCTGAAACGGACTGGACTCTGCTATTCAACACTGTTCGCTGACCCGCAACCCAGGTACCGCCTGGGGGCCAGAAAGACAGGCAGGATCTTGGGCCCTGCCCAGGGCCACTTACTCAAACGCTGCATTTCCACAAGATCCTACCTGATTTGTAGGCACATGGAGGAGCTACGCCCTAAAGGACCTACTCGTGCTTTCCGGAGGGACAGTGCAGAGTCACCGCGATTACTCAACTTCTCTGGTCTGCAGCACTCTCATCTCTAACGTGGAGGAGGTGGGTGTGATGAGGGGCACACTCAGCCCTCTGCCTGGCCACATGGGGTGTCTGTAATGTCAGCCCCGGTCTTGTCAGCACTTCTCTCGGCCTACGGAGAAACCACCCACAGCCCTGCAAAATCCATCTACACCAAAGGCCCAGAGCTCCAGGGCACCCGGTGGGAGCTACTAAAGTCTTGCGTGGAGAGGACGGGCTGGGCATCAGGACAGAGAGAAGGGGGACAGCAGAGAAGGCCAGGGTGCACCAGGAAGGGTGGGCCTCAGGGTGGGCAGAACAGCCCCCAGCCTGGTCACGGTCAAGCTCCTCAGCCTCCTCATCTCAAGTCACAGGGACGGAGGGCTCTGGTCCAATTCAGCCTGGCACACCCTGGCAAGGCCCCCCAAACCACGTGCCAGGTCCATGGGCCCCAGGACATCACTAAGGGCTTGTGTGTGGACGGGAAGCCCTGACAACACAGGTCCCAGAGTAGGACAGTGGGGACATGCTGTGGGTTAGTGACCCTTACTACTGAGAAAGGGCCGTGACTCCCACAGCAGCTTCAGTCCAACAAGGTCAGCTGGAACCCCCCACACAGAAGACTGAAAACAGATCACACCTAAAGGCCTACTCACCTGCACACACCAGGTGCGTCCCTGCCCATGTCCGCGGCCCCCACGAGACGGCTGCAGACTCTTAACACACGGCCAAGAGAAACCGCACTCACCATCTCCGCATGGAGCACAGGTCACCGTGCAGAGTGAAGCTTGTGCGGTGGGGGCAGGTGCGGAGCGATCAGAGTCCCCGCTGGGGGCGGGGGGGGGGGGTGGGTGCAGAGGGAGCGCACCTGAGAGAGCACCCGGAGACAGACACAAGCCAGGCACTTTCGACGGCCGGCTGCTTCTCAGAAGACTGAGCAGGTGCCGGGCGCTTTCAGCCTTTCCTTCTATGCTACCTAAGCCCAGGAATTCTCAGCATTAAAAAGGAAGGCGTACAAGAGGAATCCTTTTAATAAGATTAGGAAACTCGTGGGCTCTGAAGAAGGACGCGGGAAGAAGATGAAGACGCGGATCAAAAGCAGCTGCCGTTTACGATCTTTTGGGAGACAAACGGACATAATCTGCTTTTTTGTGGAGGTAAGAGGGCAGGATGTTGAGCTGTCAGCAACCCGCCTGAGCGCAGGCGCCAGGACCGAGCAGCCTGTGACCAGGGACAGGGCGGCTGGAGTGACACCCGAGGAGCACAGTCAGAATCTGCTCCCCGCCCAGGGCTCCTCCCCTCATGGCCCTAGTCCTCACGGGTGCCACCTCAGTTAACCCTCACAGTCACCTGGGAAAAGCGGACAAGTGCCCTGAAGGCTTATACGCACCCAGTTACACGCTCCTTCAGAGGGGAAATGACTGGAGAGACCCGTCCTAGGGCAGAGGTCACCAGCAGGGGGCCGGCGGCAGGGAGCCAGGCCCTGCCCACGCGGCGCCAGCCTCAAGGTCACGGCTCCCTGTGCTCCGTGTCCGATGTGCCCATCAGGAACACAGCACCACCCCACCCCACAGAGCTTCTACAAATAGGGAAGAAAACACTGTGTGTGAAAAGCTTCAGGAGAAGAAGGCCCAGCTTCCTCGAGGAAGCGAAACATACTCTTACCGTGCGATGCAGATATGTAAGCTGAAGTTGTGCATCCACACAGAAACCTGCACACAAGTGTGTACGGCAGCTTCCTTCAAAACTGCCGAGACCTGAAGCACCCAGACACCCCTCGCTAAATGAGCGCACAGATCAACTGTCACGCGCAGGGCTAAAGAGAAGCGTGGCATCAAGCCGTGAGAAGACACGGCGGAACCAGAGCAGCCCGTCTGGAAAGGCCACACGCTGCAGGACTCCAGCCCCATGACGCTCCGCACAGGGAAGCACGAGTGTCTGCCGGGCGTGGGGGAGGGAGGACGGGAGCACGAGGGGCACGGGGACCTGAGGGCAGGGACTGCGTTCTGGGAGGTGACACTGCAGGGGCGCACGCATGACATCAGGCACGTGTCCACCCACACGGTGCACAACACTGAGAGCCATCCCTAAGGCGAGCACGGACTCCAGCCAACGGCCGCGGAGCCGACGTGCCCAACAGAGGAGGGCGTTCGTGGGAGAACCATTCCTGAGGCAGGGAAGAGGCACACGAGCAGTCCGCACCTGCCCCTGATTTTTCTATAAACCTAAAACAGCTCTGAAACACAGTCTATTAAATTAAAAACATAAAAATTTTAATACGTCACACATTGTGCCATTCCATTTATATATGGTTGAAATGCCAAACTGAGCAGAGATGGAAAACGGA
The DNA here is from genome assembly GCF_964656455.1 of Halichoerus grypus. Classification (NCBI taxonomy): domain Eukaryota; kingdom Metazoa; phylum Chordata; class Mammalia; order Carnivora; family Phocidae; genus Halichoerus; species Halichoerus grypus. The sequence goes on from NC_135717.1 coordinate 1,530,517, forward strand.
GCAAGGGACAACGGGGCGGCCGTGCTTGCGGGGCAGCATGGGGGAAGGTCTCTGCGGCGGCGCTTCCGTGCACGTACACACGTGCTCGCGCGACACCCCCACCCCCACCCCGACCCCCACCCGCACGCGCGCGAGCACGCACAGCAAATGCCAAACGCCTGGTTTCGATACTGCACCACAATCATGGGAGAGGTCTCCAGGGCAGAAGCTGGGGGCAAGCTACGTGGGACCTGTCCCACCATCGTCACCACTTCTGACGGATCTACAGTTACTCAACACACAAACCCAAACCCAGCGACCAGGCTGCAGCACCGGAGGCTCCCCTGGGGCTCCTCCCCCAGCGACTCCAGAGCTCAGCAAAGTCGCCACAGCGGCCGTCCCAGGCTCCCACTAGTCCGCTCCGTCCCCCAGAGGGAGGCGCCCTTGGGTTTGGAGCTCAGGCCTGCGCAGCGGCCCTGCCCAGAAGTGCCCGGCGCAGAGCCCAGCATGCAGGCCTCGCTCCAGCAGGAACAGTGGGACGAGACAGCAAAGAGAGTGAGTATGGGGTCTTTCTACCCCTTCCCAGCATCCCATCTGCCTGCACTGTGGCTGAGCATGGGACACCTTGCTTGAAGGCCAGCTCTTACAAATCCAGACAGAATATGAGAGAATACTCAGAACAGAACAATAATAAAAATAACCCCCATCAAAACTGATGGGGTATGCATTTTAGAAAACGACACATAGGGGCGCCCAGCTGGTTCAGTCGGTGGAGCGTGCAGCCCTTGATCTCAGGGTTGTGAGTTCAAGCCCCACGTTGGGCATAGGGATTACTTAAAAATTTAAAAAAAAAAAAAAACAAATAGGAGATTCCATTAATCCAATAAACGGTATCTACAACAAACAGCACAAGTCACCCTCGGGGGTGAGGTACTGAAGCTTCCCCATCTGCATGAGACAAGGACACAGCCTGAGTCACTTCCGCCTGACAGTCGACTGGGGGTCCCTGCAAGAAGAGCGGAAAGAAAAAAAGGAAAGGAAAGGCACGAGGGCCAGGGAGGAAGAGGCCAGGCATGGCCCTGCCGGAGGTTTCCAAGGAGCGAGTTCAGCAAGACTGCTGTGCACGGGCGCAGGGGCCAAAACCCGACTGCATTTCCACACAGCAGTAACGCACGCACACGAGGTCAGAGTCCTCCGAGAGGCCGTTAAAACCGCACTGGAAACAGAAAATACTTGGGAAAATGTCTAATAAAATGCATCTAACAGGTGATGTTCTCGTTCAGAAGACAATGGGCAAACGTCATGTCTTCCCAAACCGATTTACAAAGTCACTGTAATCCTTACCATACTCCAGCAGAGTTTTTCGTGTAAATGGACAAAGGGATTCTGAAACGTATGAGGATATGCAAAGGACCAAGATGAGCCAAAGAATCTTAATGAAGAACCAATGTGAAGGCTGGCTACAGGTGGACGCGTCATAAGGCTGCAATACTGAAGACAAGGTGGCAGGGTAAAAAGACAGACAAGAGGAGGCAACAGAACTGAACAGAGAACCCAGAAGCTGGACTGCCCAGGAACAGCCCGTGGTGGGGGGCAAAGGCCCCGGGACACTCCATGGGAAAGGGCTGGTCTCTCAATAGATGGTGCTGGGCCAACCGCATGTTCAACAGAGAAAAAAATAATCTTTCTGAGAATTTCAAGTGAGGTGTAACTGACACGTAGCATTAGTTTGAGGCATACAACGTAACGACTGGGTGTTTGCCTATGTGGCAAGATGACCACCAGTGCAAATCCAGGTAACATCTGGGGGGAAACGAACCTGACACCTAGCACCTGTCACACCCAGACATCAATCCGTAAAAGGTGAGACAATAAAGCAGTCAGAAGAGAACAGCTAACTATCTCCATGACTTTGGTAGCAACAACTGTGTCCATCCAGGTCACAAAGCCTCAGACAGCGCCGACAACGGTCAGAGAATCCGTAAGCTGGTCTGCATTCACACTAGGAGCTGCCACTCGTCAACGGACACGAGAGCGGGGAAGCAAGCCGCAGACCAGAGCTGTGGCACACACGGCTCCAGCAAGAGATCTGTGGTCGGAATACGGACAGAACCCCAGGAGAGAAGGGCAAGCAGCCTGTAAACCCCCGCACGGGGAGGGCCCACCCTGCTGAGCACCAGCGGACCCAAGCAACGGTGCGGCACGCCCACAGCCCACCAGAGCATGACTGAAGCCAGAGCCACAGGGTTCTGGCGCAGACCCAGGGGCGCCCACGGGGCGGGTGTCCGAAAAACAGCCTGCAGTCCCACTGACGCTGGGCGGGGGGCACATCCTCTGCCGGCCAGCAACCACACCCTGGCATGCCCGACGCAAAGGAAGCCACCTGCCTGCCCCCCAACCGGGACCTCCACCCATCCGGCCCCCCATGAGGACCACCACCCCACTCAGGGATCTTTCAAGGGAGGGACATCACCACTATCAAACCATGCGCTCTGATCCCCAGGGTGGTCAGTAAGACACCTGTGACCTGCGTCCTCCTCTCAGAAACCACTGCACTCTGGCATCTGGGATGGGGAACAGGATATAGAAAGAAGAGTTAAGGGAAGCTTCTACTTTCATTTGTTTTTTTAATCTCTTGCTAAAAGTTAGCTTTTACTGCTGAGGTTCTATAAATAACAAAATTCTATAACCATACTGTGGAATATCAGGGGCACACTGGAAATAGCTCATTTCAAATAGGAAAATGGTTTGTGTTCACCCAGTTCCGGAAGCCAATTTTCAATTGCTTAAAATAGTCATGGTATTTTACCAAGGTGATTATACTCTCAGCTATCAGTAACAATTAAACTCTTAGACTAGAGCCGCTTAATAAGGTCTCAAAATAAAACCGCACACTCCAAGCACTGTACGTGGAAATGTCAAGCACACAAACAGGGCCCTCGACGGGACACAGGCGCCCAGAGCCCAGCCAGCAGGCCTGCGGTCGGCCTGGCGCAGAGCCGCGGCGGGGGCGGGGGCGCTGTACACACGGCTCTGCGCCACGGAGGTGGGTCCCTCCTCAGCAAGGACAGGGGAAGACCAGTGACCAAACTCCCTCGAGCCCCGAGAACGGCCACCTTGGAGGCGCCCTGAGGAGGAAGCACCTGAACAGGAGCAGGCCCGGCTGGTGTCTGACCGACAGGCCTCGGAGCTCGCGGGCTCACCGCGAGCGTGGACACATGGTGGGCGTGCACCTGGCACCCCCGCGCACACAGACAGGCCTGATGAACGGCTTCATCACCCCACTGGCTGGCGAGCCGGGCCCCTGCTAGCCGGACCCAGGGCGGCGCGGGAGACTGCTATCGACCCATCGGGAATGTGCCTTCGAGCAACGGTCAACGCATCAGTCAGCGCCAGGCAATCAATACCCACTCTCTCCCGAACTCAGCAAGGCCCGTGAGCGCCGCAGGTCAGCGTGGGGACGGAATGAGGCCGGGAAGGGCCATCGACTTCCAACCTGCTGACACAGGGAGAATGGAAATTTCCTGCCTTGGGACCCAGACAGTCACCTTGCGGGACAGAAAATGCCCGACAAGACAGCCAGGCCAAAACCTCACAAAGGTGGGGCGCAGTCTGGGCACGGAGGGCCACGGGGTCTGCGGGTGGGGGTCACACCCACCAGCTCCCGTCGCGAGGCGTGGGTTTGACAGGCATCTCCCACGGGGATTCTAACCACTAGAACCCAAGTGACCTCGGCCAACAGAGAGGGCTCGCAGTGGCTGGCCCCCCGGTGTGGGGCTCGCTCGCACACCCACTGAAACGGAGGCTGCGCTGTGCTGACAGGAAGGTTCTTCTCATACCGGCTGACGGCCAACAGGCAGATCTTCCCAGAGGGACTCACTCAGCATGAACGCAGGACCCACTGGCCCCGTGCACAGTAGCTGCTTCTCTGCACTTGAATCCCTCCCCTGCCACACAGTGAGCACACCTGCGTGACCCACAGGAGATCTGAGAAGGGGAACACTTCGTGTAAGGGGACTCAACGGTTCCTGCGGCACACGGCGCTGTCACCGAGTCGTGGCACGGGGTGACCCAGAGCCTCCCAGGTATGGCGGGCACGCACCACATCTGTGGCTGGTGTTTCTCCCTCTGTGATGGATCTTACAAGTGAAGGCTGTCCCTTCTGACCACGTCCACCGATTTCGCCACCCCAGCCCCTGCCCCGGAACCACCAATCCAGCACCCGTGACTTCAGCGTTTTCAGATTCCACATGGGAAACCATGCAGTATGTGTGCTTCTGACTTATTTCACTTGGCACAATGCCCTCCAGGTCCCCCCACGTTGTGACAAACGGCAGGATTTCCTTCTTTTTCATAGCTGAGCGATATTCCACTGTGCGCCTACGCCCTGTCTTCTCTGCCCCCCCCCCAACCCGCTGCCAGGCCCCTGGGCTGCTGTGAACAATGCTGCCTGAGAACATGGGGTGCACACACCTGTTCCACACGCGGATTCCGTCTCCTGTGGGTAAAAGCCCAAGGTGGGCTTGCCGGACGGTGCGGTGATCCCAGGTTTCAATTCCTTGGGGACCTCCATCCTGTCTCCTCCTTCCGTGGCTTTCACATGCCCCGTGAGCACTGTCCACACGGGAGCCCGTCGGGCTGGCCCATGAGGCTGCTTCAGCACGCGACACCCCTGCTTGTTCTGAAACGGGGACCCAGAGGGACTGAGCGCCTTCCCCAAGGTCACAGCGGAAGCTGCCCCTGCTCGTCTCTGCAGGAAAGCCCGAGCTCCCCCGTCAGGGACTGCAGCCTGGCCTCAGCCCCACTTACAGGCGTCCCACGCCCCGGCCACACGCAGCCCCTCCATCCAAGCCATGGACATGCCCTCCGGGGCAGGCGTGCCGTCTGCCTCTTGTTCCCGCTGCCCCCCTCCCCCCACCGCCTGCGGTCTGGACCCACGCCAGCAGCACTGACAGCACCTTCGTGCCCACTCCCCCAAATCCCACACGCGACTTCCACAAACTGAGCGCTCAGGCCCCAGCTCAGCCATGGGGGTGGCGCATGAGGGCATTTCACATGACTCCCCCGCAGGGATCACCTACAGAGCCAGGAGGCCGGGGGCAGCACCAGGGGCCTGTGTGCAGAGGTCGGCCAAGCCTGACGTGGGAAGCCCCTGGACCCAGGGCCCTGAGTGATGCCAAGGCTCTTAAGTGACAACACGGCAAGGAATGTGCCGGAGAAGCCATGGAATGGCAGGCTTTTCGTAGCTGAAATATGACCTGTCCCCTCAAAGCTTCATAAGCAGGAGGTCCCAGAGGCCAAGAGCATGAGGCACAACTCCTGGCATCCCCCAGGCGGACCATCGATCCCTGGGATGGGCCCACTCGGCCCACACAGTGTCGGGTTCGGGGCAGACGAGAGGTGTCTTTGCCCAGCAAGCTAGACACCCCACATCTGTGCCTGGAGAGCGTTTAGGGACAGAATCAGCCTCTCTCTTCCTGTCTTCAGCACTCAAGGGAATGTTTAAGTAACACGCTCCCACAGAAAACCTTAATTTGTGTTCCAGCGGACTCTGTCGAGCCAGACATCGGAAACTCGTCAGGCACAGGACGATTAGAGAGAGCCCGGCCCCACCCACGAGGCTGGGAACAAGAACATTCTGCCCAGGGTATCTGCACCCCAGAGACAGTTCTCATTCCAAACCACGGGTCACAGACCTGCCACCGTTTACCCTGTGCTCGCAGGTCACTGAAGGAAGAGAAGGCTGCCCCCACCCACAACCCAGGGCAGGACGGACCCTGACTGCAAGAGGGAGCTCAGGTCAGCACAGCCCCCAGCCCTGCCCCTCGCCAGGAGCACTGGGTCACTGGACGGCCATCCAGAAGGGCCCACACCTGGGCCCTCTGAGTCCCAAAGGGGAAGTCTCTGTTGTGACTCAAGAACCCCGCGAGCATCCCAGGATAAAAGCACAGCCTGAGAAAGCCGCCACGAGTCTGCTTTTGATGCACGGAGGCGGACGCTCTTCTGTGGGGGGTGGGGGGGACACCAGGCAACTCCACACAAGCCTGACCGGCCGACCACATAAACCACTGTGGTTAAGTGCCCTTCGCTGGGAAGCGATCTTGTCAACCATGGGTGCCTGGGGACCAGACACTCCAGCTGGACGTGGCAGGGATGGGCTGGTGGCTGCTGGCCGGGACAGCAGGCCTCCCGAGCAGGGCCAGCCTGGGCGCCCCCACCATGCCCCGTACCTTCGTCAGCAGCAGGACCCGCTTCTGGAGTCTCCGCGCCAGGGCCTCCTGCGTCTCCCGCTTCTTCCTCTCCTCCAGCAGCTGGCTGCTGACCTGGCGGACCTCCTCCTGAAGCTGCTGCAGGGCCTTCTCCAGCCCGCGGGCGCTGCAGGAGAAAGGAGAAAGGGCAGAGCGGTGAGGCCGGGCCCGCGGACGCCACCCCAGCCGTGGGCCCCCCCAGAACCAGGACACGCTCGTCACGCAGGTCCCGAAATAGAGCCGCACGTGCAAGCGGCACGCTGCCATTTCCTCACTGGTGAATAGCTACTTAGAGCTTTTCAGGAGTGTCTGGATTTCAAAGAGACACCCAGGGTGATCCCAGAACACGGCAGGCGGCGGGGGAGGGGGGAGCTCAACCCCACACACAATGGGAAAAATTGTCAGCAACACAGCGCTTTGGGAGAAAGCACTTCTGAATGGGCTAAATTACCAGTGAGCACTTCCATCCGGATCACACCAGCCAGATGTGCAGTTGGGCTGGGGGAGCCCCCACCGCCCCGAGCTGGAGCCCGCGCCCCCCACGCGGCCCAGCCGGCCGCCAGCAGGAACTCTGACACCCCGGTGGGCCAGGGCACCCCTCGGTGGCCGCTCATGACAGGCCACACCCCCGTACAGTGACCTTCCCTGAGGGTCCGCTTGGGCCAGCCCCCTCCAGGTCGACCCTTCGGACGGCCGGCCCCGCCCTCCCGACCGCCCAGGGGCTAACACCCAACTCCCTAGCATGGCCCTGAAGCAGCTTCAGAGCCTGGTCTTTGCCCCTCTTTCCCCCCAAATGCCCTTGGTCCCTCAGTCCTGCCTGGGGCCGCCCTCTGCTTCTGATGTGCTCCTGAACAGCCAACGGCAGCCAGTGTCCGGCACGAGCGGGAAGAGCCTCTGACTCCCAAGACCACACAGCCTCACGGTTCTACACCCGGGGGGGCCGTCCCCAGGGCCTGACGGAGGGGACGATGACCAGGGGAGCCCCCCGGGAAGGGAGCTCTGCAGAAAGGGAGGCGTACTGGGAAAGGACCCTCAGTAAGGAACTAAACCCTCAGGGCGGGGAAGGCGCCTCTTTCCAAAGGAAATCCGTACAATCTCAAAAGCCCCGGGAAGCGGAGTATCATTTGGACCGTGCCATCAGGGGACCGTGGAGCGCTCGCAGAGGTGGGCGGCGGGACCGCGCCGGGCTCGGGCTGAGGGCCGCGGAGGGCGCCCAGGGGCTCAGCCACACCGGGCCTCCGACCGCAGCCTTTCGGCTTCGACCGCTCGATCCGGAGAAAACCTTCATCTGCAGGAACGGCGGACAATGCTCATTTCTTCTCTCCCACACCTGAGCATGGGGTCTTGTTATTTAATTTACAGGTGAAGGTGAATCACACACTGCGAGAGCAGACGACGGCTGGGCCCCTGGCTCTCACTTGCTTTTGGCCGTCCGAGGTGTGACCCAGCTGCACACTTGACCAACCACACCTGCCCCCTCCAGGTGCTCCACGACCAGACCCGTAAAAACAGGCACCCCCGTTCACCTGAAACAGGCCTATTAAGAGGTTATCTTGAGTTTTCATTCCATCTAAACTCTTCATAGACCGACCTGATAATCAAGCACTGTGGCAGCAACGGCAGAATCACTGAACTCAGGTGGGCGGCTCGCAAGGGCTTGGAATCCGTGCTCCAACACGGGAGGCGAATGCGAATGGCCCCGTTCCCTCGTCTGTGCACGCCAGGGCAAGACCACGGCCAGCACGCCGTCCAAGCAAGCTGCTCAGAAGCTGCCCTGAGCACCGGCTTGCTGGGGACAGCCTTGGGGGAGTCTGCCAAGCCCCCCACCCCGCCGTGTGGCAGCGTGATGCCCTCACAGCCATGTGGGGGTCAGACAGGAGACCACCTCCCCAAGAGCAGGTGGCAGCCGGGAGGCAAGCCGGGGCACAGGACGCCTGTATCTTCATCAGCTGGCTGCCAGCTCACCGTACAGGCCCTTAAAGCACCAGCGGGCCTCAGCCCCCCGGTGTCCTACCAGAGCCCACAGCCCCGTCCTGACGTGTCCTAGAAACAAGCCTGTCAACTCAGAGGCAGCACCCCCGTGCATCTGGTGGCCCCCATGGGAAGGTGACTGGGCCTTTCATGGCTTTGGGGCTGAGCCCAGGTTAGCAAAGCCCTCGGGCCCAGGTAGAAAGAACACCTGCTTCTCCCAGTGGTAAGATGCTTTCCAGGAAACCAGGAAGGGAAGGAGTAACACCAGAGGACAGGCGACCCCACAGGGCCAGCTCGGGGCGGGCAGCCCTGCGCACAGCCGTGAGATGAGCTCCCCCCTCAGGGCTGTCAGCCCTGCACCCCAAGGCCTGCCCTGAGGCCTGACACGTGGTCTGCGCTCAACTGTTCCAAAGAAGAACGAAGGTAAAATCCCCCCGAGGGTACGACAGGGGGCACCACCGGACGCTCCCTGGAGGCTTGCCCAGCACCGTCAGTGGCCAGAGCCTCCCCCAGCAACAAGCTCTGTGGGCCCTGCACAAACCCAGGGAACGAGAGGCCCCGGCCAACCTCGGGGGGCTGCAGGCCGGCGGGGCGAGAGAAGGTGACACGAAGGGCTGTCGCCGCCTGTCAAGCCCTCGCCGAGCCAGAACGACAAAGCCCTGACATCACGGAACAGCCGCCGCAGGAAGCAGCTCTGTTCCCGGGGCTGCGGGCGCCGCTGAACCAGCGAGTCCGACCTCCACGGGGGCCCTGCTGGTGCAGCCTCCCCCCAGCACCCCCGCCGCAAAGCGGAGTGTGGGGAGGGGGCCTCGGGTCCGTGCACACAACTCAGCCACTGCCACGGGCACAGGACGACCGGGCGGCAAACACACACGCATGACTGGCACGTGAGGGAACGTCCAGGCACAGGCGTGCAGGGCAGGGCGTGGGGACCGAGGGCACGGCTCCGTCACACGGGAAGGGAGCAGGGGAGAGGGACCCCAACGTGGACAAGGAGGGGGCTCAAGGCAAAGGGTGTTTGAGCAGATGAGCAAATGGGAGACAGAAGTGCAGACCACCCTCCCCATTTAGCCACCCACCCAGCTGCAAAGGAAAGCAAAGCAGGGCCGGGGAGAAGGAGCCAGGAGGGGCTCGCTTCTGGATACAAACTCCACGGCGACAGTGAAACGGCTGGCGGCACATTCAGGCGGCCGGGCCCATGCGGGAATCCTGGCCTCGCAGGACAGAGGGTGAGGAACAGTGAGGCCCTCAGGAACCAAGAAGGCCCAGCCTCCCACAGGAGCATGGTTTTCTGACGTTTCCACGAATCCAGGCCAAAGTGCGCCAAAAGAGTTGTTCAAACCTCCAGCCAACAGATGGCCCTGCCCGCTTCCCCACATGCCGAGGGGCAGAAAGGGACCCTATGTGCGCACCGAGCCGAGGGCCCTGACCCACGACACCAGCGCCTGGACGGCCAACTCTTCCCGCCGGGATGTCCTCTCCAGTGAACCTCAGCCTTTCTGGGGAAGCAAAGAAGAAAAAACTCATAAAACATTAAACCGCTAGTTCCAACAGTAAGCTGAACTCTGGGGTCACTGGCATTTCCGCAAGCCTTTGGGAGTCCAAAACAAAGTGCTTAGTGCTTGAAGGAGAAGTCGGCATGCCCATCGATCAATGCCTTTTTGAGCTGACGTCTGATGAAGGAGACGCAGTCTGAGCTTCTGAGAACCATCTTGTCCTGTGGCCCCTTAACGTCATCCTTGCAGAAAAGTCCCTGCCTGAGAACATCTACTTTCAAGGAACAGAGGACACAGCTCACTCTGAAGCAGCAGGAGACATTTTAATGACCTTCTTGGAGACACGGCAGATGCAGACTCTGGCCCTGCATGACCTCTGCACAACCACCCCCACCCCCGGCTGTCTGCGTTCTCCCAGAGAAGAGCATCGGCCACCCCCACCCCACCCCACCCCACCCCCTGTGTGCAGAAGGCCCAAGGACTGGCCACCGCCTCTGGGAAGGACCCAGACAGGGCGGTACTGTGATGCAGGAAGGACAGTCATCCCCCGGAGCTCCGCACCTGGTGTGGGACCAGGGCCTCGCGCCAAGTCCTGCCTGGCTCGTAAACACGGAGTGCGCAAATGCCATTGCCAGACTCGAGCTCAAAACGACGACTCCGAGCCGAGCAAACCTTTAACCAGCGCACTCGGACAAGGTGTTGGCACGTAGTGCGGGATTATGCTGACCACTGCCCAAGAACGTTAACTGCACGGCACAAGCTAACCCACGGGGGTCTCCAACAGGGGAAGGGACAAATAGGGCAACACGTGCACACTGACTTCTAGCAAGTACACTTTTGTGCAAAACTAAAAAAACATTAACAGGGCGCCTGGGTGGCTCAGTCGGTTAAGCGACTGCCTTCGGCTCAGGTCATGATCCTGGAGCCCCGGGATCGAGTCCCGCATCGGGCTCCCTGCTCAGCGGGGAGTCTGCTTCTCCCTCTGACCCTCCTCCCTCTCGTGTTCTCTGTCTCTCATCCTCTCTCTTGCAAATAAATAAATAAAATCTTTAAAAAAAAAAAAAAAACATTAACAGAATTTTATTCACACTTTTGCAAAATCCCTCAAGCGTCCTCCTTAGGGCTCTCGGAAATGTAGCTCAAACCGCTAACTTCTCCAATTTAACACATGGGAAAAATCCAGCCCCCAGCGGCTCACTCACTCACAGGAGGGCCTGTGCACCCGACAGGGCCACTGCCCAGGCCAAACCACCCTCAAGCAGGTGACCCCGTTCTCTGTCTAGGGTATTCGGGCTCCCAGGCTGAGTCAGGATGGAGGGACACACACAGGTCTAGCCCCAGACAGCACAGGCAAGCTCCTGGCTCCATCGAGGCTCAGCAGGGAATGTTGAAAGGTTGAACATTCTAGAAGTCTGTCTGTCCAGCAGAAAGAACGGGCAAGCCGTAGAATGGACAGGTCAGGGCTAAGGGCCAAGGAGTGGACAGCAGGTCAGAACTAGCTGATCCGACACAGGGAGGTGTAACTCGTGCAGGTCAGGTGCTGCTCCTGGGCACAGGACACCCGCCCTGTGTGACACTAGGCTTGGAGGACACGGCCAGACTCTCAGCTGATATGGGGTCACCAGCAGCTGGATGGCTCAGGGCTGCCAGGACGCAGGGCAGGAGGGCACCCAGCCGGAGGGATAGGGAGGGTGCACAGAGCCCTGGAGGGGCCAAACTCCAGCCAACCCAGAGCACAGCGAGGGGGCAGCATGGGGCCAAAGGGGGGGGGAGACCCCACCACCTGGGTGAGGAGGGCCCGGTGGGGACCAGGCACAGAGAAGGGGGCAAGGCAGCTGGCCTCCAGGATCAAGGGGCCGTGCAGGCTTCAGGGGGTCTTAGTGACAGGGAAGACTTCTCAGAGCCATCCCCAGGTGGAGGGCTGCTTGGTGAGGGTCAGCCTCCAGCCAGAGGGGCTGCATCGCTGGCCACCGGGTCCTGTGCCACATGGATTCCCCTGTGGACTTCGGGTTTCCTTCTGGAAGGTGCAGCCGGGGAGGTGAAAGAGATCAGCACATGTTCAACAGAACACAGACAAGCAACAGGTCCCATGCTAAGCGGGCTGATGAGGTCCCCACGCCTCAGCCCCTTCCCACTCCTACCAGTCCCCCTGCCTGTGCCACCCGGGTCGCAGCGCACAGTGGGCACACAGCCTGGAACGCTCTCCCACCTCCCGTGACCATATCACAGCCTCAATGTGACGCCCATCAGACCACCAGCTTCCCTCCCGTCTTACTTCAGATCTTTATTGTTTGTGCTCATGTCACAATTTCTATACTCACGTGTTTTCCGCTTAGCATCTCCGTCCCCAACCATGTTCTTCCAGGCCGGGGAGGCATGTACTCACCACCCCACACCCAAGTGCAAGCACGAGGCCTTCAAACGCCCGCCTTGCAGTTCCGAAGGACGGCAAGCCTCCATCCCCAGTCTGGCCCCTGGAGTTCAAGATGGCCCGGGGCTCCTGGACTGGCCAAGAATGAGAGGAGAACGGGTATCTGGGCCTCAGGAAAGGGTGGGAACGGCCCAGCTGGTGGTGGCTCAGGCAAGTGTGCAGCGAGGGCTCCCAGGAGTGAAGAGCAGAGGGACACAGATGGGTTTTGGGAGACCTGACCGCTAGGAGGGGAGGGCAGGAGGCGCGGGAGGACCCTGTTCAAGGCCAGGCTGAGGAGTGCTCGCCCTGCCCCGGTCTGGAGGAACCTACCAGCGGCACACACCACACGCACTCTGAGATGGAACGCCTTGAGTGACCCCGGCAGACCCGTCCAGCGGGGCAGCATGCCCAGCACGGCGCACACATCCTGCAGCCGCAAGACACGCGTGCCCCGCCACGTTTCCGGGAACGTGGCAGGGGGCCACGCAGCAGCTCGGGAAGGCGGGGATGCAGAAACGCTCTCCCAGAGGCAGTCCTGTGCCGTAGGCGGCTTCTACTCCCGATTCCCTGCCAAGTGAGGCTCTGGCCACCACAGGGGTCCGGAGCGCCTGCCTGGAAGCCATTCCAATGCACACAGCCCACTGCCAATCCCAGAGCACCCACGAGAGCGGGACGCTAACCATGGCTTCCAGAGAGCCCTGGATTCCCCTGCTGGAGAGATCCAAGACAGCCGGTGGGAGCCCGCTCAGCATCTGACTGGTCGGGTGCTCCCAGCAAGCCCGACCTTCCATTTCCTCCCCAGTAAAAAGGAAGCCACTGACCTCTGCCCTGCCCTGCCTAACGGGCAGAACCTAAGGAGACACAGGTGCAAAGCAAGCGTGAACTCCCCTGCCGTGCGCCTTCCTTCACGGGGGGGTCGGGGGGGGGCGCTCGGGCAGGTCTCCCTCCTGCCGAATATTCAGCCGGGGTGGAGAGCCGTGGTGCGGCCTTGTCCAGTGCTGGGAAAGGCCTCTCTGACAGACCCCGGCTGAGATTCGCACCACGATGCGCTTTCCGAAGCTGCGCGCGGAACACAGGGTGAAAGCGGAGGAGGTCAGCAGCCAGGGTCTCCACAGAAGTCGGAACTCAGACAGGCCGCCCGGCACGCGACGGGCCGTGTGAGCAGAGGACACCGCTGCACGCCTGGTCCTGCTGACTCACAGGAATCCCAGGAGAGGGCCCTAGCCTCCTGGTGAGGGAATGGGCCAGCCCGGAGCCCCGTGTGCACGGGGGCGCCCTCCCACCGTGGGGCCAGCTTTGCCCGCACAGGGAGGGCAGGTCTCGGGGACAGCAGCGTGACCACAGGCTCTGTCAGTCTTGCCGCGTCCTAGCTGTGGCATGACGTGTGCCACGGGCAGGGGGAAGGAAGGGAGAAGAGGACAGAGGTGGGCGGCACCTCCTCTGGGGGTCCTGCTCAGGCTCACCGGCGGGGCTGCCTGGGCGAGGGAGCAGTGAGCCTCACCCCGGCGCCCCCCGATGCCTGGGCCGGGTGGCACGCAGCTGTCTTTATGCATGCCATCTGATTCCCATCCTAAATACCTCCAAGTGTCGTTACACGTTTCTCTGAAAAATAAAAATACAAACCCAAACAACAGAAACGAACCAGAGGAGGAGGAATGGGAAGAATCCATTCAGAGGAGGGGCAGGTGGTACGGGCCAGGCGTCCGCAGCCCGGCCCCCGACCGCGTGCCCCGGCACCGCCTTGGATGAGCCTGCGGATGGCCGGGTCCGCGCCATACACACTCCTGACTGACCTTGAGATGTGGAAGGAGAATTACCCTCGCAGTCTCAATTCAATCCCACCATGATGAATAATCTGATTTAGCTGATCCGTTCCCAGCCTGCGAACACACAGGTGGGGCTGCCTCCAAATCGCAGGTGCAGGGAGCCCATGTGAGGTGAGCCCTGCGTCCCCCAGTGCTGGTGCACCAGGCACACGGCAGAATGAGCTCGCCACCCACCCAGGCCACCGAGACTCAGCAGGTGAGGACTCGGCAGAGGCAGAGGGCACTCGGACCCTCACGTCCTCCAGGGCCACGGCCACACCCCCTGGAGCTGCCGACTGCATCCCTGAGGATGAGGGTCTGTGCACAGCCCCAGGCATAACACAGGGAGTCACACAAGGAGCCGGGAGCAGGGCCGGGCGGGGAGCCCATCCAAAGGTGCCATGCTCCTCTCCTACCTGTGCTCAGCTAACCATCCATCCCCTGCTTCTGGTACAGCTACACCTGCTCATTCATGTGACGTCTGCGGCCGCTTTCATGTAACCGATTCTGTGGCCCGAAAGGGCAAAAGCCATTGACTACCTGACCCCCTGTGGACACCGGTTCCCTGCCCTCCACCACGAGTGCCAGACTGAAGGCCTGGAAAGGCCTGAGGAAGGGAGGCAGACAGACCCAGCCAAGGCGCTCCCCGCCAACGTGCTGAGGGCCATGGGCACACCTGCCGGCTTGGCGGGCCCGGGGCCGTGTGCATGTGGCATCCGTTCCTTTCCAAAGAGATGACCCCTGAATGCACCGTCCCTCATGACTGGCACCTGCTTGCCCACTTCCATACCTTCCTGTAAGACCCCCAGATTCTCTCATCTGCACAGGACCAGAGCAGCTCCAGTCTGAGGCCACGGCCACCACGCCCCATGTGACGGCGACCACTGGAGATGTGTCCGGGGCAGCTCCGAAGGCGGGCTGCATGAGCACTGGGGCTCCGCGGAGGAGCGGACCTGGGTGTCCTCCCACCTCCCACGGACTGAAGGGGGTGGGGGATGCAGCCACCCTAGAAGGGGCTCCCACCCAGCCTCTCCCAAGTTTCCAAGGGAGGGCAGGAGGCCAACAGAGGCCCGGCCGAGGCGGGAGGCATCGAGGTGGGAGAGGAGGTGGCAGATGAGCCCGCAGAATCTCCCCCACATCTGTGTCTGGCGCCAGCCACCGGCCCATTAGCAGCTCCGCGGCGGAGGCACCCGACGTGCAAGGATCGATGGACCGCCGCGGTCCGGCTCACGCGGCACAGCCCACAACGAGCACCTGCGCACAAGCGCTGTCCTTCCAGACGCCCGGCGGTGCCTGATTAATAAAGCCATCCTGCCTGTTCACTTTCCCATCGATTTTGTTGTCCTCGACCCAAAGCACAAGTCAATACCCAGTTAGGTGTGGCCCCTTTGTGGGGACAGCCGCTGTCCCCCCCACGCCAGGGAGGAGCCCCCACCAGGGGTGCAGGACACGGGGGCCGCGTGGGAGCATGCTGGGGAGGAGCGCTCCCTCCCCGGGGCGACTTCCAGCTGCCCGTGGCTGCAAGCTCTCTAAGGGCTGGCACCCCACTAACAAACATCTCTGAAGCATTTCCCATGCCGAACAACAGAAGCGAAAGGAGGAAATCATTAGTTTCTCTTCTACGATTTTTTTGGTGAAGCTGAGACGGGAGAGGCGTCTGCTCACCCATCACCGTGTCAACACAGCAGCTCACTTACTAACCCCACTTCCTGCGCAGCCCAAGGCTCGGGGGCCTGGAGAGCTGACACTTGAGAAACGCCAGCTCCAAGCAGTTTATTTCCTCTTGAACTTTAACAACCGACTGAGACAGAAATGACCTTTAGAAGGAAGGGCTAGCGCCTGTCGGGGCTGCGGGGGCACGGCTATGCTCCGCGGCAGGAGGGGCGCTGGGCAGGCTCCGCGTGCGGAAGCCACTGCCTCGGGGCCACGCCTCTGTGGGGGGCCAGGGGCCCGGGCAGAAGGGCTCCCAGCTCTCCCGCCGAGGCAGGCTGGCGTGGGGGCTCCAGGCACACCCGGATGACCGCCTGCATCGTGTTCCCTGGGGCCAACAGGCACGTGGGACCACAGCCAGCTTCAGACCTGACCGAGGACACGAAGACTCCCCGACACACTGCGGTGAGCCCTGCACATCACCTTGCAATCTGTGCACCTGAGGCGGGTCTGAACGAACGGTGCCGGGAGGGCGGCGGTCACGGGGTGGCGGTGGACATTCAGCTTTATTCCCCAGACCGGACAAGACGGTTCCAAGTTTGGAAGTGTCTGAATCGATAGTGTAGAAAAACAAAGGCCTGCTGTAATTACAAATACTTTGCTAATTTTCTGAAATCCCTGGAGGAGAAAAGGAGCCTGGCCAACGGAGAGGACAGTCATGGAGTGCCAGGCATGCCATGTGGCCCCACTGCCACGCTCAGGAGAGGAACCAGTGACCTGCAGGTGGTGAGCGCCCACAACACCCACCGGGCAGGGCGGCACAGGGACACCCAGCAGCCCATCCACCAGAGCAGATCCCAGAGGCGAGCACCAAGAACAGCCAGCCTCCCAGGCCATCCCTGCCGTGCCCCCAAACCTCCCCGAGGCTTCCACGGCCAGGTCCCAGGGAGCACCGTCAGGCAGGAAGGAAGGAGGCGGCAGACAGGACAGAGGCAAGGGTGTGATCTCAACAAGGGAACCGGCCTGCTGCGGCCCACCTTTCTTCCCTCCGGAGACAGGGACATAGCCCTGAGCCTGCAGGAGGCACGATCACTGGCCCCAAGACAGCCACAGACTCACTGTTCACGAAGCTGACAAATCAGTGCACACTGAGTGTCAGGCACCAGCCTGGGGAGAGCAGACATGGGGGGACAGCCCTTAAGGAGCTCACGGGCAAGACAGAGGGCATGATGGCTCTGAGGAGAGACGTCTTACCAGCAGAGGCCAAGAGGACAGGCAAAAGGACTTAAAATCCCATAAAACGCCCCAAGGCCCAGCCTTGCTTTTGCCCACTAAGGCTCCAGCAACCACCTACATACAGAAACCAATGACCAGATGATCCCCACACTGTGTCCCGTGGCCCCAAGTTCATCATGGCCATGCTCCCACACATCAGACACGAAGACCTGGTGACTAGAAGCCCGTGTCCCCCAAAGTGACCCCTTCACGGCCAATCACACAACCGGCAAACTCCAGGGAGCAATGGCGAGTGGGTGCCCCCGCTGCAGCACCCCATTCTGACACCAGGGGATGCAGCCCCAGGAGCCTGAGTCACGGCCCTGTGCCCACCAAGGAGTGATGAGCACCGAGTTCAGACTGCCCCGAGGTCCCAGTGAGCTCTCGTCTACTCCAGCACCGAGCACACTCCAGGAGCGCCCTCCACATGCCTGCCCCTCGTCCTCAAACCGCCAGGGGCCAAGGACCTGCCCCGTGCTGCGCATCTGTGTTGTGCATCCCCCCGACCCCACTTACACAGAGAGGGGGGCATCTGCTCAATGAGCCTCTCAGTCACTAACACTACAAAACCATTTGTAAAATAACCGACTTGCTTTTTGAGATAAAAATCTACACAAAAGGAAGTTCACCATTTTAACCGTGTTAAAGTGAACAATTCAGGAGTTTTTAGTATATTTGCAATGCTGTGCAAACATAACATGAATTCAAGAAGACTTCTTCACCCCAAGCCCATGGGCGGCCCCTCCCCAGCCCCAGTGCCCATAACCTGCTGTCTGTGTCTGTGCGTTCACCCAGTGTGGACGTTCCATCCTGTGGAATCGTGCACACGGGCCCCTTTCACTGAGCACCACGGGTTCAGGTCCGTCCTTACAGTACGTCCACAGGACAGGTGCACCATGCCTGGCTTAGGGGCACGTCACTTGGCAGACATTTGGGTTCTGTCCGCCTTCTGGCTCCTGTGAGCAGCACCACTCTGAGCACTCCAGGGCAGGTTTTCGGGTGAACATTCAATCCCCTCGGGAACAGCCCTACATGGACATGCGGGACATGCCCGAGGACCCGTCAGACTGGTTCCCACAGCGGCCGCACCCCTCGCATCCCGCCTACGGTCTGTGAGGCTTCCCTTTCCCCACAGCCTCAACCGACGCTGGTTACTTTCCATTTTCTTACGTTCACATTCTAGAGACGTTACGTGTCAGGACGCACGATTAGAGAAGTTCACTGTGCCAGGAGCTACGTCACCCTCCCCCAGCTGCCGGTCGTCCCAGCAGGTGTGAAGTGGCGTCTCACAGTCGTTTCAACGCTCTTCATGGGACCGTTGTGCATCTGTAGAAACGTCTACTTAAGTTCTTTGCCCTTTGTGTTTGCAGTAAAATATACATAGCATACGTTTTAACCACTGCTAAGTACATACTCCCGGGGCATTGAGCACATAACGCTTGTGCACCCGCCACCACCCGTCTCCAGAATGTTCCATCTTCCCACACTCAGACCCTGTCCCCATGGAACACTGACCCCTCCCTTCCCCCAGTCCCACCATCTACTGTCTGAGTTTGAAGACACGATTCCAGGGACCTCATACGAACAGGATCCTACAGCGTCTGTCTTGTGTCCGGCTTCTTCCACTGAGCACCATGTCCTCAAGGCTCATCCACGCCGGAGCAGGCACCAGAATTCCCTTCCTTTTAAAGGCTGAGTGATAACCACACTGTCTGGACACACCCCTTTCTTTAAATTAGTTAATCAATTCACCTGCTGACGGGCCGGTGGGCTGCTTCCCGCTGTGGACCACCGCGAACACTGCGCTTACGGGCATGGCTGTGCAAGCGTCTGCTCGAGCCACCGCGTCTTCCACGGCTCCCGCACCACGTTACACGGAACGGTTGCCATTTCTCTACTTCCTCGCCAATGCTTGCTGTATTCTGGTTTTTTGATAGTTGCCACCCTAACCACATCGCATACGGGCCGTCTGCATGTCATCTGCGGAGGGATGTCTGTTCAGGCCCCTTGTCCATTTTTAAATTGAGCTGTGAGAATTCTTTATACGTTCCGGATGGTAGATCCTCATCAAATACACGACGTGCAAGTCTCTTCTCCCATTCTGTGGGCTGACTTTTCACTTCCCTAACAGTGTCCTTTGACCCATTAAGTGTTTAATCTCGATGACACACTCTGTGCTTCTGGCATCGTATTTAAGAAGCCACTCCCTAGTCCAAGGTCACAAAGCCTCAGGACACCAGTGTTTCTTCCAAGAGTTTGAAGTGTGAGCTCTTGCATTCAGCTCTATGACCCACCCGAGTCACTGTGTGCGCGCTAAGGCAGGGGCCCAAGTGCGTGCTTCTGAAATAGCGCACCATAAGATGAGGTAGAAAGGGACTCCTCCCCTTCCGCGTTTTGGAATAGTTTGAGAGAGATCAGTGTAAGTTCCTTCTTTAAACGTAAGGTACAATTCTCCAATGAGGCCATCTGGTCCTGGGACTTTATTTGCTGGAAATACTCTGGTTGCTGATTACTAATCACATAGGCCCATTTGTAGTTCTCACGTCTTCGATCCGTTCTGGCGCTGTGTGTTCCACCGAGACGGGTTCCACCGAGACGGTCTAACGTGTGGGCGCACGACCCTCCATGATGCTCTCACAGGCCTTTCTTCCTCCATGGAGCCCGTAACGATGTCCCCACTCCCA
Source organism: Halichoerus grypus (assembly GCF_964656455.1). Classification (NCBI taxonomy): domain Eukaryota; kingdom Metazoa; phylum Chordata; class Mammalia; order Carnivora; family Phocidae; genus Halichoerus; species Halichoerus grypus. The sequence continues at coordinate 1,550,035 of NC_135717.1, forward strand.
CTGCTGCTTTGCTGACACTTCTCTCCCATTTGCTCAGTCACTCCAGCTAAAGGTTTGTCCGTTTTATTCGTTTTTTTCAAATAAATAACTTTCTATTTGTTCTTTTCTTTGTCCTCTCTTCCATTCATCTCTAATTTTTATTATTTCCCTCCTACTTCCTGTAGATTTAGTTTGCTCATCTTCTTCCAGCTTGCTAAGGTGGAAAGCTATCGATTTGAGATCTTTTTTTAACGCAGGCCTTTAGAGCTGTAAGTCTCCCTGTGAGCACTGCGTGTGCTGCGTGCACATCCCACTCATCCCGTGGTCATTTCTAATTTCCCGTGTTTCTCCTTCGACCCATCGGTATTAGGGAGTGTGTGGTTTCATGTCCACCTGTCTGTCGATTTTCCAAATTTCCTTCTGTCGCTGACTTCTAACATTCATCCCTTTGTGGTAGGAGAACATACTTTGTGTGACTCTGAACGTTTTAAACAAGGCTCACTTGGTGGCATAACTTGCGGGCTACCCTGCGGAACACCCCGTGGAAGCTGGAGAGGATGCGGGTTCTGCCGTCAGACGGTGCACCAGAGACGCCCCCAGCCTCAACCTCCTCACCCACAAATGGGATAAAAACCCCGACCTCATGAGCTTCTTACACCAATTCAAGGAGGGGAGGCCCATCAGGTAAGTGAATACGTGGGCACAGAAGCAAGGCAACATTCAAGGTAAGCTCACAGGACACCAGGGCCTAGTCCTTCCTCATTAGGCACGCTGGCTCGCCGTGCCGATGCCAGGGTGACGCTGTGATCTACCATGAAGTCTAACACGGAACCTCAGTGGCAGGTGGGGGGCAACAGACCCACAGCACAGGCACGGGAGGAGGCTCAGGGCCCCGCCTCCCCGCGGACGGACTAGGCCCAGAGACCACGGGGGGCAGGACCTCCGGTGCTTCTGGGAGGACGCGGCAGGCTCGGTCCTTGCTCCCCCCGGCAGCCTGCAAACACGGACCAGGAGCCACACACTGAAGGCCGAGGGCTTGTCTCGGTGAGTCATCCTGCCTCCCGAAGAGCCCCCTTCCTGTGTGCGCATCACCAGCGCCTTTCAGGATAAGAACCCCGCTCAGCAGTCCCACAGCAAGAGGAGGAAGCAGGCTGGTGACAAAGAAAAGTGCTTCCCTTCACACAATCTCTTCACAGGAAATGGATTTCAAAGTGGCCATCTGTCTACGAGATTAGCATCCCAAAGCTACACAACGACACAAGCAAGGAGCGGGCTCTGGCTGAGCCCAAACTTCATCACGGTAGTAGAAAAAGTCCCATTTAAATGATAATAGTGTGAGGTGCTTATGGAGCATTTTTCCGGAAAGAAGATCCCAACTGCACCTCACTGCTTCCTGGCAGAGCAAGGACTAACGGGCGGGCCCAGGGGGCTGGAGCACGCCGGCTCCTCTCCCTGCAGGCCCCTGTCCTGTACCTAGCCAGGCTGAGTCACTGAGAACAGGACAGCAAGCTGGGGCACCCTCAGGAGGTGACGGCTTGCTCAGGCTGAGCCCCAGTCTGCTTGGGGCACACCCGCCTGAGGGAGACCTCACCTGCCTGCAGCCTCTCTTCCACGGCCTCTCCCTCCCCCGGCCGCCGCCACAGCCGTCCACTCCTTTAGACGCCCCTTTCCTTCCCCACTGCTCTCTCCCTCGCCTCTCCCGCTGTGTCTGCCACCCAGCCCAGCTAGACCCAGCTCCCTAGTTCCCACAGCATCTCAGCACAGCACGCAGTGGGCCCCTTCCTCCATCCCCACCAGACGGTGAGCTGCGGGAGGGCAACACCATGCACGGCACCCAGCACCTAGGAGGTGGTCAGCAGAACATCTTGAACTAATGAAGGGCAGACAAGGAGTTCAGTGCACCCCAGGGCCGGGCGATGTGGGGGGGGGGGTGCAGCAGGGGAGTGCCACGTGCTTGCCGGGCATCTGCCAGCACAGGCCCAGGAACGCTGCAGGCAGACGCCGCACGCGGCCACAGGAACCAAAGCCAGGCGCGTCCTCATGCTCAAAACAAGGAAACGGGACTGAAAACTCCTAAACCAGAGGCGCCCGGCGTCGAGAAAATACTGGCTGTCCACAGAATCTTGTTAGGACAACCAGAATCTCTGGAACACACAGTGAGAGCCCACTGCTCCGATCACAAGACGGCCTCGGCGGTCAGGGGTTCTAGACACAAGAACCAGAGCCATGAGAGAACACACCGCGGAGACCGTTAAAGACAGAGGAAAGAGGACGTCCCCTCTGCACTCACTCAGAAACAAAAACAAAACAGAAACGCTGAAAGAAAAGGCTCATGGACTCAACTAGATGACAATTAAAAATTAATGTCTGCAGGAAAATATCACGAGCAAGTAGAGGGAAATGTGTAACTGGGAAACCATATTTCCAGACAAAGGGCTAATTTCCTCGAGCTATTAAAAGCTCCTCTAAAAATTAATTTTTAAGAAAACAGAAAAACAGGACAAAGGTCATGAGCAAATAAGGTGAAAAATACGTAAGTCACGTCTCTGTTGAGAGCACCTGACAAAGGACGACAGCCGATGGGTCGGCAAGCGCTCGAGAAGGGGCGGGGCGTGCGGGGTGACGAGGAAAAGGCGCGGGAGCAGCCCGGGCAGCCACCCCGGCCTCCGCGGCACCGACACGACCCAGCCCGGCGGCCGATGCTGCGCGGAGCACACGCCAGCACACGCCACGTCCTGGGCCAAGGCTGCGCTCAGACAGACCCGCACAGAAACACTGCCCACGCATGTTCCAAGCACGCAGGGACCGACAAGCCACGGGGACCCCGCCAGAACCTCGCCGGGCAGCAAGGGGGACCGCACCCACCCAGCAGCCGGGGGCAGGGCAGGCACTGGCGGGGAGGGCGCGCGGGGAACCCGACTTCCCGAGACGAGTGTGCTCGAGGGCAAGTGCTGGGTCGTACGTGGGTGTCAGCATTTGACTGATGTGAGGACACCTCGATAAGGCGCTATTCAAGAGGAAATGCCGACACACCGTGTTCCCCTAACGCCAGACATCAGACAGCTGCGACCAGGCCGCAGGAAGGGGGCGTCCTCATTGCGCGGGAGGGCTCTTCCCTGTAGCCCGGCCTGAGACGTGGGCAGCTCGAGCTCCATGGGAGTCCGACGCCCATGCTGGAGGGCGCAGCCAGAGGCCTGCTTCCTGAGACTCCGCCAGGGGTGTGGCAAGTACACTCCCAAGGCCTGCCCCACAGAGCTGTATCCAGCCAGGACACCTGCCAGGGAGGAAGGGAGTCCCGAAATGCACCAAACCCAAAGGCAGGAGGAAGGGGATGAAGCCGGCCCTCGGGAAAGGATCACAAGCAGTAATTACAAAGCTTCACCTGGGCCTCAGCCTCAGAACTAACCAAGTCCCGGTCACACGGGGACTAAAGACAAGAGCTGCCAGAGTCCCTCTAATTAGAGACTCCAGACAATCACTCAGTCGGTGACAAGGAGCAGGACAAGGACAGAACAGGAGATGGCCAGAGACGAATGCACACAGCAGGGGCACCGCCCACCCCCTCCCACGGGCCCGGGAGATGCCTCAAAGGGGACGGACCGCGCCCCCCAACCGCTCTGCTCCTCTCAGGCTGAAAGAGAAGGTGGCAGAGGAATGGGGTGCCCTGAGCCAGGGCAAGGAGCAGCTAGGAACACTGAGGTCACAGACGAGCTAAAGCATGGAGCCTTAGAGGAAACAAGACTGCCGGGAATTTGAGATGAGTGGGGCCAAGATGGTGACCACGCATCTGGAAACAGGACTTCCAAGTTCACCCCAGTTCCTCCCTCTGCAAGTCTACACACGGGGCTGGGGCGCACAGGAGCTGGGACCATTCCATGCCGGGGCCACGAGGGCGGAGGCTCCACGGTCTGTCTCGGCCCACAGCACTGAACGTGAGCAGAACAGCAGGACGTGGGGACCCAAGTAAAGCACCAGCACCGCGCACGGAGTCCTGCCCACGCTGAGCACAGGGTGCTGTCCCACAGGCCTGGGGCGGGGTTAGCACAAGTGTGCCCCTCAAGGAGAAGGGTCTGATGAAAACCGTCCAACCAGCGCGGCACAAACAGACTGGGGTCAGAAACCTGGCTGCCGCGGGAGGGGTGGTGCGGATGCCCAGCAGGTGCTGACAGAGAACGTCCTGCCAAGCAAGGGACCTCGGCCGTGCTGACGTGGGTCATTCCTATTCCTATTTCCCACGTGAACCTCTGAGAGCACGAGTTCCTGGCCGAGTCACACGGCGCATGAGGGATGGAGCCGGACCTGCGCCCACCCAGGGCTGCAGGTTCCCATCGGCCTCCCGTCACTGCTGAACAAGCACCAGGACTCCCGCACACTAAAATGGCACAGACGTGTTGTCTTATGGGACACCGTGCGATCTTTCCCTGCTAAGGACTCCTCCCAGGGAAACGGTCAGTGATGCAAACAGAGGTTTGGGGACGTGCGTATCAACCAGAGTGCTGTTTAGAAAATGGACAAAATGAAAAAAGTATCTAACAAGTTTGGGTCAATAAAGCATTCGTAAAGAAAGTTTACAGCCAAAAGTTAGGTTTTAAAAGAATATCTACCATAGAAAATGCTAACAAGGGGCATCTGGGTGGCTCAGTCGGTTAAGCGTCTGCCTTCGGCTCAGGTCGTGATCCCAGGGTCCTGGGATCGAGCCCCACATCAGGCTCCCTGCTCTGCGGGGAGCCTGCTTCTCCCTCTCCCACTCCCCCTGCTTGTGTTCCCTCTCTCGCTGTGTCAAATAAATAAACAAATAAATAAATAAAAAGAAAATGCTCATGAGATTAAACAAAATAAGAAAACCCAAACCACGCACCTCACAAGGTATTACATTTTCCTAAAAACATCAGGAAAACAGCTTTTCTATATGAGGAAGGGTCTCAGCCAACACATTCACCGTGGTTTCACTGGACGGAGGACTGTAGGAAACCTTTATTCTCAGCTGTCCTGGTTTTGTTTGGCTTTGTTTTTGTCAAATGCTGTAAATGAAGATAGATTCCTTTTGTAATCACAATCCAAAAAAGTTACTCAAATGAAGGGCTGACATCACTCTGGCCTCCCTCCCTCCCTCCCAGCACGTGGGCAAGGCAGATCCAGCACACCTGGGGGAGAACCAGCCCCGCCGCCGGCGCGTCTACAACCCACGGCACGCACACAGGGGCCGTAGACGCCGGGCTCCGGCCAGCCAGAGGAGCCGGGATGAGGTGGCCGGGAAAACTCAGGAGTGCTGACCGGGGCCGGCGGGGCTGGGGAGGCGCTCCCCTGAGAAGAGCGCAGCCAGCTGGGAAGGCGCGGGACGGCAATGTCAGGACGCCGTCTGAACGCACCGAAACTGCTCCCAAGGACGGGAAAACTGGAGAGACAAGCGGTACAAAGGAAACCATCACAGAAGGGGAAGAGCCACCCACCCCAGAAAGGATGACCCCTGACGTGGGGGCTCGGGGGGTGGCGGCAAGCAGGGAGACGGCGAAGACGGGGAGGAAGTCACAGGCAGGGCTGGGGAACCACGGCGGGCTCCGGGGGCCGCTACACAGACTGTTCAGCTCCCCCTCAGACAGGAAGCCGTTCCAGGGTTCCAGCAGAGCCCGCCGTGACCTACATTTTTACAGCCGCGTGAACGCTGCTGGTGTGCGGGCGAGGGCATCCTCGGGGCATAGCCAGGGGCGTCACGAGAAGGCCAGCGGTCAGCGTGACAGTGACAGCAACAGAGGGGTTCAGTCCCAGACACTCTGAGATCCGGCAGATCCGGCCTCGCTGCCATTCCCCACAGCACGCCTACCTGGCAGCCGGGCTGGTCCCACGATGTGCCTTTTCGGCTCCTGCCCTGCCCCCCCAGCGCCTGACGCACTGACCTCGGCAGCCCCCACAGTGGGGCCTGACTGTGCCCTGGCTCAGTCCCCGCTGCCCACAGACCACAGACTCCACTCCTCTCGCCCCCTCGTCGGCCCAGTGCGAAGTCCAGCATCAGTGGCGAGAACCACTCCTTGCACTCGGCTGCACCTCTGCCCCCTCCCGACTGCACCGCAGGGGCTGACGACGCATCTGTCGCACCCCCGCAGCAGCACCGATGAGCATCGCTGAGGGGAACACTGGGCCTTGCTGGCTGGAGACTCCCCCATGCCACGACCCTGGCCCACTGTCTCCCACGGCCATCTCAGGCCCCCATCTCCACCAACCTCAGGTTCGGCTGTGGAATCCTGCTTTGCATTCTGTTGAGAAAACGGACCAAACCACACCTTCCTTCCCCTGGGTCCACTCCCTGCATCCCCTCCTGCTGGCCCGGGCAGCTGTCCACGTCCCAGCCAAGGCAGACCCTGATGCCACCCCCTCTCATCAGTGACATGCTCATCTCCGGCAAGGCCCGCTGTCCGGGCCGTCCCCGTTAACACGTATCCTAAACAAAGCCTGTCTCGTCGGCACATATGCCCTGAAGACCCTGGCCCGACTGGCCCATTCCCTTTGCAGAAACCAACCAAGCCACCTCGCTAGGGCTCTGGCCATGCTCGCTCACTCGCACCCCCACAGAACCCATTACTGTCAAGGCCACCACGAACTCCACGCTGCAAACTCCCAAAGGGTCATCTTACCGGGTCAGCCTGAGTCAGCCACACGTTGGTCAGCCCTGCTCCGTGACACACCCTTATCAGTGGCTCCCAGACCCCCCTCAATCCAGCCTCCTCCAGGGCTCAGCCTCCTGGCCTCATCCTCCTCTGTCTACGCTCATCAGAAGGAAACGAGTGGACAGACGGGCTAAGAAACTAAGGGAACAGCGGCAAACATGTACAGCGATCACAACAGTCCAGCAGGGGAAGGTGGTCTTTTCCCTAACTGACCAGGTTGACTGGTCCACCTGGAAAAGTAGGATTCTGAAACCCTGCACCTCACACCATGCCACACACGTCAGGTGGACAGGGGATCTAGACACGAAGGGCAAGACGAGAAAGCTTTCTGAAACAAACACAGAAGGTGTTTCTAGGTAACCAAAGATTTCTTTAAAGACACAAGGAGAGGTCACTGCACAGAAAAAACTGATGAGTTGGGCTCGACGAGAACAAGTCTGCTACGGATACAAACACACACAAGTTACCTGAGGACCTCGTACGGATCAGTACGTAAGACGCAAACGGCACGACGGGGGAACCGCGCACATCGCACGAGTAGACACGCGGGTGCCTGCCGCTGGAACGGGGGGACAGACGATGCGAGCCGGGCTCCCCGCACAGCACAGGGACCACAGGCTGCCGTCCGCGCCCCCGGGGACCCCGCCCTCCACCAGCGCAGCACGGGCTCACCAGCAGCCCAAGCTGAGAACCACTCCAACGCCCGCCAACAGCAGAGCGGTTTAAATCCCAGGGAGCGGTGACAAAGGGCACAGGGCGACACACGGCACAGGACCCTCGTCCTGCATGTGAGCGCAGGACCGCACACACGTCCGTGCCGTTCTGCAGGGGGGTACCACGTGACTCCACCGAGGCAGCGTGGGCACCAGGCCGGACCCCCCTCCGACACTGACAGCCAGGCTGCGATCTCCAGGAACAGGTGAGGAGACGGGAAAGCGCAAGACGCCTCTTCAGGGGCTGGGGACCATCTGCTTCTTGACCTGGGAGCTGGATACACCGTTCACGGGAAATTTGTGCTTTTCTTATATATGCTACTGTTTTTCTTTTTAAGTTAGGACAACAACACTTAATGCCTCAAACTGAAAAATAGTTAAAAAACTGATTACAAAAATTTTTGTAAAATAAAACATCTCTTGACTTTTTTTTTAAAGGAAGTTTTTTCTACCTTTTTCATGCCCACCCTTCCTTTAACTGCAGACCACGTGGGTCCGCGTGCTCCCGGAGACAGAGGGGGATCGGTCACTCGCGAAAGCAAAGGCAACACGATGAGCGCTGACTGGGGAGATGTGAGTGGCGCCGGTCATCACTAAAACAAGACAATGCGACGCATGGCGGGGAGGCCTGACGGGGTGAGGACACAGGTTCCAGGGCTCAGGGAGGCACGCACGTGCACAAGCCAGCCCGGCAGGGGAGGGGAACAGGGAGGGGGGCACCTGCAGAAGCCACAGTGTCCGTGGACATGCAAGCAGGCGGACAGGGGGCACGTACAGCACATTCAGGGGAACCACCCGGCACAGTACGGGGTGCAGGGTCTCCCCCGGGGAAGGCTGTGCTTCCCTGAGGAGGGGGAGAGAGCGTGTCATGACATCGCCTTGGAGGGCACAGAAATGAGGAAGCAGGAGCCACTCACGACAAGCGTGTGGTCCCCACCTGGACAAGGAGGACGGCCTCCAAGAGACTGGCCCATCAAAAGGCTGTCCTAGTCGGCCACAACCAGGCTTCCCAGGAGGAAAAGGAAGCCTTTCCTTCGTGTGGTGGGTCAGGTACAAACCCAGTCCCTCTTGAGCATGTGGGCTGTGGCCGTCTACCCCACAGCGTCCCCACCTGTGGGCTAATGCAGGAGATCTGGTTCCCGGGCACTTGCCACCCCATGGCTGAACGTGAACCTGACCTCTCGTTTTCACTCCCCAGCGCCCGTGTCTTTTCCTGCACTGCTCTGCACCAGGTTTTGCATTTTTCTGCTGCCCTCCTGGGATGCCCACTTCTGCTTTGCTCACCACGTGCAGGAGGCAAGGGGGCCGAGGCGACATCATGGAGTTCCTCAGCAGATGACACAAGGGCCCAGGCCAGGGTCACCAAGATGCAGCCTCCGTGGCAGAGGACTGTGGTGCCGGGAGAACCTTCTCGTGCCCGTTTCAGGCAGACCGGTCAACTCAAGCCCCTCCAAGGAACCCAACAATGGCCCCCAGGGCCTGGGCTGGCTCAGGCTGCACCGCCCACCACCACTGAACCCCAGGCTGGGCTGAGGGCACAGAGTAGTGGCAACTCGTGTGGGTCAGAACGTGGGCTCCAGTCCCAGCTCCCACCCCCGCCCGCCCCTGAGTGGCTGAGCGGCTCAGGACAAGGGTCTTCACTCCCCGCCTCGGTCTCCTTAGCCCGCTACGGGCTCCCTCCGTTGTGCCGGAAGTAAGACCAGCGATGTGAATGAGGGCTGGGCACAGAGGCGTGACCAGCAACGGAAGTCACCACTGCTGCAGAGACCCACTCTCAAAGCCGCACGGTGGGCCAGCACTCGATCCCAGGCAGCGGCCCCTGTGCCTCAGTTTCCCCCTTCCTACACACGGGGTGTCTGATGACCTCGGACACGGCCAGCTGCCACACGCACCAGCAACACAAGACCACGCCCAGCACGCAGCGCCTCTGGGGATGAAGGGAGGCCCGAGGGACAAGGACCCAGTCGAGTCCCTGGTAGAGCAGGCCCCGGGCTGCACAGCTCTGCCTTCTCGGGTCACCCTTAGTCTGAAGACACACCTCACTCAGCTCCACCTCGGAAGACTCCAGGACGGCCTCAGGGCCTGGGGTGACGTGGGCGCAGGCCTCCGCAAGAAGCCCACAGCGTGGCCCCATCAGCCAGGCTCCACCCCCAGAAGTGCTCCGTCCACACTGGTCTAGTCCTTGCGGAAGGCAGGACAGTGCTGGCGTCCACCCAGCGACAACACACCAGCTCGGAGCAGGCGGAAGACGGGGCTGCAGGGAGGGAGGCCAAGGCCGCAGCGTGGCGGAACGCAAGGGCCGCCTGACGGAAGCCGGCGGCATACAGCAGCCGTGACCGCAGCCCGGGAGGAGGCCGGGCACACGGCAGCATGCCCTCGTGTGTGCACGCAGTCCTACCCGGTTTGCGGGCGAGGGGCGTGAGCGACGCTGAGGAACACACAGCGTGCAGCAGTGCGGACGGGCACGTGCCCGCGGGGCTCCAGGCCGTGGAGACACACGGGCCAAGGGGACCCTGCACCTTACCCAGCGGCTACACGAGCAGAGAGAGAGCAACAGAGAGAGACAGCAGGTGCTGCAGGCCCGGGGGCTGCACAGGAGCCGGTGGAGGTGGGGGGACGACACGGTCCGGGGCCGGGCAGGACTCCGGAAACAAGGCACCTGGAGTTCAGCAAGTTCCAGCCGGAGCCAGGGCGACTTTCCCACCCCAGCCTGAGACGCCCGCCTGCCCACAGCACAGCTGGGAACGCCGGCCCTGTCCCCACGGAACTCGTCAGCAAGGGCGGCCGTCCCCACGGCGGCTCGCCCTGCCTCGGCTTCATCAGTATTCAGCAGCACTCCGCTCCCCTTCTTTTGTGCTGCAGAGATAAGCGGCATTTCTAATCTCTGCCATCTCCCAGCTGCAAATATTCAAGCGTTCCTTTCTTTTTATTTAAAAAGTAAAATCTCATTTTAGATTTGCAAGACAGACAGCTACCCGTCTCCACTGTACTAACAACTTGCTGCCCAGAAGCCAGGCAGGAGTGGAGAGTGGAGAGCGTGCATCAGGGTGGGAGGAATCAAAGCCCCAGGAGCCTGAACCAGAAGATCCACCTCTTCAAAATCCTCCAAACACGTTCAGGGCCTCCCTGCCTCGAGGTGGGAACCAGCTCAGCCATCACTTCCTGTTGGCAGCCCTGAGGACCAGGCCAGAGGTCCTGAGGGGTACACACTCCGCAAACAACCCTCCCAGAGGGCCCACCCGGCCGCAAGGCCAAGACGCAGGTGGTCCCGGTGCCCATGGAGCTCAAGAGGAGGGCTGGGTCCTCATGGGCTCACGTTCCACACGCGTTACTACCGCTGGCTGGGGGCTTCCCCTCCGACCACACACAGCCTAGAACCCTGGGGCGGGGGTGGGCACGGGTGTCCCATAACCACCTGTCAAGAGCCTGGGATGAAGAGAAAGCAAATGCCAGGCGCAGGCTGAGGTTCCAGGCCCACAGCCAGCGGCCCGGCGCGCCCCTGACGGAGACTGGCTGGGAAACAGGGAGCGGGCCAACAAAGCCCACCTGAATGCTGTCCGGGTTCCTGTTTACTCCCGAAAGCCCGTGCGAGAAAGCAGCAGCTTTGTGGATTCCGGCATTTTGGCAGGAACGAGACTGAAAAGAATGTCTCAGCTGCGCACGTCTGAGAACAAAGAGCCTGCTTCCTGAGCGCGATAAATGCGCTCAGGGTCCTGCTCTGAGCCCCGCCGACCTGGGACTGCCAGCTCCCAAGACCCCCACGCACACGCACCCACAGGTGGCCAGAGCCTGGCGCCGGCGCTCCCGCACACAGGAAGCAGGGGAGAAGCGTGGCGAGCCAAGCCTGGACCCCGGGCAATGACCACTAACCTCATCCTGGCAACTCGTCCTGCTACCTTCATCTTCAGTAGCTGCGAGGCATGGACGAGTTGGAGGATGGGAACGGAGTGCCCCCCGCCCCTGCCCGCAGAGAGCCCCTGGGGCGCAAGAGCCCTCGAGCATCTCTCCCTCAAGCTCACCTCCACTCTGCAGACATGCCTGACAAGTTGACACGGGTGTTAAAATTTTACCATTTACGTAACGGCTCAGTTATTAACAGAGTCTCATTTGCACGTGTCAGAGGAAGAGAAAAATCACCTAATTAACCACTTTCCCCATCAGCAAAAGGAAGGGAGTCGTGCTGCCAATTTGTTTCCAACTCCTCTCTCCCACCCTCTGAATCCGCTCCCTTTAATCAGAGAAGATTTACAATCCTCTGCCATGCGGGACGGGGAAGGCTCCCCTTCCAATTATGGGCGTCTTAAGTAGCCAACTTGAACAGTGTCGTTCTAAGCTCAGAGCCTGCCACCAAGGGGAGGCCCACGTCCGCGGCGCCCAGCAGATGCAGACGCCTCTGCTCCCGAAGGACACTGGGCCCGGGAGGCCATTCGGAGGCCGAGAGCACTGGGCCGGAGTGAGACCAAGAACAACGAGGACACTCTGTCCCACCAGCTGACCCGGCGAGCAGCTGTTGCTGGGCTGCGTGCTCCGCAAACAGGCACACGCAGCCCGAGCCCGCACAGGGCCTCACGCGCGCTCCGTAAACACTCGGATGGCACGAGGACACGCGGCGCACTCCGTGGCGTGGCGCAGGCAGCAGAGGGAGCCGCAGAGGCCTCGCTCACCCAAAGCCTTGCATCTGTGGTGTGGGCCTCTCAGAGCCCCTGAGCCCTCCTCCGTGGCACACGAGTAAGAGTCCGCTGCCACAAACAGGCTGCGGTGAGGGCGCGGGGGAGAACCAAGCCCTGCAGCTGCACCTGCCACCACCAGCCAGTGCACTGTGCGTCTAGACCACCCCGAGGCCTACCCCCAAAGACGGTGCGGCACTCTCTCCTCCTCCCTCGAGAAGGTACGCTGCAGAACAGGCGGGGTGGATGGGGTACTGCCCCTTCTCAGGACATCAGCCCTACATCCTAAGGAGAGCAAGGACAAGACCCTGGGGTCACACTCCAGCCCCCGTGCACACAGCCATCCAGGACCCCGTCGTGCAAGCCTGCCCTTGGCCTCGTTCTCTCCTGCCCACGTGCTCCCTCAGCCAGAGACACCCCCCCCCCACCGATGGGGAACTCCTATTTGTGCCCCAGGCCTCAATGTCAAGGTCACCCACTTCTGCGGGGGGCCTCCCCTGACAACCCCCAGCCAGCCGAGGCAGATCTCCCTTCTCTCTCGCGTCGTGTTCTGGGCTAGCCACCCCCAGAGCCATGATGGTGCAAGTGGCTCCTTGCCAGATGACCAAGTCCATGGGGCCTGCTCCCGGGACAGCACACGGCGCCCAACAACGCTCCATGACGGTGCTCCCGTCTCGGAGAGTAAATGCAGGAGCAAGGGAGTGGGGGGTGGAAAGCAGAGATAAAGCTCCCTGGAACGCCACCCTCCTTGGCTCACCATCTGACAGAGGCGGGCCCTTGGGAATCGGGCACAGCCCACCACCCAGCGCGTGTGGAAGGTGCAGACCGAGCTTCAGGGCTCCAGGACTCCACAGGCAGCAGAAAACTCCCCCTAGGTACTGCTGGTTAGAGAAAGGGAGGGCAGGGGCCCACCCAGAGCAGCCTGCCGCGCGGCACAGCAGACCCAACAGCGGAACAGGAGTCCCTCGGTGGCAGCCCGAGGCAGACGCCAGTCCCAGACAGTGCGCTGGACTCTGGGAACACGGGGGAGAGAGCACGAGACGGGGGAGCCACCAGGCACTCGAGTCCTGATCACAAGCTGCAAAACAGCCCCCCAGGCCTCGGAGAAAAGGCCCCCAAGAACCCAGCAGAAAATGAAATATTTAGCCAGTGTCTGAAAACCACCCATGAAGAGAAGACGTGTTGCTTCAGCTGCCTCGAGCAGAAGCATCTCCAGTCAGATGAGTGATGACCAGAGCCCCCTCCCTCAGGAACCGGCCGCACGCCCACGCGGGCCAGGCCCAGGGCGGAGAAGGTGACAGCAGGCCCCGCCCGGCCCTCTCAGAGGGGAGCCATCACAGGCAACTGGAGGACAGCCCAGGGATGCCGTGGCCCGCAGAGACCGCGGCTTTCCATCCTGGATCCACACGTCAAACACACCACCGCCTGCAGGAGGCAGCGCTCCCAGGAGAGGGGTCTAGCGCGCACGAGGAAGGACAGAATGTCGGCAGCAAGGACAGCCACACAACATGCTTTTGTGGACCAAGTGCCCCTGAAGCCAGCTCTTCCGTTTAAATGAATTTACTCCTCATTAAACTCTAAACCTGCAAACATAACTGTCTGATACTTACATGCTTCATCCTGACACCCCAAATGCCTTCTCTGTGGACGACAGCACCACCAAATCCCACTGTAATCACCCCAACCCAGGTGAGCCTGCTTTGCACGGCACATCCATCACCCAGCCCCACTCCGGGGCCTTGCGTGGCGTGGGGGGTTGGCCTGCCTCCACTGCCCACCTGTGATGCAAATGTCCACATCAGATGCCCCCAAGCCTGGGGGCTGGGTAGTCCTAAAATCCCAGCCAGAGGACGGTTCCTGGAGTCCGGGTAAGGGACACGCCCCTGCCCAATACTAAAACACAGCAAGACTTACACTCAGTGCGTTTCGAGCCCGAGATGGGGCCCCGCCCGAGCCACCCAAGGAGAATCCCTGCCTGTCCAGGGCCAGATGTGGGAGCAAGGGACTGGCAGCCTTCCCACAGCCGTCTGATGGGGAGACGTGCTTTGCCACCACGGCCCAGGACAGCCTTCTCCCTAAGACGACAACACAGGCATGTCTCCCTTGGGGAACGTCCCCAGCAAACAAGGAGGGCTGGTCCTCGATGCTGGGCAGCAAGTGATGTGAAGACAACAAAAGTACAAAGGCCAATCTGACTGAGGGGTCACGGACGGCGGTGCCAAAGGGCTGGCCCGGCACAGGGAGAGCACAGGGTGTCCTGAAGGGCGGAGGATCTGGGTGACCTCAGGGAGCAGCCCGAGAGAGGAGCCCAGCCAGGGACCAGCGGGGTTAGAGCGGGTCAGAGCGGGGCTCCGATGTCACAGAGACTAAGGGGCCGCCAGAGCGCACACAGGGCTCCCTCTGGAGAAGGGGTGTGGGGACACGAGCAGCAGCGGGGGGCGGGGGGCGGTCCAGGTGACAGGACGAGGTTTAGACCAAGCTTGGGGGGGGGGCGGGAAATGCAGGGAAACCTATGCTGCCCTGAGGCCCATGCACCGGCCACGAACCAGGAGGGGGGACAGAGTGGCTACACTCTGAAGAGAAGGACTGAGGACAAGATGAAGCCCTTTCTCTCTCCCCACGATGGCCTGGCTCCCCCGCGGGCAGCGGCCTGTCGGTCTTGCAAAGGCAGGCCTGGACCTCCCACTCACGCGCCAGAAAGGAACCACCCTCCAGACCGGGTCTCAAGAAGAGTCTCGTCCATCTTGACTCGGCATCACTGCTGAACCCCACACTCCTGTCCGGCCGCACTGGCCCCAGCTCAGCCCGCCTCGGGGTCAGAGGCCCGCCATGCAGCGGGCGGCAGCTGGCTGGCCCTTCTCTCCTGCCCTGCTCCCCCTTCCCCAGCTCCCTCCCAGTGCTCCGGAACACGAGAGAGGGCAGAGAGCCCACGAAAGGCTGTCCCTTCCTACCACGAACATTCCAGTGTCACAGCCTCCCAGGTGCAGCGGACCCCGGAGCGGACCCTCGCCCTGCACGGGGGCCACCACATAGATCTGCTGACACGCCAACCACTTCCCCTCCGCCTGGCGGTGGCCACTGCACCCTTAGCTCTGAAGCAACTGGCAGTCCGCTTCTCTGCTGGATCAGTACCCTTGGGGGATACAAGACAAGCCCGGGCCTCTCCCTCTACGGGGTCGACGACAGGCTCCCAGGAAAAAAGTGTCACACTGCCTCCTGCCCAGCACGTGTCCACCTGTCCATCCATTTCTTTCCATTCCCAGAGCTCCTGGCTCACTTAGCCACTCTCCCCCCTCAACGCCTCAGGGCGCTGTCCACCCAGCCTCACAGCCCTGCCCCTGGGGACACCGGCCCCTGGGGACACCTGCCCGGCTCTCTGTGGCTCTCTGGAGGCCATCGCTCTGACCTAGTTTAAGCACTGGGGACAAAACACTCCGTTTCTCTGTTGGGGAGGGAGAGGGACAGGCAGACGCACAGCACAGGACACACTGTCCCGAGAAAACTCCTCCTCCTCAGCCCTCCCACAGTCCCTGACCCTAAGAACCCTGAGGACAGCAAGGCTGGGGTGCGAGGCGGGCACAGCAGGTCTGCCAGGTTGTCTGGGATATGGAAGCCTTTGTTTGCATCCTGTAGGGCCTCGGCCTAAAAGAGAAAGCCTCGACTGAACCTCTTTTTGGAGTTAACGAAGCACTATGGGTGACCCCACACTACCAGATGGGTGTGGACCACGGGTCCCCGAAGCCAAGGCCTGGCTCAGACCCAGCCAGACCCCAGTGGGGTGCTACCATGGCCCAGGTTATCGGTGGAGACCCTCAGGCCTGACCTGCACCGGCTGGGGGTCAGACCCTGGGGACGCACGGGGACGCCAGGATGGATCTGCCCCATCTGTGGACTAAAGCAAGCCAGCCGAGGGCTGCCGCGGTGAGCTCTCAGAGGAGTCTGCACAGGGACCCTGTGGAGGGCAGGCACTCCGCGCCCTCCATCAGTGCTCAGTGCCCAGCAGCCCCACCCGAACGGCCAGGAAGGTACGGTGAAGCAGGGCACCAGGAGCCCAGCGCTGTAGCCAAGCTGCGGGCCCGGCCCATCCCCAGGGAGGCTGCCACAGGCCCCGAGCAATGGGGAACGGTCAGAGCCCCTCTCGGGGTGTGTGGAGGCGGGAGGGCCAGGTCAGAGGCCAGGAGTCCCAGACAGACAGGAGGTCTGGGGGCAGCGTGGGCTGACTCCTGAGGCCCCCTGCTCACCACAGGGACCTCCACTATTCCCCATCCCAAGAAATTGTGCCTTTGCAGGCCGATCTTCACGCAGAAACTAATCAAGGCATTCTGCACTTTTGATCTTTAAATGGCTGCCCTTCACTGTGGCCAACAAGGCGCTGGGGCCAAGGCGACGCCTCCCCCCCCAACCTGCCACTTCCCGAACCTCCCGTGGCCGCCTATCCTCTCCTTCCCACCTTCCGGGCTCTGCCCACCCTGCGGGGGACCCTCCACTGAGCAGTGCTGAAGGAAGGGAGCACTGCTTTCTTCTCTCCCTGCAGAGGGTTGGCACCCCGGACCTGTCCCGCTCGCTGGCAACACCCACCCACGAGCGATGGGCCCTGCCCAAGACAAGCCGAACGACTCTCGTCGTCGGCAAGTGCAACAGCGTCTTGGGATGAGACTCAGGAAGGCAACTTCAGGAGGCGCAGATCAGCACCGAGTCCCCCGCGCTTCCGCTCGAAACTGCCAGACAGGGCTCGGCTGCCACGGACGGGGACACCACGGAGCAGAGCGGCAGGCAGCTCCTCACGGGCACCGACATGCCGGGACCCGAGGGTCTGCCCGACACCCCAGCGCTCTGCCGCCCAGGGCTCTCAAGCCCAGACACGCATCAGCTGCCACCCCAGACGTGGACACAGCGCCTGGGTGCCTGTTGCTGGTCACCGCTGCCCCAGGCTGACTTCGCCGGACAACACCCAGAGCCCTGCAGCACAGAGCACCCAGGCCCGCGGCGAGCAGGGGGCACAGCGACCTTCAAGACGCTCTGCCCGGCCACCTAGAGCAGAGAGGACAAGGCTCCCCACAGGGGTTCAGAATATACCTATTCTGAAATGTGATGACCAAAAACCCCAAAATGGGTCACTTTTAAATAACACTGAATGGAGAGTTTCATTACATATGGTTACGTTTCCGTTAAAACAGAACAAACTCAGGGGTCCTATCAAATCCGTTCCAGTGGGATTCGTGTCCGCTGTAATCGGGCATTCAGGCTCCAACTCATTAACGTAGCAGGCTTAATTGGCATTTCATGCGGGCATTGTGCCTCTGAAATGAGCAAGGTGTAATTATGGTAAAAAGAGCTCTCTGCCGGTTAGCTGTGCATTCATGTCTTTCCCGGCCTCCAAAGAAGCACAGATGTTCCATTGGAGGACAGAGAGGAAGATGAGCGGCTTTCAAATGACTCCTTTTTAGTCTAAAACTTTATTTAAAATAAAAAGTTATTTAAGTGAAATTTACGACACAGTGTCTCCTCCCTTTGTCTCGCTTGCTGTAGGGCATTAACTTTCAAAAGCTGGTTCCGCATAATTTGATTTTTCATTTTCAAATGAACATCTGTGTTTAGGTCCAAGAAGCTCTTTGTTTAAACATACAGAGCCTAGGAAGGGTCTGAACAAAGCTTTCCTCTGTCAACACTTGATTACCAGGAAGGCCTGCTTTTCAGAGAGACCCAGGGGTTGGCAGGTTGGGGGAGGCTTGCGCTGGCTCGCGTTTTTTCGAGTTGGTAGGAAACTTCCCTCTTGTCAGAGCAGAGACAACACAGGCGCCCCAGTCGCTGCCTGCTTGGGCTCGGTGCTTCCTCCCACGGTGCGGACCGCGCAGCAGGAGAGGGGCCGCCAGAGGGGACCCTCCGTCTCCAGGCAGAAGCAGACTCTCCTCCTTCAGTGGCTTGTGTCCCCCCAGAGAGGGGGCCTCCGCAGGGCCATCCCTGGACTCCCCGCCCCCACCCCTCAGCTCAGAGCCCCCAGGACGACGGGCCCGCCTCTGGAGACCCCAGACAGAGCCCCTGAAGGCGGGACCCCAGCTCTGTTCTGAACTGGAGCAGGCCCTCGAATGTCGTTTCCTGCTCTGTCAACGTGGGCAGTACCTGAGCTAGGCTGCCACGAGACCGCTGGAGGCACCCCCAGAATCAGGTGCAGAAAACGGATGTTACGAGCATCAACATGAGTAAAGTGTGCACTGGGCCCCACATTGAGCCCCATGTGAGTCAAGCCCCACCAAGACCCTCAGAAGTGGGGGGTCCCAGCAGCTGTGCGGGCACTCACGAGCCTGGGCGGCACGGGGGCGATGGGCCTGCAGTGCTGTTCCTCGCTGTCTGTGCACGGGAGTAAACCGCTCCTTCTGGACACCAACACCCCGCGTCCTGGTGAACGTGGGAGGTTTAGCACAGAGCTCACTGCCGCAGTGTGGGTGTAAATAGTTTGCAACACTTCTGTGTTTTTATAGCGCTATATTTAGAAACCTCTAAATAAAACCCACGGAGAGTGTTGCAATAATATACATTTTTTAAACTCACTAATTGAATGTTGCCATTACAAGTGCTATTTTGGACCATCTGCTAAATATGTAATTTAGGAATTAAGATTCATATCTTACAGGATACGCTAATTATTCCTCTGAATGCATCCGGGAACTTTCTGAACACACACGAGAAGTCCCGGGTGAGCAACAGCAGTGCCCTGTGCTCCACGGCACGGGGTCCAGGCCCAGCACGGCCACAGAGCCATCGGTGCCAGGGACAGAAGGGCGTGAGCGTCACGGGCAACACCTTCCAGTCCCAGACGTGCCCTGTTCTGGGACGTCCCCATGTTAAACCAAAGCCTTTCTCGTAAGGCTTTTTTTTTTTTTTTTTAAGATTTTATTTATTTATTTGAGAGAGAATGAGAGACAGAGAGCAAGAGAGGGAAGAGGGTCAGAGGGAGCAGCAGACTCCCCGCCGAGCAGGGAGCCCGATGTGGGACTCGATCCTGGGACTCCAGGATCATGACCTGAGCCGAAGGCAGCTGCTCAACCAACTGAGCCACCCAGGCGCCCTCTCGTAAGGCTTCTTGACCGGGCACAGCGTGTAAAACGCCCACCTCCATCCACAGAAAATAGTGCCTCCAATAACCCTAAGACCCGCTCTGGCTGCCAGAGCGCACGTGAGTGGCCGCGTCACACCCGGGGCCCCAGCACACAGCAGAGGCGCCCACGGTAAGTGACGGACGCTGTCCGCACCCGGGGTGCAGCGTCCTGCTGTCCCACCCAAACATGAGGCAGACCACACGGCGGCTCTGAGAGACCGGGAGCACCAGAACCGTCACCTCCTTTCATGCGGCGCTCTACTTCTAGTAACACAGTCCAGGAAAGAGTTTACTTCTGACATCACAACACCTCATGAATCGCTCCGCATTACGTAGACCATGGCGCAGCAGTTGAGGCCCCCTCCTCCGTTCTCACTGTAGACAGCGGTTTGGTCTCAAAGGTCGCTCTTCTGTCCCAAATAAAATTCACTGTGCTGAAGGATGCCCTGTTTCAGGCTATTCTGATACTTCAGGGTTCCTCCACTGCTATCATGGACCCATAACTACTAGTGTGGATCAAGACCTCCACGTCACCAGCCCGGGCAAAGACGTCCAAGGACACGCCTGCAACAGAGATGCTCGGTGCACTTTACCCAGTCCCCAGAAGGCTCAGCAAGTCCCTGAGATCCTTCTCTCTCCCACTCCCTGGCACCCTGTGCACAACTGAGGGATAAAAACCCAATCGGGAAACAGTGAAGTATAAAAAGCAGAGAGAATTTTCATACGAAGTCCCTATGGCACAAGGAGGCTAAGTTGCTGCAGGGAAAGTAAGTGAAAAACAAGAGGAGCCAAGTAGAGACAGCACCAGGGAGGGACCTCAGCCTGAGTGGCCACCCCACACCACATGCACCGCAGCCACGCGGGAGGCTGGGGTGGCCATCCCGAAGGGGAAGGTCCCGCCGTCGCCCACGGGCAAGCCAGCCAGCCAGAGGGAGAGCCGGTGGGTGCTGGCAGGTGCATCCAGATGCAACGATGCACTCTCGAGCCCGGGATGCTTGGCGCCTGGTGTAGCCTCCAGCAAGGAGCCATGCCCCGGAAGAGAGGGGCGCAGTAGCCCCTCCAGTCCTCAGAGAACTGAAATAAATGGCCCTGCAGGCGGAGAGAGGGGAAGATG